>NC_073638.1:55760000-56060000 GCF_029407905.1 Bubalus kerabau
GCCCCTTCAGTGGATGTGAGCTCAATCCCTGGGTCAGTAAGATCCCTTAGAGAAGGAAATAGCAACCCACTCCAGTATTCTTGCCTGAAAAATCCCATGGACAGAGGAGACTGGTGGGCTACAGTGTAAGGGGTTGCAAAGAGTCAGACATGGCTGAGCGTGCACACATTCACACACACGTGCATGCAAACACATACACACACACAGTGGACTAGGCTTTCCACTTCATAGGTGAGAAAATGGAGATTCATAGAGGCTCAGTGACACTCAGAGATGGTGAAGCTCATTAAGTGGCAGAGTTAAAAATTAAACAGGATCCTGGAGTGCTCACCAGGGAGCCCGAAATCGGCATGCCTGGTCTGAAATGGCCAGTCTTCACGTAGGGCCCAAGAGTGGGCTTTGGGGGCCTATGAGCCCCTAAGACTAGATAGAAAATTCCATGTGAGACTATGTTCACATTTTTCTGGATGAAGGGCAGTTGCTATCCTCAGATTTTTACAGAGGCACATGGACCGCTATCTCCTGGAGTTTGCTCAAAGTCATGTCCATTGAGCCGCTGATGCTATCGCGTCCTCTGCTGCCCTCTTCTCTTTTTGCCTTCAGTCTTTCCCAGCATCAGGTCTTTTCCAATGAGTCAGCTCTTTGAATCAGGTGAATCTAAAAGTATTGGAGCTTCAGTGTCAGTCCTTCGAATGACTATTCAGAGCTGATTTCCTTTAGGATTGACTGGTGTGATCTCCTTGCAGTCCAAGAGACCCTCAAGAGAGTCTTCTCCAGCACCACAATTCAGAAGCATCAGTTCTTCAGCACTCAGCCTTTTTTATGGTCCAAGTCTCCCATCCGTATGTGACTACTGGAAAAAGCATAGGTTAGATAGCATCACCGATTCAATGGGCATGAATCTGAGCAAACTCCAAGAGATAGTGGAGGACAGAGGAACCTGGTGTGCTACAGTCCATAGGGTCACAGAGTCAGACCCGACTTAGCGACTGAACAACAGCAATGGGCCTTAACAAGATAAAGGAACAGTGGTCTAGGGAACAGAGCAGATTAAACTGGCTCCCTCAGGGCTCAAACTTCCAACTTTGCCTGCCTGGCCAATTTTTTAGAATCCTGGAGTAGAGAGCACCCCTCTGTTTTCAGATAAGAATCAGGCACCCAGTGAGGGCAGAGCCTTGTCCAGAATCACATAAGAAGGAAGTGACAGGACCAGTGCAAGACCGCATGGACTCCAGCCTCCAGGCCCCTGCCCAGTCTGCTGTACCAGCTCCCTTCCCCCTCATCTGCACCCAGAAGCCACCACTGTCCTATTATCTTAGTGGGTCAGAGCTTGGCTGATGAGATGCTGAGCAGCTTGTAGAACCCCAGACTCCTGTAGCGTGTGGCAGGGACTGCCCCGAGCTTGATTGATCAAGTCTAACCACAGCCCGGAAACCGGCCCAGCATCTTCCTGAAATCCTTGTGTAGGTGGGAGCCAAGCCTGCATGGACGGGCAGGTCTGCTGAGCTGCTGCTAATTACTGCCCTGAGCAGCCCCAGCCACTCCCTCCCACTGCCACCCACATCTGCTGGCAGAGGCTTGCCTGGCATTGCAAAGGATGCTGTGGCCCTGTCAGCCTCCCTCTGGAACAATGGAGTGACTCTGTGTCACCGTTCCTGTGCCACGGGTCCCCCTGGTATTCTGGTTAAGGCTCTAAACCTTATTCATTCCGAGTTTTTATTTATTTATTTTAATCTCAGTTTTATTTATTTATTTATTTTTTTACTGTACAACATTGTATTGGTTTTGCCATACATTGACATGAATCCGCCATGGGTGTACATGTGTTCCCCATCCTGAGCCCACCTCCCACCTCCCTCCCCATCCCATCCCTCTGGGTCATTCCAGTGCACCAGTCCCGAGCACCCTGTATCATGCATCAAACCTGGACTGGCGATTCATTTCACATATGATAATTTACATGTTTCAATGCCATTCTTCCAAATCATCACACCCTCGCCCTCTCCCACAGAGTCCAAAAGACTGTTCTATACATCTGTGTCTCTTTTGCTGTCTTGCATACAGGGTTATCATTACCATCTTTCTAAATTCCATATATATGCGTTAGTATACTGATTGGTGTTTTTCTTCCTGGTTTACTTCACTCTGTATAATAGGCTCCAGTTTCATCCACCTCATTTGAATGAATCAATTAGAACTGATACAAATGCATTCTTTTTAATGGCTGAGTAATACTCCATTGTGTACATGTACCACAGCTTTATTATCCATTCATCTGCTGATGGACATCTAGGTTGCTTCCATGTCCTGGCTATTATAAACAGTGCTGCGATGAACATTGGGGTACATGTGTCTCTTTCAATTCTGGTTTCCTTAGTGTGTATGCCCAGCAGTGGGATTGCTGGGTCATATGGCAGTTCTCTTTCCAGTTTTTTAAGGAGTCTCCACACTGTTCTCCATAGTGGCTGTACTAGTTTGCATTCCCACCAACAGTGTAAGAGGGTTCCCTTTTCTCCACACCCTCTCCAGCATTTATTGCTTGTAGACTTTTGGATCACAGTCATTCTGACTGGCATGAAATGGTACCTCATTGTGGTTTTGATTTGCATTTCTCTGATAATGAGTGATGTTGAGCATCTTTTCATGTGTTTGTTAGTCATCTGTGTGTCTTCTTTGGAGAAATGTGTTTAGTTCTTTGGCCCACTTTTTGATTGGGTCGTTTATTTCCGAGTTTTTAAATGCATAATACAAAACACATTGGATTTCAAAGGAAGCCAATGGTATTAAAATATAAACACACACGTATTAAATCAGATTCCACATATAGTGACACATTATTTTTTGTTACTATGTTAAATAAAAAGATCTAGCAGCAGCCATGAAGACTGCTAAGACTACTGCAGTCTGGTACATTCATAAATTAAGGAAGCGTTGCATTTCTATAAGAGATGAAGGAGCATTAACATGTTCTTTTTTCCCCCCATCCAAGTCCATGGATCTCCAGATTGGACACTTAACTGTGTAGAAGTCTTCTTCCCACATTATCTCATGTAATCTTCCCAACACCCTGTTGGAAATGGAGATTCAAGGATGGGCCATGGCCAGTGAGCCAGCAGGGCCCCAGCTTCATGTAAGAGCGTGTCCATGCTCTTCATGGGCCTGACTGCTGCCTCCCTGCATTGGGCAGCCATAGGCTGCCCGCTCATGGGCTTTGAGGAGCAGTTCTGAATCACGAGCTTGACTGTGTTCTATGGAAGGGGTGATTGTAAAGGTGGGTCCTGAACCTTCTGCATGTGGAGCCAAAAATTGTTTACATCTCCTGGACCCGAGGGGACTGGGTGGGGGGTGGGGTGGGGTTCCTGCTGCAGTCCCTTGCCCTACAAGAATGGACCAGGGAGCCCCCTGTTAGAGGACTGGGCTTAGTCTCTGAGAAAGGCAAACTTATGTGATGGATTTCTCTCATTTTTGCTCAATAAACCTTTCCTGTGGTGGTTGCTCAGAGAAGGCAATGGCACCCCACTCCAGTACTCTTGCCTGGAAAATCCCATGGACGGAGGAGCCTGGTGGGCTGCAGTCCATGGGGTCGCTAAGAGTCGAATACGACTGAGCGATTTCACTTTCACTTTTCACTTTCATGCATTGGAGAAGGAAATGGCAACCCACTCCAGTGTTCTTGCCTGGAGAATCCCAGGGATGGGGGAGCCTGGTGGGCTGCCGTCTGTGGGGTCGCACAGAGTCGGACACGACTGAAGCGACTTAGCAGCAGCAGCAGGGGTGGCTGCTGGGGCTGGAGAAGTTTGTCTGACCTGGTTCCGGCTCCCAGGGAGCCCAGGAACTGAAGGGCCTTCTGATGGAAGGAGTCTGCTGCGGGAGGCAGATACCAATGCAACAGCTGTGGACACGGGGCTTAGAGGGAGCAGGGCCCCCAGCTGAGAAAGTCCCGAACTAGAATGCAGTCTCCGGACTCTCCATCTGTTCTCTTTTCCTCCTCCCAGGCTGCCTCAGCACCAGAGTAAGGACAGTGGACAGGGATTCCCAGCTTCCCAGAGAGCCCAGACATTTAGGCAGTGCAGCCTGGGGCTCCACCCACTCTGGTCCTGGTGCCCCTCAACAGAGTTAGGGCTTTGACAGCAGCTAGGTTTCCAGGCTGCTCAGATCCTAACCTGAACCTCACAACCCTGCCCAGGCCCACCTGGAGCATCTATCTAGCCTCTGAAGGCACTTGGATACCCTGTGGAGTCTAGGGGGCTTGTGATCCTTTTTCCAGGCCTAAGAAAGGGAACCAGGGGCAAACCACTCAACAAGGTGAGTGACTGTGTAAGTGGCCCTAACTTAAACATTGCCATTCACCAAGCTGCCTCAAGTACTTCACAGCTGGCCTTTAACAAGGTTTTGTTGGCTCCAGGTACTTAGAGACTCATCTTCCCCATCTATGATGTCACACTCCTAAGGTGGTCCTGAAAACCCGGACACCTGGCCACTCTGTGTTTACTACCGGTCCCAAGATAGTTGTACCATTTTAGCTCCCTTGGCAAGAGGCTAGCTCAGGAGCTTAGAACAGGACTGGGTTGCAGATGACAAGGGATTACCATTTTCCTGCCCTTTGGCTCGTGGAGTGTGTGTCTGGCCCTCCCCTGTCCCTCGAGAAACTGGAGGGGACTGAGCATGGTGGGAAGAAGAGAGCATGGGATCTAAGACCTGGCAGCCCGGGAGTGCCTGTGATCAGTGCGGCGCCCAACAGAGAGAGACCTGCAACCGGGGTTGGCTTCCCTTCCAGCAGTGGAGGGGATGCTGGCCAGAGACCATCCTTCTCCCAAGCATGAGTACCTGATGCCCCTGGCCTTGTGCTAAGTGACAGGGGGCAAAGATGTGCCCCACCCCCAATGTAGAGAATTCAGAGGTGAAAGATCCGTGTAGGAGGATGGCATGATGTTGGAGATGAGGTCTGAGCTTTGCTTCGACGCCTTGGTAAAAATCGGAAAGATAGAAGCCCTGATGAGGGCTTTCTGTGCCAGGTTATTCAGTCTTATGGCCAGTAGGCCCAGAATAAAGGGACCCCTAGAAGCTGGCCCCAGCAGTCTTCAAGTGTGCTGCTGGGGGTTTTGAGAGAGAGGCTGATGGGCTCTGGGCTTTGGTCGGGGACTGCCTGGTGCTCAGTTATGTGGGAAGGGGGCCAGCCCGCCTACTGGGGCAGGAATCCCACTCTCTTGGGTCCCTCCAGTGGCAGTCTGGGCCTTCTAGTTTGGGGTAAATTCCTAAAGCCTGGTACAGATTTTGGACTTAAGAGTCAGGCTTGAGTTTGAATCCTGGCTCTGCCTGTATCCCAGCAGGTGACCTAGGACTAGTTCCCTCCCCCTAGAGCCTCAGTGTTCTTATCTCTAAATTGGGGTAAAAGTCACCCTGCCTCACACTCAAGACAGTGATTCAGCCCAAGTCCTGAGATACAGAGGCTCTTGGCAGGTCCCTCCCCTCATCCACAGTCACTCTGGTGGGCACTCAGATGGGGAGAACACGCAAGGAGGGGCAGAAAGGACAGCTGTAAGGCTCTGAGTTAATGTCCATCACCTATGGTGCTGCTGCCCAGACAGCATGGAGCCCACGTGCCTCTTGATGCTAGGACAGCCCATCAGAATCTAGAAGATGAGGCTCATGTCCCCGTGAGCCTGCCCCTCTCAGGAGCATCTTCACCCACTCCCCACCCCGCCCTCCCCATGGCCCTCTGCCCAGGGCCCCAGCTGTGCCTAGCTTAGGGCCACAGTAACGCTCAGTCGCCTAGTGACCCTGTGTCCAGCGGGTACTGAAGCCCGTGTCGGGAGCACAGGCCTGACCCGGGACCATCTGCCTTCCCCCAGGAGTGGCCTGCAGCGTCATCCTCATGTACACATTCTGCACCGATTGCTGGCTCATTGCCGTGCTCTACTTCACCTGGCTGGTGTTTGACTGGAATACACCCAAGAAAGGTAGGAGCACAGGTTACCCTGCCTGACCCCCTCACCCTTGGGACACTCCCTCCTGCACAAGCTGAAGTTCCTCATCGTGGGTACTGCCCCTTCCTTAGTTAGCACCTACTACGTGAATAGTGTTGGGCTAAGCCTGGGCATGGTTCTGAAGGCAGGGGAGTCTCTAAGGTCACCATCATGCTTCTCTCCGGAGCTCACACTCAGTGCCGGGTGTCCATAACGTGAGGGAATGAACATGGAAAGGGGTTTGGAGGGGGAGGATGCTGCCCAGGGTGCTGGTCACCTAGCTCAGGGGTCCACACTGGTTCTGCATGAACATCACCCTCCCCCACTCCTACTCCTTCTCAACACTGTGTTCTGTTCCCTGGAAGGTGGCAGGAGGTCACAGTGGGTCCGAAACTGGGCTGTGTGGCGCTACTTTCGAGACTACTTTCCCATTCAGGTAAAAACTTGCGGGTGTTATCTTGGGAGGGTGGGAATGGATGGGAAATCTGAAGTCAAGCCTTAACTTACCCATCCACAGTGATCATGTGTGCAGGGTTGAACTAGGTGACATCTCCCACTATGAGCATCTGTCGATATTCTACCCTACTTTATGCAGGATTTGAGGCAACTTAAGATACATACATGTAATTGTGTACCAGGTAAAAAGAAAAATCAAGACTTTGAGGAAAACATACTAATAATTCATCCATAAGTGTCAACAGAGTTGCAGTGATTGAACTTCATGGTCACCTCTGAGCCTCCTGGCAGCCAAGGCAAAAAGGGAAGCATGCTAGTTATTGATCCTCATTTTCAGAAAGAAAGAAGCTTCTTTGTTCCTTGGGTAAACAAGACTTCTAGCATTTGGATCTAAAAGCTGTTTCAGATACTGAGACCCTGGATGATGTAAGGAGCAGGAATAATAGTAGACACTATGGCCATTGCTTGTCTGCTTTCAGTGAATATTAAAGTCATAACTTAAAATGATAGTGACTGGGAATTCCCTGGTGGTCCAGTGGTTAGGACTCAGCACTTTTACTGTTATGCCCCAGTTTATTCCCTGGTCAAGGAATTAACATCCTGCAAACTGCATGATGGAGCCAAAAAATATAAAAAAGGAAGTGATTTATCAAGAGCAATACTAAGGTAGTCCAAGTTTATCTGGTCTGAACCAAGATTAGCAATAGGTGTGAGGGGCTTTCTTTCCTTCTGAAGGTCTTACAGAAATTTCACCTCTCTCAGCCAGTCGTGGGTGGGTCACCAGGGGTCCTGGTCATGGGAATAAAGGGCCAGAAAATTTGGTGTGCAGTGAATGAAGAGTGAGAGCCTCACTGCTGAAGTGCTTGGGAAAGGCTTCTGAAGGTGCTGCTCCTTGAACCCCATCCTGAAGAGAAGCAGCACTGAAGGGGCAGGGAAAATCATGAGAACACAGCGCCTGAGCTTGAGCAAGAAGCCTGGGATGGGGAGGATGGGGAGAAGGTGGAGGGGAAGGGAGGACTTCTATTCACTGGGAGCCTTCTCAGGGGCAGCGCCTTCCCCAAGGAGTCTCCTTTAACTCTCGCTGCACCCTGTATGGCGGGTATTCATTTTATCCCATTTTTACAGAAGAGGAAACTGAAGGTCAGAGAGCAGCACAGCTGAATGAGGCTAACAGGGAACTGAGCCAAGACTCCAGCTGTTGTCTTGGTTCAAGTCTGGACACTTCCCACCACAGCACACTACCCCCCTATGCAGCAGAGCTCCGAGAGATATGCTTGGACAAATCCTCGCGCTTCCCTCAGGCTTGGAGGAGAGAGGCAGGAGAAGCAGCCCAGTCTGACCCTGGGTGAAGCTGAGGTGCTGTCTCCCGCAGACAGCCAGTTTAGACTAAGTTCATCTCTGGGTATCCTTCCTCCTGCGCCACTGGCTGCTCCCACACTGGTCTTCTGAGCATCTATCTCCTCGGGCCAAAGTCAAGGTCCTGACAAGATAAAAAGTGGCTTGGTCTGGCTTTCAATGCCATTCTTTCAGGCCCCCTGCCGGTGGTCTGCAAGCCAGGTTGGTAGGGCCGGGGCATCTAGGCCCTGGTGCACGTGGGTGATGCTGGTGGATGGTGGAGAACTCTGGCAGAATCCTGAAGGCTTTCCCTGCAGGGGAGAGACCTGTCTAGGCAGCTTGCCCGGCACCCCAGCCCTGGCACAGCCCAGGTGCTGAGGTAACCCGGCAGAAATCAGTGGGGTCTGAAGAATGGAGAAAGCGTGTGTGAATGTGGGAGTGTGCGTGACACAGGGTGGTGTGTGTTTGCTGTTGTGAGTCAGCGATTGAGGCATCCTGGCCTGCTGCCTGGGGGAGGTGGCCAGGTAACCCTGCATTTTTCTGCTGCACTCAGTATTGTAGGGGTGGCACCCCGGGCTGGCTCCCTCTGCCCATCCCAGCCTGGGCCCAGTTTCCACAGGACCTTTGGGGTCAGGGTCCCTGCTCCTCCCTTTTCTGGACCCTGTCTCTCTGGCCGCAAGGAAACCAAGGCTGTTGTTGCTAGGAGGATGTTGCCTCATAGGACCCAACCCTCTCATTTTGAAGGTGAGGAAACTGAGTCCCAAAGAGGGACAAGGACTGGTCCAAGTTGCGCAGTGACTCCGTGCCAGGGCTAGTATTAGAATCCGGGCCCCACGCTCTTTCCCACTGAATTCCTACTGCCTCTTCCTCTGGGAGAGATGCAGTCCAGGTGTGCCCCGCTGGGTTGAGCCTCACTTCACGGGGCTCCCTCCCTCTGCTCTGCTGCTGGAGATCCGGGTTGAGGTCCTGTCCTGTGCCTCTGTCCTCTGGCCTCTCTGTTAGTACACTGTAGTCCCTGTGCACTGCTGGGCTCTGCTGGGCATGGGGATGCAGAAGAGTGTGCCTGGTCCCTGCCCTCGTCCTTCTAATGGATCCTGCTGGACTTTGTCACTTTCTGCACATGGGACTATGAGCATGCTTTCTCAAGCCCACTAAGCCTCATTATCCTTATCTGTAAAATGGAGCTGTTCACATGCTAGAAAAGTGGTAAATTATGGTTCATTGTGAGGGATTATGGACTCTTTCTCTCTTCTGGGGCTCTTTCTCTGGGGCCCCCAGAGTAGCCTGCCCCCCAGGAAACCTCTTCAAGGCTGATAGCTCCCTCCATCCAGAACAGGATGACCTGATGACTGTTGGTCAGAGCTGGGACAGACAGGTACCCTTTCCCACTGATCTCTACCCTCCCTGAAGAACCAAAACAAAACCCATGTCCCTTGTCTCACCTCTGTTCCAAGAAGTCTGCTGGGGGTTGGCTCCACATGGCCCAGGCGAGCTGGCCCTGGGAGGGGCCCTAGGTCCTGCCAGAACCAAAGCCAGGCTGAGCCTCATCCTGGCTCACGCCTGATGAGTCTCACGCCTCATCCTGGGCTCTGCCCTTGCCTGGTGGTGGTCTTGGCAGAGTCCCTGACCCTCGAGACCTCAGGCTCCTCTTCTGTGCAGGGAGGTTTGGCCTTTGTGAACTGATGTCAGGATTGGTAGAGTCGTATATGACCCTTCTGTTCCACACCCTTTTCCTGGCCTCTTGCCAGTGGTTGGGGAATGCTCTCTAACTGTGCCCACCCACCTATACCTCCCCACACTCTTGTCAGTGAAGGTTTTTGCCACCAGAGCTGCTCAGCTGGCCCAAAAAGCATCCTTTCTCCCAGCAGAGGTGGGGCTTATGTGTTCACTGCCAGCCACCAGGACCACTGGCTACCTGAAAGAGGAGTGGGCAGTGCCTGGTGATGGGCAGGGTCTTTGGAGAAGAGACTAAGAAAGACTCTCTGAGCTTACAGTCACTTATCTGTCCATCTGCCTGATTTCACAGATGGACCTACTGAGGCCCAGAGAGGAGGAACTGTTCCAAGGTGCGAGGCTAGTATAGAAACCAAGGCAGTGTCTGCCTCAGGGCCCGTGTTCTCATTCCTTCGTTCCTCTGCCCCAGTGCCCCGCTATGTGAGCTTAGGCGAGTCTCTGCTCCTCTCTGGTTCTGAGTTTCCTCCTCTATAAGGTGCCAGGCTGGGACAAAGCTATCTGACCACTGTGCCTGCCGTGGAGAGACAGGGTGTGAGGGGTGACTTGCAGGCTTGTGTCGGCCAGCAGGCCTGGCCTGGCCAGTGCCTGGGGCTGAGACTTTGCCATTGGAAACAGTCAGAAGACACGCGATCAGGTACATCAACAGAGCCTTCATCAGCACTGCCTTTCCTCCTCCCCCCCGAGAGGACACTGTCCATGCAAGGGGAGGAGTGTGGCACGAAGTCAGATCAAAGCCATATCAGATGCCTGCACTTTTCTGGGTGCTGCACCGGGGACAAAGAACCTGCACTCTGCCGCAGGACACCTCATTTAACCAGATAGAGGCTTGGGGTTCAGGGAGGAAATGATTTAAGGGACCAGCTAAGGTTCCGCCAAGTGGCCCATCTGTAACTCAGGACCAGGGAAAGCACAGCTGGGTGGCCAAGTCTAGAGGTAGGGAAGAATCTGCTGTGACCTCCCCGGGAAGCAGCAACTCCTTTCTCTGGGCCTCAGTCTACCTCACAATCAAAGGAATGGCCCAGATCAGGGCTCTTCCAGCCCATGCCGTCCAGCAGGTTCCTGGGCCTGGCCCTCAGCTCAGGAGCAGGTTTCCATCGCAGTACTGGCTGCCTCCGCTCTCACCTCCATGCCTTCCTCCTCTGTGGAGACTGGCATGAGGTGCTTTTTCATTCTGGCTTTCCAGAAAGCTAAAGTGGTGGGCGCAGCTGCTCTCAGGGGCAAAACCCCAGAACCACTGCCTCGTGGAGCTCATGTCAAGCTGCATCCCCACCAGCCGTGGATGCAGCTGCTGCTGCTCCCCTTTTATGTGGTGGGCAGCTGGAGATCACTTGGGGTTTTGAGCAGTTTTAATCTGCTCAACAAAGGCAACAAAGGAGGAAAGAGTACGAGTGTCCCGAGCATCCGGGCACACAGCACAGGGGTTCTGGCTCACGCTGACATGTCCTGGTAGTTGCAGAGCTGGGAGGTGTGCCAGCTACCTTCACTCCCATCCCCTTCTGGCCTCCATTGCCTGCAGGTTCAGATTTCAGTTTCCTGGAGACCAGTCACCAGCACCCCACCCCCTCAAGTTGAGCACGAGGTCCTTCCCTAGGCCAGGCAGTTTCCAAATCCAGAGTCATAGAAGCCCCGGCCCTTGCTCTTCTGCTGGTAGCGGGGGACTGTGCTTCCAGTTGGCCCCAGCGCAGGGCAGGGGGAGCCTTGAGGCCCTGCTGGTAGGAATGTTACCAGCAGCCTGTCTCCAGAGGCAGGGCAGCCCACCAGACCAAAGTGGTCCTACTCTCTGACCCAGGAGCTGCATTTCTAGAAGTTTGTCTTAAGAATGCAAACAGACATGAAGACAAAAATAAGATATCTATGGAAGCATTATTTCTGAGGGAAACTTGAGAAGCTTTTCAAAGCTTTTTATCAGTGTAGGCTTGATAACAATCCTATTCATGTAGCATAGCTGTGAGAAGACATGTTACTGAGGGATTCTGATAAGAAAAAAATAGCTTTGACATGCTTGGGAGGTAGTTATATAAAAGTCATACCAACCATATGACCTCAGTTTGGGGATTTTTAAAAAAGAACGTGTATTTGAGTAGAAAAAAAAACTCAACACGTCAGAGTGGTTTATCTGGAGGGAAGTATGACAGGTTTTTTATTTTCTTCTGACTTTCCTGTATTTTTAAAATTCTCTTATTATTCAGTATTTTTCTAGTTGGGAAAAAAGTGATGTTTTCTCAGCAGAATGCCTATCCTCTCCATCCCGCTCAGCACCTTCCACCCCCTTGGTGTTCCCTGTAGTGCTGGGTGGGTGCCTCTTGGTGCTCAGGGATTAGGGCAACTTTGCACCGCCCACCCCACTGTCCAGGCCGCCAGCCCCAGGGCAGGGGGTGGGCCCGAGGAAGCCAATCACCCTCGAGACCATCCCAGGACAGCTTTGTGGATAGCACCTCAGGTCAGCCACCCCAGCTGCACAGCTGACCTCCCCACCCCCACTGTGGCTGGCACCAGGGCTGTGACTTGTCCTTGTCCTTCCTGCATTGGAGCCTGACCTGAGTTTGGCTGCCTGGGAGGAAGTTTCTATTCAGGCCAGATGCTCTGTCCCTTCTCTGGCCAAAGTTAGGGACTTGGACTTTACCCCGATGGGAGCTGGACATCCCTGTTTATCTGAGAGTGACAGAGATTTCACTGGGCTTTTAGAGCAGTCACTCTGGCTGTGGTGAGGGGGCTGGGCCCAGAGGGAGGGAATGCAGGAGGCTGGCAGAGTACAATTAGAGGACTTGGTGTGTTTGGCTGGAAAAACGGGAAATGAAGAAGTGTCTTACTCCTTTCCCAGGGGCTCGAAGTCCAATGGTGACTTTCAAGTCCCCAGCACTGAGGCCCAGTGATGAGAGTCTGAGGTCTAGGGGGAACCACTCCAGTCCTTCAGACCCAGACTCCGGGGGGCAGGGCACGCCCAGTGCTTCCCTCACCTCTGGGTGTTCCCCGGTACCCCTTCCTGGCCAGTTTGCTCTGACCCAAGGTCTTCCCTGCAGCTGGTGAAGACACACAACTTACTGACCAGCAGGAACTACATCTTTGGGTACCATCCCCATGGCATCATGGGCCTGGGTGCCTTCTGCAACTTCAGCACAGAGGCCACAGAAGTAAGCAAGAAGTTCCCCGGCATAAGGCCCTACCTGGCCACGCTGGCCGGCAACTTCCGGATGCCAGTGCTGCGGGAGTACCTGATGTCTGGAGGTGAGAATCCACCTCTGAGTGCCCCTGTCTGAGCCTCTCCATTGGCCAGGAAGCCAATCCACTGTGCTCTAGTGCCTGGTCCTGTGAGATGTGGCCAGCCACGGCCTGGTGTGCAAGGGCTGAGCGAGAGAACTGTTCATATGATCTTCTGGATTCAACTAGCATAACGTCATCCCTAGGAAACCTTCTCTGACCCCTTTTTCTGGGTATCCCCAGGCCCTGTGCTGCCCTTTGCACAATCTGATCATTGTCCATGACTCTCATGTTCTATCCACCTTGATCCCCACCAGCCTGACTTACTGGGGTTCCCTGGCACCTGGCACCACTCAGCAGAGTTAGGACCTCAGGGAATGTTTGCCAAATGAATGCATTCCCTAAACAACCCTGTGTCATCCCCATTTTACAGATAAGTAAGCTGAGGCTGAGAAAATAGAATGACTTACGTGGGGCTGTTCTTCTGAGTGGCTGGGCTCTGGGTCTGGGAACCAAATCCAGGGCTCTGTCTCTATTTGACCATGTGCAGAAGGTAGGAAGTCCGTCCCTAACTGTGTGTGCCCCTCCACTCCCCAGGCATCTGCCCAGTGAACCGGGACACCATAGACTACTTGCTTTCAAAGAATGGGAGTGGCAATGCCATCATCATCGTGGTGGGGGGCGCGGCTGAATCCCTGAGCTCCATGCCCGGCAAGAATGCAGTCACCCTGCGCAATCGCAAGGGCTTTGTGAAACTGGCCCTGCGCCATGGGTGAGTGCGTCTCAGAACACGTGTATGCACACACATGCCCACACCCCAGCCACAGCTCTGCTCAGCCCAGGTCAGCAGCTCCTTGGCTCCTGGAAGCAGGACCCAGATTCTAGGAAGGCAGAGAAGGGAGTTAACCATCCGTGGAGAAGGGGATGTTGGAGACCAGAGGTTCAGGCCAAGGGCGGCTGGGTGGACAAAAATGCAACCTGAGTCTCCTGGGCCCCAGCAGGTGGGGTGAGAGGCCCGTCAGGCCCAGAGGCAGCACTGTGTGCCCTATGCCAAAGCCTGTCACACAGCTAGGAGAGTGAAAGGCCAGGAAGGAGAATGGTGTGTGGCTGGAAATATCAAGGAAGGCTTCTTGGAGCAGTAACCCTGAGCACAGGCAGAGAGGAGCAGGGCAGCTTGGGTTTCTGTGACCTTTTCTAGAAAACCAGGGGCGCATTCTGTGTAGCCACCTGTTCAGCACATTTCATTAGAGCACATTTACTTCTACCGCCCTGTTGGATCCTGCAGAATTCTGCAGGAATGCCATCCCCATTTTCCATTTCAGAAAATCGAGTGAGGCTAAGGGGCCTGGTCAGGGCCACGTTGTAAAACCCTGACATGATCCCCACCGGCCAACAGGGGCAGGGGGCCTGTCCTCATTTGGCCCTGAGGGGACATGTGGTTTGGGGTCCCCCGGGTGACTCTTGTACAGCCCTGAGGGAGGGCAGTTTGGCTGGTGTCTGGGGCCTCTGGGGCTGCCAGGAGGGACGGAAGCCAGTGATTGGGCCAAGACAGACCCTGGCCTCTCTCTTCCAGAGCCGACCTGGTTCCCACCTACTCCTTTGGGGAGAATGAGGTGTACAAGCAGGTGATCTTTGAGGAGGGCTCCTGGGGCCGGTGGGTGCAGAAGAAGTTCCAGAAATACATTGGCTTTGCCCCATGCATCTTCCATGGTCGAGGCCTCTTCTCCTCTGACACCTGGGGGCTGGTGCCCTACTCCAAGCCCATCACCACTGTCGGTAAGCTCCCCTAAACTCGGGTGCCACAGCTAGTTTAGTGACAGAGTTAGGATTCAAATCCAGGCCCCTGGCTCTGATGTCTGTGCTCTAAACCATGAGGACGTGGACCTGTTTGGGTGCTGATAGTAGTGATGGGTGTGGGTGGGAGATGAGGCATAGTTCCATTACCATGAACCAAGCTGTCTGGATGAGAAAGCAGGACTCAGCAGTTCTGTGTTTGCAGATCATGAGTCTATCAGGGAAGACTCCCTTTACAGTAAAGACCGACAGGGCGTGTGAGATGGATGTGCTCTGGAGGGTCCTAGTGGATCTCAGGGAGGAGTGACTCTTACACTCTTGGCCGAATAGGAATTATCCAGAAAAAAAGAAGAGAAAGAGGCTTTTTGTCAGAAACAATAGCCTAAATGAAGTTCTCACAGCAGGATCACATAGATTTTTGAGGAACAGAAGGAAGTCAATATGATTGGAGCAGAAGTCTATGAGAAGTGGAGCAAAAAACTGGCTCCACCTCACCCCCAGCCATGCTGTGTTGCTTTTATATGAGACAATTTAGAGGATTCCAAGGAATTATCTATTGTAGGAGTGTGTGTGTGTGTCTGTTAATGGTTCACAATCCAGAACTCACACAAGAGCATGGAGGCCACAAGCCATGGACTTCAGGGGCCAAAGCTCACATAAATACTTTGAGTTGTTATCAGGGCCAGAAGTTTTGCTTTGTCCTTTTTTCAAAGAGATCAACTTCCTGCATTTTAAATCCCATGACCCAGACTCACCCTTGACTCTTGTTATACACCATACCAGGTCTGATGTCTGTGAGACAGCAGGAACATTTCCATGTACAGGGTGGCTGGAGAAGGATAGGGTCTGGTGCCCAGGGTGAAGGAGTTTGCTCTTCACCTTAAGAATGGAAAACTGCTTGAGGGTTTGGGGGAAGGGAGATTCAGATTTGCATTTTAACGTTATCCTTCAGTTCAGTTCAGTCGCTCAGTCATGTCCGACTCTGCGTGATCCTTGGGACTCCTGAATAGAAAAGGAGTTATAAAAGGCCTGTTTGCTCAGTCGTGTCCGTCTCTGTGACCCCATGGACTGTAGCCAACCAGGCTCGTCTGTCCATGGAATTTTCCAGGCAAGAATACTGGAGTGGGTTGCCATTTCCTTCTCCAGGGAATCTTCCCGACCCAGGGATCAAACCCACGTCTCTTGCGTCTCCTGCATTGGCAGGCACATTCTTTACTGGCTGAGCCACCAGGGAAGCCCTAGAAAAAAGAGTTAGAAGGGACAAAAATGGAATACACAAGACCAGTCCAGAGTCTTGTAGTAGCAGTTGGCTTGGACAGAGGGAATAGCAGCAGAGATGGAAGAGAAGTGCATGAACTTGGAAGAAATTTCAGAAATAGCATTGATAGGACTTCAGGATGAGCTGGGTACAGAGAGGAAGCAGGAGGATGACAAAAAATAAAATTACGCATGGATTTGTGAAAGTGGTCCCTTTCTCCTGCCCTTAGCACAGTTCTCATAGCATATCGCATTATTGCACAGAATCCTCAGCAAAGCCCTGTAAGGAAGGGTCCCCCTGTGATCAGTGAGGAAACTAAGGCTCAGAGAGGCAGTGATGTGCCCAGAGCAGGCAAAAGCAAAGCCATTCCTGGATCCCACACCTCTCATGGGAGCTCCCAACTAAGTACTGCGAGCAGTGAGCGCAGCTGGACTTGATCCCACCTGCTGCTTAGTGGCTAGGTGGCCTTGGGCGGGTCCCTTCCCATCACCCTGGGCCCCAGTCTTCTTATCTTTGAAAGGGACAACCTGTAATGGAGCACTTCCAGCACAGTTCCTGGCACGTGGCTGGCTCATAGCACAAGGTCACCACCAAGAGCATCATGGTGAATGCCCAGGGAGGGTGGGCCAAATGGCACTGACTAACCAGAGGCCTCTGCCCCCTCCCTGCAGTGGGTGAGCCCATTACCATCCCCAAGCTGGAGCACCCGAGGCAGCAGGACATCGATCTGTACCACGCCATGTACATGGAAGCCCTGGTGAAGCTCTTCGACCAGCATAAGACCAAGTTCGGCCTCCCGGAGACCGAGGTCCTGGAGGTGAACTGAGCCTGTCTGCAGGGGCCAGCTTCTGGGAGGAACCATCTGCAAATCGTTTTCTACCAAGTTCTCAAGTGCTTTTTGTTCTGTAAATTTGGAAGCGTCATGGGTGTCTGTGGGTTATTTAAAAGAAATTATAATAATTTTGTTAAACCATTACAATGTTAGGTCTTTTTTAAGAAGGAGAAAGGGAATATTTCAAGCTCTCTCAGTTCCAGTTTGTCCTGTTCCAGGTGGGGGCTGCCACATCTGGGCCTTTATGGTTTCACAACTCCTCTTCTCTCCTTCCCCAAATTACAGAGAAAATTCAGTCCTGGTTAACTGGGGAAGAAGGACAGTCATTAGTGACTCGGGCCAGTTAGATTATTTGCCCTTTGGCCCTGAGGGATGAGGGGCAGAAGCCTCCTCTAATACAAACATCTCTATGCCCAGCTACCCAATGCTTGACTGCAGGACTAAACCCTCTTGCCAAGGAAAGACTCAGAGGAAACAGGTGTTCCCATGTTGAAGAGTGCAGGGATAAGCACCTGGAATATTCCAGCTTGATTCTCCTTTCTGCCACCCCCCATGGCCCCAGTCTCTGAAATCTGAGCCTGGACTGGCCTCCAAAGAGAGGATCAGGGTGGCAATGTTCCTGTGCTGGAGAACGGAGCTGTCCAGATGAACCATCTCTTGGGTTATCAAGCCCCATCACATTCTGGTTGGAGTGACTGGTTTTCCTCAGGGGGCTGATGACATGGACCCAGCACAGACCCTGCCTTGGCCTGCCAGTGGCCTCGCTTTGCTTAACCCACATCCTCAGCAGTGGATGTGAGGAAGGGGTCCCCTTTCCTGTTTACAGAGGGGCCTGAGCAGTACACTGGTACCAGAACAGAAGTTCCCCGAACCCAAACCTCATATATTTGTGCCTTTTCTGAGAGAGGGGGCCAGGGGGGCAACTAGTCCTCTGTGTACTCTGCTTTCTCTTGATGAGATCATTATACCATGTCAGACTTTCGTATACTCCTAAATGAATAAATGAAAACAAGTGTCCTCTATGAGTTATTGTTAGGGCCACATCAGCATCTTGCTGCTGATGGTTGGGGAGACCACTGCCCCAGCTGGGCTGCCTGCTAAGCCCTCTCCCACTTTCTCCTTCAGCCCACATGGCCCTTTGTATATTAGTTATCAATTGCTGCGTAATAAATTACTCCAAAACTTGGTGGCTGCGGACAACATTGTCTACAGTTTCTAAGGGTCAGTAGTCAAGGTACAGCCTAACTGGGTCTGCTTCAGGGTCTCATACAAGGCTGCAGTCATCCCAAGGCTCAACCTGGGGAGGATCCACTTCCAAGGTCATTCTTTTGACGGCTGGTGGGATTCACTTCTCACTGGCTTTGACCGGAGGCCACTCCCAGTTCCTTGCCACATGGGCCTTTTGATAGAGTAGCTCACAGCATGGCAGCTGGCTGCATCAGAGAGAGTAAGCAAGGAGAACCAGAGTACAAACAGAAACATCAGTTCAGTTCAGTTCAGTCGCTCAGTCGTGTCTGACTCTGAAACCCCATGGACTGCAGCACACCAGGTTTTCCTGTCCATCACCAACTGCCAGAGCTTACTCAAACTCATGTCTATCGCGTCGGTGATGCCATCCAACCATCTCATCCTCTGTCATCTCCTTCTCCCACCTTCAATCTTTCCCAGCATCAGGGTCTTTTCCAATGAGTCGGTTCTTCACATCAGGTGGCCAAAGTATTAGAGTTTCAGCTTCAGCATCATAGAAACCATAGTCTTCTATAATCTAATCTAAGCAGTGACAACCTATCACTTTTGCCATATTCTTCTTTAGATGGAAGTCACTATGTCCAGCTCGTACTCGTGAGGATTACACAACACAGAGAACACCACGGGGCAGGGCTCACTGGAGCCCCCTTCACAGCTGCCTTCCTCCCCTGGGAAAGGCTATTCTCCTGCCGTAAGGTCCTGGAATAGCTGAGCTATGAAGGTCCATATGGATCACTCAACCATGCTCCTTGCTTCTGGCCTTGTTATACCACAACTAAGGCCTGGCCCCCTGGCATCTAGTGATTTCATGCCACACCTGGATCTCACAAGATGCTGGCTCTCTGTTCTAATTCCATTCAGTTCAATGAGTACCAGATACTTTGGAATCTTTCCCACTTGAGCTAAGGGAACTTCCCGTTTTCCACTGCCTAACGCCTGTCCTGGGGCTTCCTGGATGGCGCTAATAAAGAACCTGCCTGTCAATGCAGGAGACGTGGATTTGATCCCTGGGTCTGGAAGGTCCCCTGGAGGAGGGACTGGCAGCCCACTCCAGTATCCTTGCCTGGAGAATCCCAGGCACAAAGGAGCCTGGCAGTTTAGGGTCCATAGGGTTGCACAGAGTCTGACACGACTGAAGCGACTTTGGCATGCACGCATGCAATGCCTGTCCCAACCATTTACCTCAGGGACCATTTCTCTTTGCCATAAGCTGTGAGCTTGGAGCAGAAACAAACGCTGGAAGCAGCTAAGGATACCCAGAGTGGTCAGAGCTGTGACAGAAAGGCCCCTAGTCCAACCCTGGTGGTCCTTCGTGAGCTGGGGCCCCAGCCTGAGCTGGGACTTAATGGGTGACTGGAAATTTGCTAGGAAGGGCAAAGTAGCCAAGTGCAGACCAGAGAGGCTGCTGATCTGAACCACCTAGAGGTGACGGTAGAGAGGTTTGCAAGGGGCTTCTCATGGAAGGGCAGGGAGCTGACTTCTCCGGAGTTTTTCCATGGAGAGGCAGGCAGGGCAGAGAGGCGGTGTCCTGAAGGGGCCAACAGAGACTGGATTCTGTGGCTCCAGGCAGGTCTTAGGCCTCAGGACACTGAGCCTGGGTTAGAGAACAGACATTTCCTTTTAGGATCGGGAAAAGTCCTGTTTTCTGATGCATCTCCCATACCAGCCCCAGCCTGAGGCTAGCCATGACCCTTAGCATTTGGCTTCAGATGAAGCTGCTGCTGCTAAGTCGCTTCAGTCGTGTCCGACTCTGTGCGACCCCACAGATGGCAACCCACCAGGCTCCCCCGTCCCTGGGATTCTCCAGGCAAGAACACTGGAGTGGGTTGCATTTCCTTCTCCAGTGCATGAAAGTGAAAAGTGAAAGTGAAGTCGCTCAGTCGTGTGTGACTCTTCGCGACCCCATGGACTGCAGCCTACCAGGCTCCTCCGCCCATGGGATTTTCCAGGCAAGAGTACTGGAGTGGGGTGCCATTGCCTTCTCCATCAGACTAAGCTAGGCTACCCCTATAAACACAGCCCAGTATTCTCAGCATTAATTTTGTGAAGATTAAATACCTACTCTGCATCAAGAAACTCCAACATCTCTACTTAAGAACACGAGCAATAAGGAGGCTGCAAATGTTGGAGGGGCCATCTTCACCTGGGGCAATGTTTGGTCAGCCCTTCATATCCATGTATCCTGCATCTGCAGATATGTAGGGCCAACTGTACTACTGTATTTTTTATGAGGGATTTGAGTATCTTCAAATTGATTTGGGGGAGGGATTGGAATAGGGGTGGTAGATCCTATCATCAATCCCCTGCAAATAGCAAGGGTGTCTAACAGTCACCTGTGCAGAGCAGAGGCTAGCCTCACTCTAAGCTGTGTGTGGGGTACTCTAGGTAAATGCTATGAACGTTGCCTTGGGCTGGGAGTTGTTACCTTAAGAGAGAGAGCTGGAATCTCCTTTTCCAGAAGACCCACTGCCTATGGACGGCGGGAGTGGGGCTGTCGTCTCAGTTGTTCAGTTGCTCAGTCGTGTCTGACTCTTTGCGACTCCATGGACTGCAGCACGCCAGGCTTCCCTGTCCTTCACCAGCTCCTGGAGTTTGCTCAAACTCGTGTCCGTTGAGTCGGTGATGCCCTCTGCCTGAAGGTGAATTCCAAAGTTCTGCTTGTTGTTCCCAGATATGGCCACTAGGGGGGCACTGAGGCTAGGTCTGAGGCAAACGCTGCCCAACTTCCTTCCTTCCTTCCTTTTTGAATTTTGACACATCCCCCAGGTTGGAGCTAGAAGCCAGAGATAAGAAAAATCACACTCTCAAAAGCTCAGAGATAGCAATTTAGCATTCATCATGAGCAATTCCTCCTAATCTGAGAAACTAGGACCAGAGAGGCCAACAGACTTGCCCCTTATCGCTCACCAATTCAACATTTGCGAAATGCCTCCCCACAGGAAATAAACAGCTTCCACACTGAATGTCCCCTGTTCTTAGGTGCTTGTAATATAATAAGGGAGGCAAAGACATACGTGAAGCACTTATCTTTTAAAAAACCCTTGCCTCTTTTTATTTTCCCTGTCTAGGTTCTAGATATCTGTATTGCCCACTATCAGCAGAAACAGCCTCTGGACCTAGTGAGCTCTCCTCCCCCTTCCCTGCCCCATTCCAATGCTGCCTGCTGATGCTGAAGGTGACATTTTTGTCTCTCAAACCATCCCCTCCTTTCTCCTCCCTAATGACATACACGAATGAGAGCAGGACCCATCCTGTGACAGTGCCCTTACCAGCTGCATTATCATGTCACTTAACCTTTCTGAACCTCAGCTTCCTCATCTGTAAACGGGAATAATCTATATTCCTGAATAAGTGAGATAATATGTATCTAAATATATGATACATAAGTAAAAAGTGTTCATGCTGCTCCCTCAACAGGAAATAATAGCTCTGGTCGTCTTCATCATCACACCCGTACTGGGTCTCCCAAACCTATTAAACTGAACTCTTTGTTTCCAGGCCTCTCTCCACCTCACTGTTCCTGCAGCAAAGTGGCCAGCCTTCCTTATTTTTGTTTTTAATAAAAGCTTTTTTGAGATATAATTCACATATCAAAACCCATCCTCTTCACAAAGTTGTGCATCAAACACCGCTCTAATTTCAGAATAATTTGATCACCACCAAAAGAAACCCCATATTAATTAGCAGTCACTCCTTGCTACCCTCCTGTCAGCCCCTGGCCAATGACTACTCACTAACATACTGCCTGTCTATATGAATTTGCCTACTTGGAACATTTTATGTCAATGGAATTATTCAGTAGGTGGCCTTTCGTGTCTGACTTCCTTGATTTAGCATAATGTTTTCGAGGTACATCTGTGATGCAGCATGTTTCATGAATCAGATGTACCACTTGTCCTTTGGAACATGAAAGTTAATGTATCTAGGGTTTTTTTTTTTGTTTATTTTTGGTTTTGTTTTTTCTAGTGTGTGCATTTGTATCAAAGAAGCCACGGCCTAGTCTAAGATTACAAAGATTTACTCCTATGTTTTCTTCTAAACATTTTAGAGTCCTTAGCTGTTATATTTAGATCTCTGATCTATTTTGAGTTGATTTTTGTGTATGGTTGAGGTAGGGTCCCACTTCATTTTTTGGCATGTGGATATCCAGTTATCCTGGGACTGCTTGATAGAAAGACCATTCTTTCCTCATAAAACTGTCTTGGCACTTTTGTCCAAAATCAATTGATCATAAATGTAAGGGTTTATTTCTGGATTCTCAGTTCTATTCCACTGATCTATATTTCTTTCTTTACTCTAGTAGCACACTGTCTTAATTAGCTTTGTAATAAATTTTGGAATCAGGAAATGTGAGTCCTACCTTTGATCTTTTTTAGATTGTCTTGATTATTCTTGCATTTCTATATGAATTTGGAAAGTGAAAGTGTTAGTTGCTCAATCCTGACTCTTTGCAACCCGATGGACTGTATAGCCCACCAGGCTCCTCTGCCCATGGGATTTCCCAGGCAAGAATACTGGAGTGAGTTGCCATTCCCTTCTTCAAGGGATCTTCTTGACCCGGGGATCGAACCTTCGTCTCGTGCATTGCAGTCAGATTCTTTGCCTTCTGAGCCACCTGGGTAGCCCACATGAATTTTTGGATCAGCTTATTAATGTCTGCAAAAAATGCAGCCAGGATTTTGATAGCGATTGCCTTTGAAGGGACAGATCAAGTTGGTGCAATGTTGCCATTTTAACAATATTAAATGTTCTGGATGTTTTCCTATTCATTTAGGTTTTCTCTAGCTTCTTTTAATGGTGTTTGCAGTTTTCTTAAAATCTGTTTTGTGTAGTTTGAATTAGTATAATATAGCCCCAGGTCTCTTTTGGTTATTATTTGCATGGAATATCTTTTATCCTTTCCCTTTCAACCTGTCTGTGTCTTTAAATATGAATTGTGTTTTTGTAGACATAATAATGTTGGACTTTTTAAAATACATACTTCTGCTTTTTGCCTTCTGGAATGTTAATTACATTTAATGTAATTACTAAGGTAGGATTTACATCTGTCATTTTGCCGTTTTCACTCTTCCATTCCTGCCTTCTTCTGTGTTAAATATATATTTTCTAATACATTATTTTAATTCTCTTGTCTCTTTTACTGTATATTTTTGAGTTATTTTCTTAGTGGTTACTCTGGAGATTACAATTAACATCTTAATTGAAAACAATCTAGTTTAGATTAATACCAACTTAATTTCTCCATCTTTTGGGCATGCTGGCCTGAGAGAAAAGAGGGACAGATCTTACATAGGAATGGTGTGGTGGGTTAAATACCGGCTCACAAAAGAATATGGACATGCCCTATTCCCTGGAACTTCTGAATACGACTTTATTTGGAAAAAAATCTTTGCAAATATAAGGATCTCAAGATGAGATAATCTTGGATTATCTAGAAGCATTCTCAATCCTATGAAAAGTGTCTTTAAAAGTAAAAGAAAGAGGAGACACAGGGAAAAGGGGAGAGGCCATGTGACAGAAGCTGAGACTGGAGTTAAGCAGCTACAAGCCGAGGAACACCTGGAGCCACCACAAGCTGGAGGAGGTGAGAGACTGTTGTCCAGAGGGAGTAGCCCTTCCAACACCTCGGTTTTGAATTTCCAGGCTCCAGACCTCTGAGAGAATAAATTTTTGCTGTTTTAAGCTAGCCAGTTTATGGCTTAAACTAACACAGTGAACTTCAATGAATTAGAGGTGGCGCGCCATGGATGGCAGAGTCTGGTCTTCTCATCAGTAAAACATTCCACTTTTCTTTACATGGAGTGGGCTGCAACTGACACTTTTTTCTAATACTTCTGAGAAGATGGAAGAAATTCTCACTTAATAGATTATAATGGGGTCACTAAGAGGAGAAAAATAGGATCTTCCCCCACCCCCTTATGGGCTTCCCTGGTAGCTCAGCTGGTAAAGAATCTGCCTGCAATACAGGAAACCTCAGTTTGATTCCTGGGTCTGGAAGATCCCCTGGAGAAGGGATAGACTACCCACTCCAGTATTCTTGGGCTTCCCTTGTGGCTCAGCTGGTAAAGACCTGGATCTGATCCCTGGGTTGGGACGATCCCCTGGAGAGGAGAATGGCTACCCACTCCAGTATTCTGGCCTGAGAATTCCATGGACTATTTAGTCCATGGGGTCACAAAGGGTCGGACACGACTGAGTGACTTTCACTTTTCAGTTTTCTACACCCTTGTTTGGGTGTTTGAACATCCTTGTTTGTTCAAGCTGGTTTTAGAAAAGGCAGAGGAACCAGAGATCAAATTGCCAACATCCTCTGGATGTTGCTGGGTGTTTGCTATGACCAGTGCGTTTTCTTGGCAAAACTCTATTAGCCTTTGGCCTGCTTCATTCCGTATTCCAAGGCCAAATTTGCCTATTACTCCAGGTGTTTCTTGACTTCCTACTTTTGCATTCCAGTCCCCTAGAATGAAAAGGACATCTTTTTTGGGTGTTAGTTCTAAAAGGTCTTGTAGGTCTTCATAGCAGAGAAGGCAATGGCACCCCACTCCAGTACTCTTGCCTGGAAGATCCCATGGACGGAGGAGCCTGGAAGGCTGCAGTCCATGGGGTCGCTGAGGGTCGGACCTGACTGAGCGACTTCACTTTCACTTCACTTTCATGCATTGGAGAAGGAAATGGCAACCCACTCCAGTGTTCTTGCCTGGAGAATCCCAGGGACGGGGGAGCCTGTTGGGCTGCCGTCTATGGGGTCACACAGAGTCGGACACGACTGAAGCAACTTAGCAGCAGCAGGTCTTCATAGAACTGCTCAACTTTAGCTTCTTCAGCACTACTAGTTGGGGCATAGGCTTGGATTACCGTAATATTGAATGGTTTGCCTTGGAAACAAACAGAGATCATTCTGAGTTTTTGAGATTGCATCCAAGTACTGCATTTTGGACTCTCTTGTTGACCATGATGGCTACTCCATTACTTCTAAGGGATTCCTGCCCACAGTAGTAGATATAATGGTCATCTGAGTTTAATTCACCCATTCCATAATCACAGAAAACTAGCCAATCTGATCACACAGACCACAGCCTTGTCTAACTCAATGAAACTAAGCCATGCTGTGTGGGGCCACCCAAGACACACAGGTCATGGTGGAGAGGTCTGACAGAATGTGGTCCACTGGAGAAGGGAATGGCAAACCACTTCAGTATTCTTGCCTTGAGAACCCCATGAACAGTATGAAAAAGCAAAATGATGGGATATTGAAAGAAGAACTCCCCAGGTCGGGAGGTGCCCAATATGCTACAGATCAGTGAAGAAATAACTCCAGAAAGAATAAAGGGATGGAGCCAAAGCAAAAACAATACCCAGTTGTGGATGTGACTGGTGATAGAGGAAAGGTCCGATGCTATAAAGAGCAATATTGCATAGGAACCTGGAATGTTAGGTCCATGAATCAAAGCAAATTGGAAGTGGTCAAACAGGAGATGGCAAGAGTGAACGTTGATATTCTAGGAATCAGTGAACTAAAATGGACTGGAATGGGTGAATTTGAATCAGCGAACTAAAATAGACTGGAATGGGTGTATTTAACATTGGACTTAGGCACATTTAAAAAGCACCTTTTCACAGCTCTAAAATGCCAAATGATTTTTGAGATTTCCAATTACTTTTGAAGAAAACCAATTCAGTTCAGTCTCTCAGTTGTGTCTGATTTTTTGCGCATGAACCACAGTACACCAGGCCTCCCTGTCCATCACCAACTCCCGGAGTCCACCCAAACCCATGTCCATTGAGTCGGTGATGCCATCCAACCATCTCATCCTCTGTCGTCCCCTTCTCCTCCCACCCTCGATCTTTCCCAGCATCAGGGTCTTTTCAAATAAGTCAGCTCTTATCAGGTGGCCAAAATATTGGAGTTTCAGCTTCAACATCAGTCCTTTCAATGAACACCCAGGACTGATCTCCTTTAGGATTTACTGGTTGGATCTCCTTGCAGTCCAAGGGACTCTCAAGAGTCTTCTCCAACACCACAGTTCAAAAGCATCAATTCTTCAGCGCTTAGCTTTCTTTATAGTCCAACTCTCACATCCATACATGACCACTGGAAAAACCATAGCCTTGACTAGATGGACCTTTGTTTACAAAGTAATGTCTCTGCTTTTGAATATGCTGTTTAGGTTGGTCATAACTTTCCTTGCAAGGAGTAAGCGTCTTTTAATTTCATGGCTGCAGTCACCATCTACAGTGATTTTGGAGCCCAGAAAAATAAAGTGTGCCACTGTTTCTATTTCCCATGAAGTGATGGGAGCAGATGCCATGATCTTAGTTTTCTGAATGTTGAGCTTTAAGCCAACTTTTTCACTCTCCTCTTTCACTTTCATCAAAACCAATACAAAGTTTTTTTTCCTTGGATTAAACACACACATATATATATATATACATATATTTTTTAAAAAAATATTTATTTGGTTATTCTGAGTCTTGGGCTTCCCAGGTGACAGTAGAGGTAAAGAACCTGCCAATGCAGGAGACATAAGAGATGTCTGTTCCATCCCTGGGTCGGGAAGATCTCCTACAAGAAGGCATGGCAACCCACTCCAGTATTTTTCCCTGGAGAATCCCATGGACAGAGGAGCAGGCAAAGTCGGGCACCACTGAAGTGACTCAGTATGCATGCTGGGTCTAGGTTGCACCATACGGCATCTTTAGTTGCGACCTGAGAACTCTTATTTGACAGCATGAGGGAGATACTGTAATACTCTTTTATTGAGGTAGAAAGATGTAGGATTAATAACACTGGAGTTAGACTGCTTTCAAATCCCTGTTCAAAACCCAAAACATGTGACCTTAGGCAGGTGATAGAACTCTTGCCTTACCTCTGAAATCTCTAGCACTGTGATAAGGGTACACACACACTGCTTACAGCAATGCCCGGCATATATCAAACTCTCAATAAGTTATGAAATTTTTTAAAATATAAACTTTAATGAACAAAATGTTGTGAAAAATCATTTCACTTTCATTTTGTTTATAGAAAGTAGTTACTACGCAAAGAACATCACAAAATTTTCTTCATCACTTTATGGAAAACAATCTCACAAAAAAGTTGCAAGTACAATTCAAAAAAAATT
Source organism: Bubalus kerabau (assembly GCF_029407905.1). Classification (NCBI taxonomy): domain Eukaryota; kingdom Metazoa; phylum Chordata; class Mammalia; order Artiodactyla; family Bovidae; genus Bubalus; species Bubalus kerabau. The sequence goes on from NC_073638.1 coordinate 55,786,944, forward strand.
TCAAAATATTCAAAAAAAATTTTCTCCCAAACCACTCAAGAGTAAGTTGCAGACATGATGCCACATCACACCAAACAAGATCATTATCCTACAGAGAAATACCACAGTAAAATCATGAAGGCCATTAAATTAATCCAGAAACACAATCCTCGTACGTTGGTCAAGGACATCACCACTCGTCTTAATATGCCCATTTTAGCAAAAGAATCAAGTTCAGACTCACATGTTATTTAAATCTCATTCTACAGGAAAAATGCAATCCTGTGTTTCTCCTCTACTCTCAACACTGCACGTCCGACACTATAGTGTATGGGGATTTTCCCCACAATTATCTGATAACAGCTGGTTGTCCTACAATTTAACTCAATTCTGACCTTATCTACCTGGAGATAGCATCAGCTCCCACAGGTTAAGGGCTCAGCCCAGCACCCCTCTCAACCCTCCACCCCCACCCCCACACATACACTCCCACCCCCGCCTTCCCACCCCACATCCACATACTTCAGATGCCAATAGCAAGCATAGATTGTTAACTACGTTTCTGACCAACTGGCTATAAATTGAAGGTTCCCACAAATGCTTCCTTGAGGTCCATTAGTTTGCTGGAGCAGCTTACAGAACTCAACAAAACAGTTGCTCACTAGATTATCAGTTTATTGTAAAAGGATATCACTCAGGAATAGCATATGGAAGAGCTGCATAGAGCAAGGTATGCAGGGAGGAATGCAGAGCTTCCAAGACCTCTGTGTGTCTCCGTCCCAGCACTTCCTTGTGTTCTCTCTACACCCCATTCTTGCAGGTTTTTATGGAGGCTCCATTACACAGGCATGATTGATTAAATCGCTGGCCATTGTTGATTGAAGTCAATGTTCAGTGCCTTTCCCCTCCCCAGATGTCTGGAGTGGGAGGGGTCTAAAAGTCCCCTCCCTCTAATCAGGTTTGGTTCCCCTGGCAACTGCCAACCTTAGGTTATCTAAGTGAAGTGAAGTGAAGTGAAATTGCTCAGTCATGTCTGACTATTTGTGACCCCATGGACTGTAGCCTACCAAGATCCTCCATCCATGGAATTTTCCAGACAAGAGTACTGGAGTGGGTTGCCATTTCCTTCTCCAGTAGGTTATCTAAGGGCTTTCCAAAAGCCATTTTATTAACATAAACACCCATGTGGTTGAATGGGGTTTGTTATGAAAACAAAAGATCTCCATTTCACTTGTATATATTCTGAGGCTGTTTCAGGAACTGAGGACAAAAGTAAATATTATAACCAGAGATGCCCCTGTGGCTCTTATATAAGAAATTAAAGATCCCCTGGAGAAGGGAGTGGCTACTCACTCCAGTATTCTTGCCTGGAGAATTCCATGGACAGAGGAGCCTAGTGGGCTACCATCCAAGGGGTCACAAACAGTCAGACACAACTGAGCGACTAATAGTTTCAGTTTCATAAGAGTTTTAGGAGCTATATGCCAGGAATAGTGAACAAAGATCAAATATATATTTCTTCTTATAAGTCACAGTGAAAGTGAAAGTCACTCAGTTGTGTCCGACTCTTTGCAACCCTATGGACTATATAGTCCATGGCATTCTCTAGGTCAGAATACTGGAGTGGGTAGCCTTTCCCTTCTCCAGGTGATCTTCCTAACCCAGGGATCAAACCCAGGTCTCCTGTATTGCGGGTGGATTCTTTACCAGCTGAGCCGCAAGGAAAGCCCATAAATCATAGTACCACACCCCTTTTATGAGAAACAGTTCCCCAGTCTCTCCTTGACTATCATGACCTTGACAATCTTAAAGATTACAGGCCAGGTATTCTATAAAACATTATTTAGTTTTGTTATGTCTCAAGTTTCTTCACGACTGATTCAGATTATCCATTTTTAGCAGAAACACCACATAAGTGATGATGAGTTTTTCTCACTACATCCAATCTGGTGGTACATGATTTCAATTTCATGGTGGACTGTCAGGCTTTTACACTGTGAAAAGTGAAGTTGCTCAGTCATGTCCGGCTCTTTGCGATCCCATGGACTGTAGCCTACCAGACTTCTCAGTCCATGGGATTTTCCAGGCAAGAGTACTGGAGTGGGTTGCCATTCCCTTCTCCAGGGGATCTTCCCGACCCAGGGGTTGAACCCGTGTCTTCTGCATTGTAGGCAGACGCTTTACCCTCTGAGCCACCAGAAAGTTACTCTTTTTCCATACTTTGAGACTATCATTGATGAAAAAATTGACTGGTGGGCTGCAGTCCATGGGGTCGCTGGGAGTCGGACACGACTGAGCGACTTCACTTTCACTTTTCACTTTCATGCATTGGAGAAGGAAATGGCAACCCACTCCAGTGTTCTTGCTTAGAGAATCCCAGGGACTAGGGAGCCTGGTGGGCTGCCGTCTATGGGGTCACACAGAGTCGGACACGACTGAAGTGACTTAGTAGTAGTAGTAGTAAGAAGGCAATGGAAAATTTAATCTGAGTCAGTTATAAGAACTGGCTTTATCCAATTATAAATTGGATTATAGGATTATAATCTGGGAACTGCCTCCTAAAAACCTTTGAGAACTGTTCCATCTATTAGAGGTCAAATTCAGAGGGCTATACATTAAATAATGTGTTATGACAGCTTACACAATCCAGATCGAAGCAAGGTCACAGGCCATTGTGGCCCCTTACAAGATTAAGAAGAAAGGTTATCTTCTAAAGAGTTGTGACCCTTGATTAATTTAAGAGGAATTGTTATCTCCTAATGAGACAACAATTAATGTAAGTGCAAAATACACTTTAAGAGGGAGAGGGAGGAGGCCTACATAGACAAAGAACACTTTGTTTAAGTTTTTCTTATCTTGCTATTAAAAAAAAAGAAAAAAAAAAAAAAAAGTCTTCCCTGGTGGCTCAGATGATAAAGAATCTGCCTGCAATTTGGGAAACCCAGGTTCATTTCCTAGGTTGGGAAGATTCCCCCAGAGAAAGGAATGGTTACCCACTCCAGTATGCTTGCCTGGAGAATTCCATGGATAGAGGAGCCTAATGGGCTCAACTAGTGACGAACACTTTCACTTTGCCATAAAATAGACATTTTATTTTATCACCATGTAAATATCTTTTTTTACATGGTGAGACATTTGTTACACCAATAAAAACTCATGAATCCCTATTTTTTATTTAGTGGGCTATAGGCCATTCTATCATTCATTTTGATGTTCAAGTTCCCCCAGATTGAGCCAGTCAGAGTCCTTTCAAATTGGCTTCTGTGTCCCTTTGACATCTCTCTTCCTTTTATTTTTTGAGTACTTCTTTACTTTCTGGCACAGCTAAAGGTCCTAGGATCATCCTGTACTTTTTCTGGCCCAACCCTGATCAGTCAGTTAGCCAAAGAATCCTGGTGAAACCATGCATCTCAGGTTGGGACTTGAACCCATGGGTTTTTCATTGAGATCACACACCTAGTCTCAGGGTTTAATGAAGTTCAAGTTCTTGATGTCTCATCGCAGAAAATTCAGTGAGAGACAAAGTTATAGGTAGGAAGTGGATTTATTTAGAGAGAAACACACTCCATAGACAAGAGTGTGGGCCATCTCAGAAAGCGAGAGAAGCCCCAAGGTATGGGGTTGTCAGTTTTTAGGCGTGCGTGCTCAGTTGTGTCCAACTCTTTTGCAATCCCATGGTCTGTAGCCCACCAGGTTCCTCTGTCCATGGGATTTTTCAGGCAAGAATAGTGAAGTGGGTTGCCATTTCTTCTTCCAGGGGATCTTCCTGACCCAGGATCAAACCTGGGTTTCCTGCATTGCAGACAGATTCTTTACCACTGAGTCACCTGGAAAGCCCCCTTCAGCTTTTATAGGAGTGGGTGATTTCATAGGCTAATGAGTGGGAGGAGTATTCCAGCTGTTTTGGGAGCCAAGATGCGGATTTCCAGGAATTGGGCCACTGTCCACTTTTTGGCCTTTGTGGTTGGTCTTGGAACCGTCATGGCTCTTGTGGGTGTATCATTTAGTTTGCTGATGTTTTATGATGAGTGTATACTGAGGCTCAAGGTCTGTTGGAAGTTGGATGTTCTGCCATCTTGGACCTAGTTAGTCCTAACCAGTTTATGTCGTATCCTCAACGGTTATGTCATTCTTTTAAAGGTTGTGCCCTGCCCCTTTCCCTCCTGTTTCATAACCACCTCACATTTCCAGGCTTCTCAATTTGTGAGGTGGCCTACACATTGTCTGTGGAGTGCTTCTCCCAGGGCCGCCCTTGCCTTTTGAGTCAAACTGCATTCTGTCTATGGAATGTTTCTCTCTAAATAAATCCACTTCTTACCTATCACTTTGTCTCTCCCTGAAGTCCTTCTGCTCAGAGACGCAAAGAACCTGAGCTTCATTAAGTCTTGAGATCAGGTGTGTTCAAGTCTCAATCTGGGTTTCAGTTGGGTTGCAGTCCTATCTGAGTTGTGCAGTTTCAAATTTGCTCTTGAGCTGGCAGCAAGAGCAGCATTTCTAAAACGTAAAGCAGATTATGTCACTCCCCTTGCTTAGATCCTTCAGTCTATGTGCCTCAAGCAAAGTCAGACTCCGCTGGGCCTACAACATCTGGCAGCTCGGGCCCCTGCCAGAATCTCCAACTTCATTCTGTGCCCTCAAGGCTGGATTAAAACTCCAGAAACTCTGAGCACCTAAAAGACAATGCCACTTCTGCCATATGAAATTACACATAAAAGCAACACGAAATTGTAAAAGAAATTAAAGGAGGTCTTTGGTTTTCTGTATTTTTGAAATAACAGTTTCTTTCCAAAAGTGTTCTCCTCCTCTTCCACACTGGCTGCCTCTCTCTGCCTACTCCCACCTGGCCTTCCTTTTAGCTCCTTCGAGCTGTTCCTTCTGTCCAAATTGTTCCTCTTGCTCTCACTAGCCTCTTTTGCCCAGTTAACTCCTACTCATCCTTCAGACCTCACTGTAAAAGTCATTTCCCAAAGAAAGCTTTCTCTGGGGACTTTGGCTAAATCAGCCCCCTGGGTTAGATTCACTTGGATCCAGTGTGTGTCACCCAGGGCTGGCCTATAAATTCACCAGCTCATGTGCTCTCAGTTGGTACAAATATAGTCTGTGACACTGTGAAAACCACTGGGACCTAGGAAGAAGCGCTAGTCTCAGAGGCAAGAGGTTTGGGTCTTTGTCTCAGCTTTGCTACAAATTTCGAGTGACTTTGGACAAGCTCATTTCCTGTCTCTGGGGCTGTGTCCAGTGGGGGAGGTATGAGGCCCCCTGTCATCCAAACATTTACTTCCTCAAGCATTCAGGCACTCAATGATTTTATTCAGGCAGTCATTTGCTCACTGAAGCTGATGGAGCCTCTGTGTCAGGATGCTGGGGTTGCAGAATGAAATCAAGAACAAGAGTCCAGGGTGGAAATGGGCTAGACAAATATAAACCTCTTAGTATATGACAAGGCACATGAACACCTGCACTGAGAGAGATCAGGCAGCTGCTGTGGGAACCTAGAGGAGGTAGCCGTTATTAGCTTACGTCTAGGAAGCCTCTTTGGAGAAAGTGACCTTGAAGGGTTGAGAAAGGAGGAGAAATGCTGCCCGGGCACTTGGCTTTCAGGTTTGTTGGGTGTGTACAGGCTCTTTGGGGAACGACCTCTTTGTTTTACAATTCTCCCCTGACTTTCTGCAAGAGTCTTGCTCTTCTAGTCCTGCCCCTTCAAAGCTGCATCTCCAAGGCTGCCTGAGGATCTTTCTAAACAACTTCCTGTTGCCTAAGATTAAACTCAAGTTCTTTAGCTGGTGGTCAGCTTCTTTTCACCTGGCCCACTTTCCTTTTCTAGCCTGTGCTCCTCCAGGCAGCTTTGGCCTCAGCCGGCTTGCTGTGCAAACGCTGTGTCTTCTGCCCCAGTGCCTTTGCTCAGTTCCTTCTGCCTAGAATGCTCTTTCTCCCCTGGAAAGCCTTCCTGCACAACACATTGCAGTTAGCAATGTCCTCTTCTCTGCTTCCATTATACTTTATCATCTTAATGATTGCACTTGCCATTTTGTGCTGAAATTATCTGTAAACTCCCTGCAGTCAGGCATTCTATTTGCATGGTTTCTGTCAATGTAGTAACACGGCTGGACACCTGGTAAAAGTTTGGTCCTTGACTAAATAAGTGAATGGAAGAGAGAGGACTCTGTTGAAAGGAAGGGTTAGATTTAATTAGATTCAAGACACAGAAATACCAATCTGCTATGTCTTGCACTTATTTACCTAATGCATCACACCCAGGAGATCTGGAGAATGAAGAGGGTGGAGGAAGAGGATGCAAAGTGTATTGGGACAAGTTTGGCTTTTTGGTTCTACAAACTGACATTTTGATTTTAGTACCCAACATGGTACTAGTTCGGAGAAGGCAATGGCACCCCACTCCAGTACTCTTGCCTAGAAAATCCCATGGATGGAAGAGCCTGGTAGGCTGCAGTCCATGGGGTGGCTGAGAGTCGGGCGCGACTGAGAGACTTCACTTTCACTTTTCTCTTTCATGCAATGGAGAAGGAAATGGCAACCCACTCCAGTGTTCTTGCCTGGAGAATCCCACGGACAGCAGAGCCTGATGGGCTGCTGTCTATGGGGTCGTGCAGAGTCAGACACGACTGAAGCAACTTAGCAGCAGCAGCATGATACTAGTTAGTTGTTAAAACAGGAGCCATCCCTGAACCAAATGGCTCTAACCGTCTGTTGTTTACCTATCAAACTTCTAATCAACCTTTAAGACCTTTGTGTGGCCTGCTCTGACCTTGCCCATCAGCCCCTGTAGAGCCTGTTAGTCCATTGCCACTTGACCTTGATGTTTCTTCTACCATAGCATGTATTCTGTATTTGGCCACCTTTTAAATTCATGCTCCTTTTACTTGAATACTTGTTTCTCTACTATATAACACTATAAATAACACTCTATAAATGTTATACTAACTCGAATCTAAGTGAGTAAAAATATTTTAATGTTGAAACAAGTACAGCCATATGATGGAGTAAGACCCAAAATAATACAAGAGTCTTTAGAATGAATAGTCCACATAAAAGTAATGATAGGCAGCATTCATTGAACACGTACTGACCAGGCTATTTCAGTTTTATGCCATGTCCCTAGGGGTGAGTGCCAGCTCTCCTAGGGTTTGTGGCAGGTAGATGGAAACGTCTGTGAAGGGTTATTTACTTCAGTTCTGTATTTCTGGTATCCAGTAATTTGCTTCATGCAGAGTAAAGGCTTGTGGAAAATCACTCCTGCTCTCTCTACTGAAACATCCCTTCGTCCCTCCCTGCTTGTGAACTCTTATTGGTCCTCCAATACCCAGGTTAAATGTCATCTCACCTGTGAAATCTGAGTGTCTTTTCTGGCTCCCACATTCCCTTCTCAGACCTAGCACTAAGCCCCTTGGTTTGGGGCTTCTGGCTTCTAGAACTCTGAAAGAATAACTTTGTCGTTTTCAGCTACCCAGTTTGTAGTAATTTGATACATCAGCTTTAGGAAACTAATATAGCTTGGAAACAGACAAATGTCTTCTATGAAATTCCAGCAGATGGTGGAACCTGATGCGATTTGGGATTTCTCAATTACTACCTTCTCAACAAACACCTGACTGCATGAACAGGAGACAGTGTGACATATATTAGCCATCTCTAGGATCAGATCCAAAGTGTCTTCAGGCAACATTACCATACATTCTATAGTTGTTAAAAAGGAAATAAAACAATATGAACATTCCCCCAAAATACCCTTGAAAGATAGCATGCTTATCTTATTAAATATTTTTAGTGCAATTATTATATGCCAGGTCCCTCACTGGGCACCATGTCTACAATGGTTTATTTACTCCTCAAAGCAACCTTGTTGCTGCTGCTAAGTCGCTTCAGTCATGTCTGACTCTGTGCGACCCCATAGATGGCAGCCCATGAGGATCCCCCCCGTCCCTGGGATTCTCCAGGCAAGAACACTGGAGTGGGTTGCCATTTCCTTCTCCAATGCATGAAAGTGAAAACTGAAAGTGAAGGCGCTCAGTCATGTCTGACTCTGTGCGACCCCATAGACGGCAGCCCACCAGGCCCTCCGTCCATGGGATTTTCCAGGCAAGAGTACTGGAGTGGGGTGCCATTGCCTTCTCCGAAGCAACCTTGTTACTATTTTACAAATGGGAAAACTAAAGTTGAGAAAGGGAACTAACTGGCTTACCTAGGAACATAGAGCTGGAAGAGCTAGGATTCTAAGTTTCTGATTCCTGTTGTGTCTGAGCCTAAAATACTCTGTTCTTTCTGCTGTATCAGTCGGGGTGTTGGAGAAATTCGCAAAGGAGGTAAAAGATCATTATTCTGAAGAATGACTCGATATTTATTATAGAAGCAATTCTATGCTATGCTATGCTAAGTCACTTCAGTCGTGTCCGACTCTGTGTGACCCCATAGACGGCAGCCCACCAGGCTCCCCCGTCCCTGGGATTCTCCAGGCAAGAACACTGGAGTAGGTTGCCATTTCCTTCTCCAATGCATGAAAGTGAAAAGTGAAAGTGAAGTTGCCTAGTCGTGTCCGACTCTCAGCGACCCCATGGACTGCAGCCTACCAGGCTCCTCCGTCCATGGGATTTTCCAGGCAAGAGTACTGGAGTGGGGTGCCATTGCCTTCTCCGAGCAATTCTATAGATGTTATCATTATAATCCAAGGAGGTCTTCACGGAAGAGGTGTCATTTAAATTGTGCCTTCGCTTCAAAAACACATGTCCTGATTCTCTGCTAAGTACTGGGAATCCAGAAATGAATCAGAAAAGGTTCTTTTGCTTGAGAAATTAACAGTGTGTGTTTGCGGGAAGGGTATGTGTGATTGTCCAAGTGTGTTACACACATTAAAATACAATTGAATGCAACAGAATAATCAGGAATGTGGTAGAGGCAAGTTTTCTAACGCAGGGTCCCAGAGTGAGTCTGAGAAGCCTTTTGGGATCCCGACACAAGATGAAATTTGATAGCTAAGTAAGAATTAGTCAGGAGGAGCAAAGAACATAGGAAAGGCTTTCCAGGGAAAGCATAAACAACCCACTCACATAAGTGAAACAGCATCCTGGGTGCCTGCCTCATCCTACCAGTTAGTGGAGTATGCGGAGGGGCGGGGACTTATGGGTAGGAATTGGTCGTGGGTGGAGCTGGCGGCATTGCCTGACAAGTTTCTGGTCTCAGGGCATCCTGCGTGGTGGCTTTCTGCCGAACCGTAAAGTATTCCTTTTCAATCCTCACACGTTGGCGGAAGCCCCTAGTTAAAGACTGTTCAGGGAATCTTCAACTACAGACAGACAGACCATCGCGCCCCTGCTGGCGCCAAATGGGTCCCCGCCCTCCTAGGGAGGCCGGTTACCATGGCAACTAGGTTAGGGCGGAAGTGGCTCCCAAAACTGACTCTCACTAATCAGGTGACTCTCCTGCCTCCTGCACGTGACACCGGAGCCCAGGCGCCGGTCTACCTAGTCGGACTCCGCCCCTCTTTTCCTTTACTGACAACTGACGGCGACCTCGAGCAATGGTCCTTGCGGCTCCTCCAGGAGACCCCGCCCTGTGGTAGTGAGAGAACCAATTAGACTGGGGAAAAAAGAAGCAACGCCTAGGTTTCACCCTGGTTTGACAGACGCAATTTAGGCCATCCCTGGGTCCCTCCGCCTCCCTGTCTATTTCTGCTGGCGACGGACAAATCTTCTGCCCAATAGCGCGTCCTCTTTTTGTCGTTTGGTCCCGCCCCCATGGAAGCTGAACCAATAGGCAAGCCAGGTCTCAGCGGGTGGTGGGGGTTGCACTGCGGTAATATGGCTCTTCCTTAGCCAGCGGCGGCGGCTGGAGGTGGGGTAGAACGGTCCTGCCTCTAGGTTGGTTGGTTTTTGGACTGCAGGGTCTCGGCGGGTCGTGACTCGGCGGTTGTGGCGGATGCCGGAGGAGCGTCGGTCCCGCCGCTTGGCGGCCCCTGGGTCAAGATGAACGCTTCAGCGTCTGTCGGGGGCCCACTCCCCCCGCCGCCCACGGGCCCGGCCGCCGCGCTGCCTCCAGGTTCTGCCGCGCGGGCCCTGCATGTGGAGCTGCCGTCTCAGCAGGTAACCCCGCGGGCTCGCGGCGCTCTGTAGGGGTCGGGAGGAGGCCCGTGAGGGATCTCCGTGGGCCGCGGGCTGACCCAGTGCCAGCCGGGAGACGGGGAGAATTGGCCGGGGAGAACTCCGAGGACTCAGGAGGGCTGTCCGGAGGTCTTCGGAGGGGAGGGATCCAGGGATGGCCGAATCTCTGGGTGATCTTCGAGTCCCAGGAGCCATCCCGTTACCGGAGATGGGTTGGGAAGGGACCCACTGAAACTCCCCGGGCCCCGCCTCTCCCCACGTAGGGAGCTGGGGATTCCCTGGCGCAGACCCTCCGCTTTATCCCTCTTGGGAAGGGACCCGGGGAAGCCCTGGTATCCCAGGAGAGATGGGGAAAGCGCTTTTTCATTTTTAACTCATTTACTTGCTGACAAACTGGTGCTCTCTGCTGCGGGAGAAATGAGGTTTCCCGCATTTGCTTTTAATCTCTCCTTATTATGAAGTACTCCTATAAATTTCTCAAGAAAAATCCTTTGGGATTTCGGGTTTCCTTCCTATTCTCCGACCCCCCAAAGAAGGCACTTTAGCAATTTGAAGGGTGCTGCTACGTTCCTTCAAAAGAGTAACTGTGGAAGAAAGAACATTTAACGTACAGTACATATTCACGCCTTCCCTATCCTTTACCAAGGCGTGCAGAGCTTCTTGGATCCAACTTGGATCCGCACTGTAAGCAGATAATAGAGAACAGCGAGTTTGGGGACCTGACAAAACTCTTTGTATCACAGACTTATCTGTAGAGTACTTCTTTCCCCTGCCTTCTTGCTATCCCGCAGGAAGAGACTTTGCAGGAAGTTTGGCATTTAAGAGACTGAACGAAAGTACCTTTCATTTCCCCCCATCCACAAAGAGGACCTAAGAAAAATAACCAGTTGTTAAGAGTCTACTGTGTTGGGTTTGTGCCAAGTGCTCAGCTGGCAGGGAGTTGATTCAATCTCCCAACTCTGGGAGGTGGCTATTTTTTATTAGTTCCATTTTGTAGTTCTGGAGACAGAGGCTTAAATATGTAAAATCGTCTGCCCAAAGCTTTGCAATTAGTAATTGGTGAGGCCGGGTTTCAGAATCCAGCCTCAGACTGTAGTCCCTGCACGTGGTGGTTGTGCTGCAGACTTGAGCAATCTTTTCTCCACTGTTTACACGTGGAACAGAGTACTTTCCTCTACACCCTTCCTCCAACTTCCCATCACTGTCTTAGGAAAGAGTCAGACAGAAGAGAACAGAGGTTGGGGGCAGAGGGTGGAGGGGAGATGGGCTGGATTTGAATACAGGAAAGTGTGGGTATGTGGAGGCTGCTAAAGGGCAAGAAAGGTGGAGATCAGAGCTACAGCGGTGGCCATGGAGCTGAGTTGTTTGCAGAAGCAAGGGCTTTTAGTGCGGTGGGAGAGAGGATTTAAGATACTGGGAGAGCATGGACCCTGGTTTTGTGGTGCTGTTGGGAAGGAAGTTTGTGGAGAATATGAATTTGAGGGTAGTGAAGTTTGGATTGTATTTACAAGGTTTCTAGGGGAGAGTGAAAGTCTGGGGGAGAGGGAGACTAGCCTCTGGAATGAGCATTAATGTGAATTTTCGTGTGTTTTGTGTGTATGTGTGTGTGTTGGTGGATTGTGAGAGTGGATACTGGGAGAGGCAGTGATGGGTGCAGAAATTCTGAAGGCGGAGCCAAGAGAGGTTTAGTTTGGGAGAGCTTTGGGAAACTGTGGGATTAGGAAAGAGAAAGCATCATTTGTTTCATAGAGCCTGTTCTCTGATAACAGGTTCCCAGTTTAACGTTGGGGGAAATAATCCAAACAAACTGCCCATGGAATAAATCCAACTGCATTTGTAAGCATTTGTCCAGTTTTGGGGTTTGTGCCAAGGGATATATAGTGGCTTAAGTGTACGGCTGAATGCTGTATGATCACTGAGTATGCTATTTACAGCTTTCTGGGGGTGTCATCCTTCTTGAATTCTTGGAAGGCAGCCTGTACAGCAAAAGCACTTTTACTTTTGCTTTTGACATTAATTTTGCTTTCTGGGTCAAAATGCTCAAAATTTTAGGATATAAATATATAACATTTAAAAAAGTAAACATTTTTGTTAAAGTGTTATCGGTATACAGTCAAGTGTACCAGTTATTAGTACACAGCATGATGAAGCGTCACAAAACAAACAAAGTTATGTAAGTGCTACCCAGATTAAGAAATACAAAATTATTACCATCCCAGAAGTCCTCCTCACGTCCTCTCTCATGTCTGCCTTTCTCTCCAAAGGAACTACTGTTCTGATGTATAAGAGAAAAGTTTTTGCCTGTTCTTGAAACTGTGTATAAATGGAATCACACAAAAAGGTATTATTCTTTTGCCCAATATTGTTTGTGAGAGTCAGAGAATGTGTGTATAAGTAAAAACATTTTTTAGTATTATTATTAACAATAATACTATGGCTTTTGCAGAATTTCAAAGCTTTAGATAAATTGGAAATCCAGTTAACTTTCTTTTAAATAACACTTTGAAAATTGTGTCATTTTAATAGATTACATGCTATTTGATAAGATGTCAGTATCTTTAAACATAAAAAAGATCCTGTTGATTTAAGATTTTCACGATAAAATTGATTATATCCAAGCACACATTCAGTGGTTTCTCCCCACTATCCCCAGCCTATTTCTAAGGCAGAGTTTTTCAACCTCAGTACTGTTGACATTTGGGTTGGTTGGTGGGTCTATAAAGTATTTCGTCACCTCCGTGGCCTCTACCCGCAATATACCAGCAGGACCATCTCAGGCCTGACAATCAAAAATTGTCTTTAGATGTTGTCAAATGTCTCATAGGGAGCAAAATTACTTCTGGTTGAAACTACAGTTCTAGGATATATTTTTGTTTTAGGATAGAGAGTATCCCGGGCTTCCCTTGTGGCTCAGCTGGTGAAGAATCCGCCTGCAATGTGGGAGACCTGGGTTTGATCCCTGGGTTGGGAAGATCCCCTGGAGAAGGGAAAGGCTACACACTCCAGCATTCTGGCCTAGAGAATTCCATGGACTGTATAGTGCATGTGATCCCTGATGCTGGGAATGATTGAAGGCAGGAGGAGAAAGGGACAACAGATGATGAGATGGTTGGATGGCATCACCGATTCAGTCAATGGTTATGAGTTTGAGTAAACTCCATGAGTTGGTGATGGACAGGGAGGCCTGGTATGCTGCAGTCCATGGGGTCACAAAGAATCAGACACAACTGAGCAACTGAATTGAGAGTGTATCCCTTCTATTGCTTACTGATTTATCTCATCTCAGTCTTCCTTAAGTACCACTGATTCTAGTGGCTATATAGTTTAAAATTTTAGTTTACTGTATATTAGTTCCCAAAGTGTTGGACTCCCCGTACCCCCAATCTGCCTCCAGAAAAATGATTTGTTTTGTTTTGGCTCAAAGAAAGCCCACAAAACTATAAGACCTAACTAATAATTTTTACTTTGATCCACTTTTCTTTAAAAAAAAAAAAAATCTAGTTAACTCTGCAGAAATCCTGAACCTTTATATGTATGAGTACTAACTGCAGTGCATAATAGCTACTTAATTGTGTCAGATGGGACTGCTACTTAATTTGTCTTCTTTTGCTTCTTTATGATCTTACTTTACCTGTAATTTAAGCATGAACTAGTCATGCATTTTGAAGACTTGTTTTTTCTTTTTAATTTTTGGTTGACGTTTGTAATTTTCTAGTGAATATAAGCTCATCTGAAGAATAACTTCCTTCATACCTTAGGTTCAGGCATTTTGAAATAAAAATTTGTGTTTTGTGATAGAGGTATTTATAATGTCCTTAAAAGTTTGAGAGCGTTTCTTTCCTCCCCAAAGGCTTCCTCCTTTGGGTATAACCTAACTACATTCCTCAGATACTTAGAGCTGGGGAGGCTCTTTAGTGATTGTTTAGGGCTTCCCTGGTGGCTCAGATGGTAAAGAATCTGCCTGCAATGCAGAAGACCTGGGTTCGATCCCTGAGTTGGGATGATCCCCTGGAGGAGGGCATGGCAGCCCACTCCAGTATTCTTGCCTGGAGAATCCCACGGACAGAAGAGCCTGGTGGGCTGCAGTCCATGGGGTCACAAAGAGTTGGACACAACTGAGTGACTAAGCACATACACATACATAGTAGTGACCACATACACAAACATTTTGCATATAGGTATAGTCTTAACCTAGTTTAATCCCTTCCATTAAAATAACTTTACAATTCATTATTACTTTTCTTAGACAGTTGTCGTGGTCAGTATACCTTCATCTACCACATTTTTGTATAATAATGTTTAGTTATGTTTGTTTAGGGGCTTCCCAGGTGGCTCAGTCGGAGAAGGCAGTAGCACCCCACTCCAGAACTCTTGCCTAGAAAATCCCATGGATGTAGGAGCCTGGTAGGCTGCAGTCCATGGGGTCATTAAGAGTCGGACACGACTGAGCGACTTCACTTTCACTCTTCACTTTCATGCATTGGAGAAGGAAATGGCAACCCACTCCAATGTTCTTGCCTTGAGAATCCCAGGGACGGGGGAGCCTGGTGGGCTGCCGTCTATGGAGTTGCACAGAGTTGGACGCGACTGAAGTGACTTAGCAGCAGCAGCAGCAGCAGGTGGCTCAGTGGTGAAGAATCAGCCTTATAATGCAGGAGATGAGGTTTCAATCCCTGGGTCAGGAAGTTCCCCTGGAGAAGGAAATCGCAACTCACTCCAGTCTTCTTGCCTGGAGAATCCTTTGGACAGAGGAGCCTGGCAGATTATAGTCCTTGGGAATCTCAAAGAGTTGACTGAGCTACTAAGTGACTGGTGATGTTTGTTTAAACCCCATTAATAGATTTTTGGTCTGTTTCCAGTTATTTTGTGTTACATTGTTGCAGTGAATATCCATATACAGGTATCTTGGAAATCAGTTGAAGAATATGTATACACACACTTACACATATAAATATGCACATATATACCACCCATATAATACATACACACGTTTTTGTTATTTAGATTTGTGTTTCTTTAATTATTAATGTTTTAGTAGCTTCATTTATTGTATGCAAGCACTACGCAAAGTTTTGTTGTTGTTCTCTGCTGAGTCATGTCCAGTTCTTTGTGACCCTGTGGACGGCATCATGCAAGGCTTCCCTGTCCTTCACTTTCTCCCAGAGTTTGCTCAGACTCCTGTCTATTGAGTCAGTGATGCCATCCAACCATCTCATCCTCTGTTGCCCTCCTTCTCCGCCTGCCCTCAAAAAAGATTGAGGACAGGAGGAGAAGGGGACAATGAACTCATTTATCCTTACACAACCCTATGAGTTTCAATGTTTTTTTAAAAAAATTTTATGTATTTATTTTTGGCTGTGCTGAGTCTTCATTGCTGCACCCAGGCCTTCTCTAGTTGCAGCAAGTGTGGGCTGCTCTCTAGTTGTGAAGCACAGACTTCTCATTGCGGTGGCTTCTCTTGTGGAGCATGGGCTCTAGGGTTCACAGGCTTCAGTCGTTGCGGCGCATGGGCTCAGTAGTTGTGGTGCACGGGCTTAGTTGCTCTGAGGCATGAGAAATCATCCTGGACCAGGTATCCAATCTGTGTCTCCTGCACTGGCAGGGGGATTCTTAACAACTGATCAACCAGGGGAGTCTGAGTTTCAGTATTTTTGAATAGATCTGTGTAGCATTTTCTTTTGCGACTTGCTTGTTTATGTCCCTGGCATTAATTTTTCTGATTACTTACTTGTGTTTTTTCATTCATTTGAAGAGCATTTTTCTTGTCATTTTTTGGAAGGAAGTGGGGTATATTAGTGCTGTTATATATTATAATTAGTGCTATTATCTATCAGTGCTTCCTTGAATTTTTAAAAATAGATTTTATTTTTTAGAACAATTTTAGATTTATGGACAAATTGAGGATAGTACAGAAGATTTCATACTGTATACCCATTTTCCTCTGTTCTTAACATCTTTCATTAATATGGTACATTTGTTACAATTGAAGAACCAGTATTGATATGTTATTATTAACTAAGGCCTTTATTTTATCAAATTTCTGTCATTTAAAAAATTGTGTTGGGATTTCCCTGGCTGAAGGTACTTCTCTGGCAGTCCATTGGTTACGACTTCGCCTTCCAAAGCAGGGTTCCATTCCTGGTTGCGGAGCTAAGACCCAACGTGACTCGAGACCAAGAAACCAAAATACATAACAAAGCAGTGTTGTAACAAATTCAATAAAAGCCTTTACAAATGGTCCACATCAGGACATAGTGGGGGAAGGAGAGGATGGGACGAAATGAGAGAGTAGCACTCAACCATATACATTACCATATGCAAAATTAGATAGCCGGTGGAAATTTGCTCTATGACACAGGGAGCTCAAACCCGGTGCCCTGTGACGACAGCCTAGAGGGGTAAGATGCCGGGAAGGTGGGAGGGAGGCACAAGAGGGAGGGGACACATATGTACCTATGACTGGTTCATCTGGGTATATGGCAGAAACCCACACAATATTGTAAAGCAATTATCCTCCAATTAAAAAATAAATAAAATTTATAATAAGGAAGTGGTGCACATAAAAAAGATCCCAAAAGGAAATTGTTGTAAGATACACATGATATAAAATTTTCTGTTGTAATCATTTTTAAGTGTAATCCAATGGCATTAAGTACATCCTCAATGTTGTGCAAACATCACTACTATCCATTTCTGGAATTTTTCGTCATCTCAAACAGAAACTATACTCTTTAAACAACTCCCCATTCTTCCTTCCCCCAGCTCCTGGTAAGCTCTGTTCCACTTTCTGTCTCTATGAATTTGCTTATTCTACATCCTTCATATAAGGGAATTATACAATATTTGCTTTTTTATTTCATTCAGCATAATGTTTTCAACATTCATCCAAGTTGTAGCATGTGTCAGAATTTCATTTCTTTTAAGGCTGACTAGTGTTCCTTTGTGTTTAAATACTACATTCTGTTTACCCATTCATCTGTTGGTGGATCTTTAGTGTTTACCTAATCTGTGGAAAATTCTGAAAGAGATGGGAATACCAGACCACCTGACCTGCCTCTTGAGAAACCTATATGCAGGTCAGGAAGCAACAGTTAGAACTGGACATGGAACAACAGACTGGTTCCAAATAGGAAAAGGAGTACGTCAAGGCTGTATATTGTCACCCTGCTTATTTAACTTATATGCAGAGTACATCATGAGAAACGCTGGGCTGGAAGAAGCACAAGCTGGAATCAAGATTGCTGGGAGAAATATCAATAACCTCAGATATGCAGATGATACCACCCTTATGGCAGAAAGTGAAGAGGAACTCAAAAGCCTCTTGATGAAAGGTAAAGTGGAGAGTGAAAAAGTTGGCTTAAAGCTCAACATTCAGAAGACAAAGATCATGGCATCTGGTCCCATCACTTCATGGCAGATAGATGGGGAAACAGTGGAAACAGTGTCAGACTTTATTTTTTGGGGCTCCAAAATCACTGCAGATGGTGACTGCAGCCATGAAATTAAAAGACGCTTACTCCATGGAAGGAAAGTTATGACCAGCCTAGATAGCATATTCAAAAGCAGAGACATTACTTTGCCAACAAAGGTCCGTCTAGTCAAGGCTATGGTTTTTCTTGTGGTCATGTATGGATGTGAGAGTTGGACTGTGAAGAAAGCTGAGCACCGAAGAATTGATGCTTTTGAACTGTGGTGTTGGAGAAGACTCTTGAGAGTCCCTTGGACTGCAAGGAGATCCAGCCAGTCCCTTCTGAAGGAGATCAGCCCTAGGATTTCTTTGGAAGAAATGATGCTAAAGCTGAAACTCCAGTACTTTGGCCACCTGATGCGAAGAGTTGACTCATTGGAAAAGACTCTGATGCTGGGAGGGACTGGGGGCAGGAGGAGAAACGGTGACAGAGGATGAGATGGTTGGATGGCATCACTGACTCAATGGACGTGAGTTTGAGTGAACTCCGGGAGTTGGTGATGGACAGGGAGGCCTGGCGTGCTGCAATTCATGGGGTCAGACACGACTGAGCAACTGAACTGAACTGAATACACTTTTTCAAGATCTCGTCGTGCACACCACATTGTATTTAGTCTCCCCTTGGCTGTAACAATTCCTCAGACTTCTTTTTGATGACCTTGATAGTTTTGAGTACTGAGGTATTTTGTAGGATGCCTTTCTATGGGAATTTGGTGGTTTTTTTTTTTCCCTCATGATTAGATTGGGGAGATAGCCTGGATAGGTAAAGTGCCATTTTCATCTTATTGTATCAAGTGTACGTACTATTAACATGACTTATCCCTATTGATGTTAACCTTTGTCATCACCATTGAGGCTGTTTTTTGTCAGGTTTCTCCGCTGTAAGATTACTCTTTCCCACTTGTTCCTCCATGCTGTCCTCTTTGGGAGGAAGTCACTGTATCCAGTCCACACTTTAGGAGTGGGAATTGATGCTCCCCCTCCTTGAGGGCAGAGTATCTACATAAATTATTTGGAATTCTTTTGCATGGGAGAGTCCTACCAGTAACCACTTCCTTTTACAGATGAGGAAGCTAAAGTCTGGGTAGCTTTCTCAGAGTCACACAGGATGTCACCACAGGGACTTCAGGTTAGGTCTTTGATTCCCACTTACCATAGATACCTATTCTTTGCAAGGTTCTGGTTAAAAACAGAGGCTTGAAGTTATTTCAAGGTTTGAGATAATCATGCTTTTTATTTTATTTCCCACAGCATCTGTACATAGCACTGTGCTGATTACATAATAGGAGCTCAGTATACTTTTTATTTTAAAATTTTATTTGTATATGAATCATCCCTTTGAAGAATTTAACAGCCTAAAGAAAGGAAGGAAATGGGATTGAAACACATACAAGAAAAAATGCTGGAAGCACAAGATTTTGCTAAAAGCAAAAATGCTAGAAGCTTAATTTAGCTGTGTGTGATATATTTATTTTCCCTTGATGTTTCTGTTTGTTAGATATCTTTTGTCTGTCTGATTTAATCATCTTTTTATTATGTGTTCAAAAGATCTTTTTCCTTTATAAGGCCACTGAAGGCAGAGGGAAAACTGTATTTTACTGGGAACATATGCCCTGTGCAATGTTATATATTTTTATTCCTTCCACAAATATTTGTTGAGCTCCTTCCTCGTGACTCAGAAACAAGTATATGGTTGTGTTATATAGCTGTACAAGAAAATGATGGCAATTTTTGAGCTGCTTTGCTTTTTGTAAACAAAACTGTGAGGAAGCTTCAGAAACAAAATACCAGCATCCCCAAATTATTATTTTTATGTGATAAAATGCCATTAGGCTATTTAAGGTTTTAATTTTTTTTTTTTTTTTTTTTTTTGGTGAAAATGTTTAATTTTCCTTTGAAAGGAAAAGCTGTGTTCTTATTCAGTGTTAACTTTAAAATTTATCTACTGGGTTACAATTCTTAGCTTTGTGGCAGAAAATTCAGAAGTGAAACTGACTGGAAATAGAGCAAGAGCAGAATTGAAACTAGTAAGCTGGGCCTGAATGAGTAATAAAATTAAGAAAAAAATTAGGTTTTCATAGTTTCCAAGTGTATATTTTTGATAATATGTGTATTTTCATCAGTAGACATATCACTACTGGAGGAAAAAGAAATACTTGTCATTTTTAATGTGCTCTAGGGTGTGCAGGTACAAACTAGGGGTGATTTAGAGAAACTAAAGACAGATCTATATTAAGAGAGGGGTTGAAACAGTTTAGGCTTTATACCTTTAGGTTTAATGGCATCAGTAATGTCTAAGTGAAAGTTTTTTTTAATGTCTTGTATTTTAGGAGTTGGGTTCTTAGATTATGTATGTAGAGGAGCACATGGAGAAGGGAAACTTGACATTGGGATTTTTTTCAAAAACATATTTGTATTATACCTTTTTGGTTTAATATTACCTGACCTTGTTTTCTGGCTTCCCTGGTGGCTCAGCAGTAAAGAATCTGCCTGCAATGCAGGAGCTATGGGTTTGATCCCTGGTTGGGGAAGATCCTCTGGAGGAGGAAATGGCAACTCCCACCAGTGTTCTTGCCTGGGAAGTCCCATAGACAGGGGAGCCTGGCGGACTATACATCCATGGGGACGGTTGGACACAATTTAGCATCTAAGCAACAACTACCTTGTTTCCCATCTTATTTTAAGATCAAAGCATGAATTTTGAATCGTAGAATTTTATAGATGCAAAATCTGAAGCCCTCAGAGGTGAACTATTCCCCTGGCCAGAGATTTGGTCCCTCCACTTATTTCCATCCTAAAGGAGTCAGTAAAGAGTATTAACTTAACAACTATGATTTGAGTGCCCTGCTCTTCCTGTTAGTGGCAGAGACCTGACCAGATCCTGTAACTCCCATGAACAGTTTCCCTCTGCTTGGCTTGGTGTTTTGAGAATTTGTTTCTTAAACTTGTCTCTGGGCTTTGACACATTATCCCTACAACTTTGGGAATTTTAGGCTAGAGGTAAAATGTGGGAAAGGCTGTATTTTAAACTTACTTCGCGTCGCAGGCTGCGGTCTCAGGCTGCTTGTCCCCTTTTGTAGTGTGTATTAGTGAAACTTTGGAATGTCCCTCTGTAATTTGAGTGATCAGTCTTCCTGTTTGTCCCTTGGTACTTACCATGCTTATCCTTTTTTGAATATCTCACTTAAGAAGTCTTGATTCTTTACCTCTTCAAGTTTCTAAAACAGCAATCATCTGTTAATCATGGGTTTTCTGTTGTCAGAAATTTTATTTATGCTGACTGCTGTAGACGTCATTTACTAGTTATCAAAAACTGGAGTCAAGTGCATTTATTGGTTGAGAAGGTGAGAAAGTTGAACATTAGAACCCAGCACTGATGAATCTGTTTGTTGATCCATTGGCTCTTTTCCCCACCATGGTTGTTACAATATCTTACCAGGTACCCTCAGATGTTTTTGAAAATAATAGGGAAAACAAGGAAATTGAAGGTGGTGGCTACCTTTGGCTTTTTTCAGTAGCTTCCTGGGTAAGAAGAAAGAGAAGATAAAAATGAGTGAGAATGGAAATCAGACTTTTGTAGTATGTTTTTTTTTCTGGAAAAACTTGGTCCTCTTTTAACATGACTGTATTTTTTTAACTGAGAGCTTTACTGGATTACAAGTAATTCATGTGTCCATGTTAGCCTATGTCAAAAGTAAATAGTTGCAAGTCCAGAAGTGGAAGAAATTAATTGAGTAATCTGTTTTCTCAACAGGTATTTATAAAGTAACTCCTTTGATTTATGTTAAATATGGGATTAGCAATTTATATGTCTTGTTTCCTTCAATCTAATTATGTCTTTCAGAGGATCTGAAATTTTACCTGTCACAATTCCAGTCTCTTTTTGTATAAGAGCTAATACAGGAAAACTAAACTTAAAAAAAAAATACAACATGAAAATAATTTAGCAGTATGAAAAAGCTGTGTTTTAAAATTTTGCCCACCTTAACGAATAACGTCATTGAGAAAACTGGCAGGGCTTTCATCCACTAAAATGTTACTATCAGGGTATATATGAGAAGCAACAACATGAGGAAGACTGTCTAATTTTTCATTTTGAAAATAGATCACAAAGCAACCTAGGCAGGTAAGCTGTGGGGTGCTCATTTAAGGTCTAGGATATTTGACAGGACTGTACTCAGTATGGATTAGAGTTGGTCCCATCATGTATATGATGTAGGTATTTCAGGTTTGTTTTCATGAATGGAGTTTATCCTACATGGAAGGTATTTAAGTAATAAAATTGTCCTGTTAATAACAGTTGTCCTGGTGCTCTGGAGTGACTGGTTTACATATAATATTCATGTATTTCTACCGGAAGAAATCAATCTAATTATTAGATGGGGACACTAGAATTGCAGAATTTCTTAATTGTACATTAACTGCATTTTTTCACAAATTTGGATATTTTGAAACTACCTGAAAATTACTAAAAATTACTACTCACTATTCTTACCTTGTATTTTCAAGAAAAGTTTACTTTATCAATACCCTCTTTAATAAACTAGTAAAATATACAGTGTATTTTAGATACTGTATCAAAAATAAATAAGTTGTTACTTAGAAGTAAACATAAAATCTATTGCAAAATGGAAATTTTTAATTAGATATTAAATCTCTGCTGTGTACCAAATACTGCATTAGACTCTGGTGTACTTCTTTTTCCAACTTCTCTTATTGTTGGAGTACCAGAATATCTCTGAATATGATTTTACAAATTCTCAAAAGCACATAATTATTTCCTTAATATGGTATGATAGGAAGACTTGTAAGGCTGGTTCTGAGTATAACTAAGGTGTCTTTGGGAAAAGCATATGTTCTGGTCTTTGGTTCTTGACTTCACAGTGAGAAGGTTGGGTTATCTGTATCTCTACACATCTTGAACCTCTGTGTGCCTCCATTTCCTCGCTTGTCAGTTGTTTTCCTTTTTGTCCCTATCATTTTCATTCCACAAATATTGTGCTCACCTCTGTTCTACACTGTCATTTGTTTAACAGATTTTTTTTTTTTTTAGTTTCTACCATGTGTACCACAGTAGTGAAGAATATTGTTTTCTAGAGCCGGATGCTTGGATTCAAATACTGACTCAGATCCTTCCTAGTTGGCAGTCTGGAAGTTACTTACTCTCCCTGTGCCTCTGGGAAGCTCAGATCAAAAGGGCAGAATAATACCTATCCTGTAGGGTTGTTGAAAGAATTACGTGGGTCGTAAGTTTGCCTGCAGAGGTGCTTGGTATGTAGTAAGTGCTCCGTGCTCAAGAAATGTTAGCTGTTACTGTCACTGCTGCTACTACTGCTGTTTGTCAGGCTCTGAGGATACAGGATAAAGAAGGCACTGTCTTCGTCCTGGAGGGATTTGTAATCTAATGGTTAAGGCAACTATATCAGCAGACCATTTTAGTATAATGTAAGAGATGGTTTGAATTAAGTGCTGAGGTGGAAGAGAGTAGAAAAAGCAGTCAAGCGGAGACACCAGCTTGAGCAGAAAGGTAAGTAGGTGTAGAAGGGAATGCAGATAAATTGCACGAGGCTGGAGTTTAAGGTTCTTGGAGGAGAATGGTGGAAACAAGCTGGAGAGGTGTAGTTTGGGATCAGATATAAAGGGCCATGTATGCCCTGCTTTGAAATTTGGACATTGTCCTCAAGGTAGAGGGGAGGACTTTTTTTAATAGACTTTAGTTTTTAGAGCAACTTCAGGTTCACAGCAAAATTGAGCAGAAGTTACAGAGATTTTCCAAATACTTTCTGCCCCTGCATTTACATTTTTGTTTTTAGCTGCTAAGTTGTGTCTGACTGTTTTGTGACTTCATAGACTGTAGCCCGCCAGGGTCCTCTGTCTTTGAGATTTCCCAGGCAAGAATACTGGAATGGGTTGCCATTTCCTTCTCCACGGGGATCTTCCCGACCAAGGGATGGAACCGCGGTCTCCAGCATTACAGGTGGTTTCTTTACCACTGAGCCACTTGGGAAGGCGTAGCCTCCCCCGTTAGCAGCTTCTTCCACTGCAGTTATACATTTCTCACACATCATCAATGTAGTTCATCGTTTACACTAGGGTTTACCTCCACCCTTATGGCAGAAAGTGAAGAAGAACTAAAGGGCCTTTTGATAAAAGTGAAAGAGGAGAGTGAAAAAGTTGGCTTAAAGCTCAACATTCAGAAAACTAAGATCATGGCATCCGGTCCCATCACTTCATAGCAAATAGATGGGGAAACAATGGAAACAGTGGCTGACTATTTTTGGGGGCTCCAAAAGCACTGCAGATGGTGATTGCAGCCATGAAATGAAAAGACGCTTGCTCCTTGGAAGAAAAGCTATAACCAACCTAGATAGCATATGAAAAAGCAGAGACATCACTTTGTCAACAAAGGTCTGTCTAATCAAGGCTATGGTTTTTCCAGTAGTCATGTATGGACGTGAGAGTTGGACTCTAAAGAAAGCTGAGTGCGGAAGAATTGATGCTTTTGAACTGTGGTGTTGGAGAAGACTCTTGAGAGTCCCTTGGACTGCAAGGAGATCCAGCCAGTCCCTTCTGAAGGAGATCAGCCCTAGGATTTCTTTGGAAGAAATGATGCTAAAGCTGAAACTCCAGTACTTTGGCCACCTGATGCAAAGAGCTGACTCATTGGAAAAGACCCGGATGCTGGGAAAGATTGAGGGCAGGAGGAGAAGGGGACGACAGAGGATGAGATGGTTGGATGGCATCACTGACTCAATGGACATGAGTTTGGGTGTACTCTGGCAGTTGGTGATGGACAGGGAGGCCTGGCGTGCTGCGGTTCATGGGGTCGCAAAGAGTTGGACACAACTGAGCGGCTGAACTGAATTACCTTTGGTATTGTACATTCTTGGTTTTGACCATACATATAATAATATGTGTTCACCAGTGTAGTGTGATGCAGAGTAGTTTCACTACCTGAAAAATCCTTTGCACTATACCACACCTCCCGGTCTTTTAACCCTTGGCAACCACTGATTCTTTTACTGTCTTCTAAGTCTTGCCTGTTCCACAAAGTCATAGCTGGAATCATACAGCTCCTCTGAGTAAATATCAAGGAGCACAATGCCTGCGATGTATGTTAAGAGCATTTTATGTTACAAGTTTAATTTCATAAGAAGCTGCCAAACTGACTTTCAAAATGACTGTATCAGTTCACATTCCCACTAGCAGTGAGTGAAAATTGTTCCACATCCTTGTCAGCATTTGGTGGTGTCAGTATTCTGGATTTTGGGTTTTTTAGTAGGTGTGTAGTGGTATCATGTCGGAGAAGGCAATGGCACCCCACTCCAGTACACTTGCCTGGAAAATCCCATGGATGGAGGAGCCTGCTAGGCTGCAGTCCATGGGGTCGCTAAGAGTTGGGCACGACTGAGTGACTTCACTTTCACTTTTCACTTTCATGCATTGGAGAAGGAAATGGCAACCCACTCCAGTGTTCTTGCCTGGGGAATCCCAGGGACGGGGGAGCCTGGTGGGCTGCCGTCTACAGGATTGCACAGAGTTGGACACGACTGAAGAGACTTAGCAGTATCAGCGGTATCATGTTGTTATAGTTTGCATTTCCCTAGTGAAAAATGATGTGGAACCTCTTTTCATATGTTTATTTACTGCTTATGTATATTACTTGGTGAGGGGTCTGTTAAGGTCTTTGGCCCATTTTTCATTCAGGTTGTTTTTGTTTTTTTATTGTTGAGTTTATGAGTCTTTGTATATTTTGGGTAACAGTCCTTTGTCAGATGTGTCTTTTGCATATATTTTCCTCTGTAGCTTGCTTTCTCATTCTTCTGACATTGTTTTTCAGAGAACAGAAGTTTTAAATTTTAATGAAGTCCAATTTATCAATTATTTTTTTCATGGAGAGAGTGTTTGGTGTTGTATCTGAAAAGTAGTTGCCATTCCCAAGGTCACCTAGATTTCTTCTATGTTATCTGCTCTGAATTTTATAGTTTTGCATTTTTACCTTTAAGTGTATGGTCCATTTTGAGTTGGTTTCTGTAAAAGGTGTAAGGTTTGGTCTAGATTCTTTTTTTTTTTTTGCATGAAATCCAGTTATTTCAGCACCATTTGTTGAAAAGACCATCTTTGCTCTGTTGTATGGGCTTTGCTCCTTTGTCAAAGATCAGTTAACTATACTTATGTGGTCTCTTTTCTAGCTCTGTATTCTGCTCCTTTGATTTACTTGTTTATTTAGTTTGTCAGTGTTCACAAAAAATATCTCGCTAGAGTTTTAATAGAGATTGCATTGAATCTATAGGTCAAATTGGAAAGAATTGACATCTTGACAATATTTCATCTTCCTATCCATGAATATATAGTGTTTCTCCATGTATTTGGTTGTTCTTTGCTATCGTTCATTAGAGTTGTATAGTTTTCCTGTAGATCTTGTTCCTGTTTTGTTAGATTTATACCCAGGTATTTCATGTGGGGCTTCCCTGGTGGCTCAGCTGGTAAAGAATCTGCCTGCAATGTGGGAGACCTGGGTTCGATTCCTGGGTTGGGAAGATCCCCTGGAGAAGGGAAAGGCTACCTACTCCAATATTCTGGCCAGGAGAGTTCCGTGGACTCTGTAGTTCATGGGGTCGCAAAGAGTCAGACACGACTGAGCAACTTTCACCGATGCAACTGATTTCACTTTGAAGGGGCATTAATGTAAATGATATTATGATTCTAAATGCAAATTCTACTTGTTTGTTGCTGGTGTATCCAGGAGTTTTTGGTTGATTTTTCTCAGATTTTCTACATAAATGATCATATCATCTGTTGAACAAAGACAGTTTTATTTCTTCCTTCTCAATCTCTATACCTTTTACACCTTTTCTGGTTTTACTGCTAGTACAAGCTAGTCCTTTTTTCTTTGCTTTTTTAAACTTTTTGTTTAGAGAGAATTACAAGCTTATTGAAAAATTGCAAAAGCAAAACTTACACAAGAACACCTTTATACCCTTTACCCAGAGTTATCTATTGTTAACATTCCATTTGCTTTATCATTTGCAAGCTCTCTCTTCCTAGGTGTATACAGATATAGATAAGGTTTTTTGGTGTGTGAATCATTTGAAGTTACATACTTTATGACCTTAAATACTTTAGTATATATTTCTTAGAATAGGTATGTTCTCTTTTATATCCAAAGTATAGTTTTTAGTTTCAGTAAATTAACATTGATATAATGCTTTTTATCTAATCTGTGGTTCATATTCTGTCAGTTGATCCCATAATGTCCTTAATAGAAAATTTCGCTCACCAGTTCCTTCTCCAGTCTAGAGTGAGATATTCCATTTAGTTGTTTCATCTCTTCTTTGAGGTAGAACATTTCTATAACTTTTCTTTGTCTCTTTTTAGTGTCAATGTCATAATACAGATAGACTGCTTCCTCCCTTTTTAAAATAGACTATTCGTTTTCTGTGTATCTGGTATTTCCTCATGGTTAGATTCAGATTATGCATCCTCTCAATTGAAATTTCACGTGTGGTGATGTGTCCTTCATAGGGTATCACTTCTGGAGGCATGTGATGTCCATTTGTCCCTTACTGGCGATGTTTATTTTGGTCACTTGGTCAAGATATTATCTGATTTCTCAAACATGTAATTCTGTTTATGTGTGTCTGCCCTTGCAACTAACTAATAAACAGACTGTTGGGGAGACACTTTGAGACCATGCATATATCCAGCTCCCCATGAGGTTTATCATCCATTGATGGTTTTTGTCTGAGCTAATCTTGGTGCCATGATTGTGGTAAAACTGATTTCCCTGCTCTCAGCACTTTCTCCACATTTACCAGTCTGCCCTTGGCATTGTGCTGTGAGGATGGGAGGATAGTTTTGAGGAGAGACTGATGATGAGAGAAGTGGTTGAGTAGAGAGTGGTGCGGAGAAGGCAATGGCACCCCACTCCAGTACTCTTGCCTGGAAAATCCCATGGATGGAGGAGCCTGGTGGGCTGCAGTCCATGGGGTCGCGTAGAGTCGGACACGACTGAAGTGACTTAGCAGCAGCAGAGAGTGGTGAGGAGAAGACTGCTGATGAAGTTTCTAAATAAGGGGAGACTGAGGCCTGAGCTGTGAGGCAGTGTGAGATATTCATCATTCATCATTTCTTTATTCCTTCAACAGACATTTATTGAATGTCTGTGTAGCTGTGCTTGGGATAAAAAGACAGTTCTGGTTCTTAAGGAGCTTATGGTCATTGAGGCTACAAAAGGGCCAAGAGTTGTGACAAAATATAAGTCCTTACCTTTTTATCTTACGTCATGCTGTCTTCTGTTTTTAGTAGCTAATGTCTTGAGAACCATTTTCGTAGTATTTTTAGCCCCAGTAGTTAGAACCATCTGCCCCACTTAACAGGTGAGAGAATCAAGGCCCAGAAAAGAACAGTGAAGAGCTAGAGTTCATGCTCCAGCTATTTTGGCTTTAAATTCAGAGCTTTTCCCACTACCTCACTCTGTTAGCTTCTTGGATTTAAAACATAGTTTTCCAGTTTCATTGTTATCTCTACCTTCATAAATCTGTATTGCTCAGGCTAGGTGGATAGATTTCGAAGCGACAGGTAAACTGACCACTAAAAGCTGAAGCAGCTGTACGGTGATTGGTGATAATGGTAATATTTTTGAACTATCATTTGTGACAGTACTGTGTCTTCATGCTTTGCAGTTCTTCCATTTACTCTTCAGGGCTTTCCTGGTGGCTCAGACAGAAAGAATCTGCCTGCAATGCGGGAGACCTAGGTGTGGAACTCTGGGTTGGGAAGATCTCCTGGAGAAGGGATAGGCTACCCACTCCAGTATTCTTGGGCTTCCCTTGTGGCTCAGCTGGTAAAGAATCCGCCTGCAATGCAGGAGACCTGGGTTCGGTCCCTGGGTTGGGAAGATCCCCTGGAGAAGGGAAGGGCTACCCATTCCAGTATTCTGGCCTGGAGAATTCCATGGACTTCAAAGTTGGACACAACTGAGTGACTTTAACTTTGAAGTGAGATAGCAGAGCTGGGATAGCATAAGCTGAGTTTATACCACAGCACAAAACCAGTGTTTGATAAAATTGGAATAAATAGCTCACAATCTGATTTTGGACTGGAGCACATGCCCTTTGTTTTTCTCAGGTTGATTTAACTGAACTCAATTTGTGGCTGGTAGTCTCTGGAACAAAGGCACCCCACTCCAGTACTCTTGCCTGGAAAATCCCATGGACGGAGGAGCCTGGTGGGCCGCAGTCCATGGGGTCGCTAAGAGTTGGACACGACTGAGCGACTTCACTTTCACTTTTCCTTTCATGCATTGGAGAAGGAAATGGCAACCCACTCCAGTGTTCTTGCCTGGAGAATCCCAGGGACGGGGGAGCCTGTTGGGCTGCCGTCTGTGGGGTCGCACAGAGTCAGACATGACGGAAGCAACTTAGCAGCAGTAGTCTCTGGAACTGTTTACCCTGGTGCTTCAGTGTGCTGGCTGCTGCACAGGAGCTAGTCCTTGTGTTATGGGTGGCTTCATCTGCCTGTTCATCTGTTTCTCTTGTGGCTGAGCATCTATCAAAGTCTTCCCGTATTATTTGGTCTTAAAAAAGTCAAAGCTTCTTGGTGTAGATGTGGAAATGGGGCAGAGACCAGGGCTCTTAATCTTACTGAATTTGTGTGGGAGAGGCAGTCAGAGGTATTTGGTCTTTTATTTCATTGTGTAGATCCGGGCATATCATGAGTCCTCAGGAAATGTTCCGATGCTTTGGTTTCTTAGGGTACAGTGTATAGGAGAGAATTATGAAACATGAGGATGTTTGTGAATGTTGTGAGTTTATTGAAACAGATTGGGATCGAAGATGGTACTGGAAAGAAGATTTAAGGCCTTTGGATTTACTTAGTAAAGCTTGATTACAGTGGGAGGACCTTATTAGAGAAACGAAGCCTGGGTTAGTTCTGGGGCAAAGAGGGAGAGGTAATGGGAAGAAATAATGGAAATGAAAACATGAAGGTTCTGAGTTAGGATTATGAAGTTACAGTTTGCTAATCTTGGTATATTTTAAACATAGATTCTGCCTGTAATTAGCATGTTAACATTTAATGCATAATGGGTCCTTCCTTTGTGGTCCACTGGTTGGGACTCTGTGCTTCTACTATAGGGGGCATAGGTTCAATCCTTGGTCTGGGAACTAAGATCCTATATACCATTCACCTCAGCACCCCCTGCCCTCCCTCCCCAAGAAAAAGCACAATGGCTTGTATTTTCTTAAAGAATTGTATAGAACTTACAGTTTGTAAGTGAGCTCTTGTTTGCAGAAGAGTAAGTCAATATAGGTACAAGAAGGAAGCTGGTTTTTCATACTATAAGCAACGATAGCTTTAGGAAAATAAATGAAAAGTGTGGAAAAGAAGAAACATGTGCCAGAGATATTGTGAAGGAAGAATTGATGGGGTGGATCGCTGATCAGAAATGAGAGTTGGAGCATGGGATATCTGCCTGGCAAGGATGTCGCGAAGGTTTTGAAACAAGCACGTGCATGGTGTACATGCACACACAGCCTAGGAGATCAGACCTGGGTGCAAATCTTGAATTTGGTATTTACTAACAGCATAAACATGGGTGGGCCCGTGTACTTAGGGCCTTAATTTTATTATCTAAAAAATAAGTAAAATGGCTTAGATTAATGCTTAGTAAAACAGACTGCCAGGGGAGCTTGTTAAAATGTAGATTCTGACTGAGTCAGGTCTGTAGTGGGACCTGAAATTCCACATTTCCAAGTTCCCAGGTAGTACTGCATAGCAAAGGTTTAGATGACTTTCAGGATCCTTTTCAGTTCTATAATTCTATTTATTTAATGTTTTTCTTTGGAGATCTCTTATACTCCTGTGACTTTATTATCTCTGTTTAGATAGATAAATTCTAAATCTGTCTCTTTACTTCAGATTAGAAAATGCCTAAATCAATTTGTTGTCTTAACACTAACCACATCCCTTTCTTGACATCCGTATTTCTGTTCGTACTTTATATTCGTAAAATACTTTGATTTTTCAGAGAGCTTTTATATCCATAATTTCATCTGATTCTTAAAATAACCCACAGAGGTAAGCATGCAGGAAATGTTTCTATTTTATGGAAGAGGAAATAGGCTCAGAGGGACTCCGTGACTTACTCACTAGTAAGTGGTTAGAACCACCCTCGAGTTCAGGATTACTGACTCCCTTACCACGATGTCACACCACTTCTGGTAATGGCTGTCATGGATACCCAGGCTTGAGGGTTGGTTGCCAAGTTAGTTTTATTTAAAAAAATAGATAATATATATGGATTACAACTCAGCAGTATATAAGAGGATACAGTGAAGAGTCTTCATACCACTCTGTGTCCCAAATACCCACTTTCCCTCTGCTTGGACAACCAGTGTTATCAATTATATTTTATGCTTCTCCTATCATTATATAATTATATTCTTTTTTCCTGTTAAACACAAATGATAACTTGTTAAACATTATGTATAAACTGTACTATTTTTTAAAAAAACTAATAGTGTATTATACAGATTGTTACATATCAGTGCTCAGAAAGCTGCCACATAATTTTTTCTTTATGGTCCCATACTGTTCCAATGTAGGATATATATATATATATATCAGTAGTCCCCTATTGATGAACATTTAACTTATTTCCAGTTTTTGCTAGTATTGTATTACATATATCATGTTGTATATCTGCAAGTGTGTTTTTAATACAGGTGTGGAAGTAACATATATGTATTTGTAATTGTGCCATCTTTTAGAGGTTTTACCAATTATACTTTTTTCAGGAAAGTGTCTGTTTTGCCACTGCCTGTCTCTGAATATGTTATCAGACTTTGTGATCTGTGCCAATTTTAGTGTAGTTCTAAGTTGCATTTCTCTTATGAGTGAGGTTGAGAATCTCTTCTAAAGTGCTATTCGTATTTTCTGTGAATTAATCTGTTAATATTCTTTGTCAGTTTTTCTGTTGGGTTGTTGGGCTTTTTGTTCTATGAACGGTTTTATTTTATTTTTGGCTGTGCCTCATAGCTTGTGGGATCTTAGTTCCCTGACTAGGGATTAAAACCAGGCCCCTGTCAATGAAAGCACTGAGTCCTAACCACTGGACCACCAGGGGATTCCCATATGAACTCTGTGTTTTAGTGAAATCGTCTTTGTTATAAGAATTGAAATTTTTTTGTTAGGTTGTTTTTTTTTTTTTGACTTTGCATATTATAGTTTTTGTCATGCATAATTTAAAAACATTTTATGTAGGAAATTTTATTGATTTTTTTTCCCCCCTCTTTTTATAGCTTCAGAGTTTTATGTCATTCTTAGACCTTGAGGTTATAAAATAATCCTTCATGGTTTCTTTTGGAACTTTTATTATGCTTTAATTATTTACATTTGAATGTTTTTAAGCCATCTGAAATTTGATATATGTACATATTTCTTTTCTTTCCTTCCCTTTCCCTTTACTGATGGCTACTCTATTGTCCTAACACTTTTATTGATTAGTTCTTATTTCTTTTTTATTTCTCCTTTATTTCTTTTAATAATCTTCTGTTTGTCCTCAACCATATCCGTTATCTAATTAGTATCCCCATTAAGCCCAATTTTGTCTTTGCGCTCCTATATAGTCTTATCCTTTCTGTTCTTATTGATACTATTTTAAAACTCTTTTATTATGGAAATTTCAGTGAATAATGAAGTATCTATATGTATATTTTATGTATCAATGTATATTGAAATGCATACATACGGGAGAGTGGGATAATAAACTCCCAAGCACCTATTGCTTGTTACTGGTAATAACCATCAATAACTGTCAACTAATGGTAGGTCTTTTATCTGTATGCCTAACTACTTGCCTCACCCCGATTATTTTGAAGCAGATTGCAAGCACAATGTTACTCTGTACTTGGGCCACTGAAGCTGTCTTCTGTTTTCCAGTGTTTATCCTCCGGGTCATCCTTTATAGTTCTGTGTCTATCTTGTTCGGTCTTATATTTCTATAGTAACGGTTCTTTAATTAAATGCTCTTTGAAAGTATATGCTGGATACTTTTACCTCAGACTAGCTTTCTTTGGTGTGCACAAACTCCAGTTCTTTAGAAAGATTACGTACTCTGAACCTGGGGAATCCCATGTTTGTACCCCCACAATTCCTAGCATAGTCTGGCGAGGAAAATAGAAGTTAGGGGAATAAGAGAGGGAGGGTGAGACAGACACTTACCGAGAACA
Source organism: Bubalus kerabau (assembly GCF_029407905.1). NCBI lineage: Eukaryota > Metazoa > Chordata > Mammalia > Artiodactyla > Bovidae > Bubalus > Bubalus kerabau. The sequence goes on from NC_073638.1 coordinate 55,819,736, forward strand.
ATACTGGATCTGTCGCTGCAAAGACCTGTTTTTTAGAGCAACTCTCCTCAAGAATCATGGGGGGAAACGGCAAGTTTGGACTTTCCCCCAAGACTGGGGGTGAATAGGATGGAGATTAAAAAAACCAAGCCAGAGTCAAAATGTCTAAGAAGTATAGAAAGTTCAGAGCTATAGATCAGATCAGATCAGTCACTCAGTCGTGTCCGACTCTTTGCGACCCCATGAATCGCAGCACGCCAGGCCTCCCTGTCCATCACCAACTCCCGGAGTTCACTCAGACTCACATCCATCGAGTCAGTGATGCCATCCAGCCATCTCATCCTCTGTCGTCCCCTTCTCCTCCTGCCCCCAATCCCTCCCAGCATCAGAGTCTTTTCCAATGAGTCAACTCTTCGCATGAGGCGGCCAAAGTACTGGAGTTTCAGCTTTAGCATCATTCCTTCCAAAGAGATCCCAGAGCTGATCTCCATCAGAATGGACTGGCTGGATCTTCTTGCAGTCCAAGGGACTCTCAAGAGTCTTCTCCAACACCACAGTTCAAAAGCATCAATTCTTCGGCACTCAGCCTTCTTCACAGTCCAACTCTCACATCCATACATGACCACAGGAAAAACCATAGCCTTGACTAGACGAACCTTTGTTGGCAACGTAATGTCTCTGCTTTTGAATATGCTATCTAGGTTGGTCATAACTTTCCAAGGAGTAAGCGTCTTTTAATTTCATGGCTGCAGTCACCATCTGTAGTGATTTTGGAGCCCAGAAAAATAAAGTCTGACACTGTTTCCACTGTTTTCCCATCCATTTCCCATGAAGTGGTGGGACCGGTTGCCATGATCTTCATTTTCTGAATGTTGGGCTTTAAGCCAACTTTTTCACTCTCCACTTTCACTTTCATCAAGAGGCTTTTGAGTTCCTCTTCACTTTCTGCCATAAGGGTGGTGTCATCTGCATATCTGAGGTTATTGAATTTTGTCTTTTCTTGTGGAGAAGGCTGTTAGTGCTTAGTAAGTGACTGAAATAAGTTCTTGGACTCACTTGAACTTGGGTGAGAGGAGAGTTAATGTCAAAATGAGGGCTTTGGGTCTGAGGTTGTGTAATTTATGTCAGAGAAAGTTCTCAATTAGGAACAGGAGCTAAAAGTGTTTTATGAGACTTCAGAGTTGATGGTTTGTTTAAATCTGTAACATTGCCTGTTGGCATCATTTGCTTTCTATCCAGTAGCCCCAAGTGGTAGTTTTAAAGCATTTTTATGTTCTTTCAAAACTTTTCACAATGAGTCTTTCAGGTGGGATCAAAAGATTAGACAAAATAGAATTCTGTAATATAGAACGGGCTTTTTTGTTTTAAAAAGACTGACCTAATTTATCAAGCTTACATTCTTGATTTGGTAATTCAGCATTTTTACCTTCTGTGGAAATGTGGGAAACATTTTCTCCCAGGTTTGCTTTTGTTGCCCCTCAAAAAAGTATGCCAAAGTAGCAGTAACCTGAGTTAACCTGGGCCTTAATTCTTCCATGCCCTTTAGCCTGGTCCCATGCTGAGAGTAAAGGCTGGATCTGAAAAGGAAGTGAATTGAGAATAGGGAAGGGGAAAGATATTCAGAACAAGTTTGACTACTTTTTCAAATCAAATTCTACTTTGAAAAGTCTCATAACTCAGTGATTTTCTACGTTAAGGGTTAGCAAAGTGTGGCTAATGGTCATTGCTTTTTGTAACCACTGATGAAATAAGGAAGATTTTGACATGGCTAAAGGATTATAAACAAACATGTTTAAACCCAAAGAATTTGCAGAGACAGAATGCACCCTGAAAAACTTGAAATGTTTACTTCGGAACCTTTTAAAACAAGTTGACCAAACCCTTGATCTACATCACTCAGGGTGTACAGTAGTATTTATGTGTACATTTAAAATTTTTTGCTCTTTTGTTTGTGTTTCGTATTATCACTTTGTTTTTGTAATGGTTATGTAATTTTCCACTGTATGAATATGCCACAATTTAAGAGTGGTTTTTCAGTTTTTGGTTTTATAACTAATATTTGCACACATTTTTGTGATTTGTGGAATTGCTTGGTCAAATATTATATACACTTTGGTAATTGTTGCTAAATCACCCTCCTTCCAAAATGGACCAGTTTATATTTTCCCCAACATCATTTTCCTTACTAGTATCAACCTGACAGAAACTAAACTGTTTGGTTAATAGATTTCTTTGTTTTATATTGCTGAGTAACAAACAAAAAATTTTGTGGCTTAAAACATCATCATTTATTTTGTTCATGAAAAGTTTTATTTCGGACTGGGTGAGAACAACTTGTCTGTGCTTTACTTGATGTCGTTTCTGGCATCTCAACTGCTCGGTGCTGAAATGGTCATTCGTGTGTCAGGTTATAGCTGGACGCTCTTAGCTGGGACTGAGGAGAACACTTTCCAGGCCTTTAACATGTGGCTGCTTGGCATCTTCACCGAGTTGAGTTCAGTTCAGTCGCTTAGTCATGTCTGACTCTTTGCGACCCCATGAACCACAGCACGCCAGGCCTCCCTGTCCATCACCAACTCCCAGAGTCCACCCAAACCCATGTCCATTGCGTTGGTGCTGCCATCCAACCATCCCATCCTCTGTCATCCCCTTCACCTCCTGCCCTCAATCTTTCCCAGCATCAGGGTCTTTTCCAGTGAGTCAGTTCTTCACATCAGGTGGCCAAAGTATTAGAGTTTCAGCTTCAACATCAGTCCTTCCAGTGAACACCCAGGACTGATCTCCTTTAGGATGGACTGGTTGGATCTCTTGAGGGACTCTCCAAGGGACTCTCAAGAGTCTTCTCCAACACCACAGTTCAAAAGCATGAATTCTTCTGTGCTCAGCTTTCTTTATAATCCAACTCTCACATCCATACATGACTACTGGAAAAACCATAGCCTTGACTAGATGGACCTTTGTTGGCAAAGTAATGTCTCTGCTTTTGAATATGCTGTTTGGGTTGGTCATAACTTTCCTTCCAAGGAGTAAGCGTCTTTTAATTTCATGGCTGCAGTCACCATCTACAGTGATTTTGGAGCCCAGAAAAATAAAGTCAGCCACTGTTTCCACTGTTTCCCCATCTATTTGCCAAGAAGTGATGGGACCGGATGCCATGATCTTAGTTTTCTGAATGTTGAGCTTTAAGGCAACTTTTTCACTCTCCTCTTTCACTTTTATCAAGAGGCTCTTCAGTTCTTCTTCACTTTGTGCCAAGGTTCAATGCTGAAAAGAGCAATATTGCATAGGAACCTGGAATGTTAGGTCCATGAATCAAGACAAATTGGAAGTGGTCAAACAGGAGATACCAAGAGTGAACATCGACATTCTAGGAATCAGTGAACTGAAATGGACTGGAATGGGTGAATTTAACTCAGATGACCATTATATCTACTACTGTGGGCAGGAATCCCTTAGACGAAATGGAGTAGCCATCGTAGTCAACAAGAGTCCAAAATGCAGTACTTGGATGCAGTCTCAAAAATGACAGAATGATCTCTGTTCGTTTCCAAGGCACACCATTCAATATCATGGTAATCCAAGTCTATGCCTCTACCAGTAATGCTGAAGAAGCTGAAATTGAATAGTTCTATGAAGACCTACAAAACCTTCTAGAACTAACACCCCCAAAAGATGTCCTTTTCATTATAGGGGACTGGAATGCAAAAGTAGGAAGTCAAGAAACACCTGGAATAACAGTCAAATTTGGCTTTGGAGTATGGAATGAAGCAGGGCCAAGGCTAATAGAGTTCTGCCAAGAGAACGCATTGGTCATAGCAAACACCGTCTTCCAACAACACAAGAGAAGACTCTGCACATGGACATCACCAGATGGCCAACACCAAAATCAGATTGATTATATTCTTTGCAGCCAAAGATGGAGAAGCTCTATATAGTCAGCAAAAACAAGACTGGAAGCTGACTGTGGCTCAGATCATGAACTCCTTATTGCCAAATTCAGACTGAAATTGAAGAAAGTGGAGAAAACCACTAGACTGTTCAGGTATGACCTAAATCAAATCCCTTACCATTATACAGTGGAAGTGAGAAATAGATTTAAGGGACTAGATCCGATAGACAGAAGTGCCTGATGAACTATGGACAGAGGTTCGTGACATTGTACAGGAGACAGGGATCAAGACCATCCCCAAGAAAAAGAAATGCAAAAAAGCAAAATGGCTATCTGAGGAGGCCTTACAAATAGCTGTGAAAAGAAGAGAAGTGGAAAGCAAAGGGGAAAAGAAAAGATATACCCATTTGAATGCAGAATTCCAAAGAACAGCAAGAAGAGATAAGAAAGCCTTCCTCAGTGATCAGTGCAAAGAAATAGAAGAAAACAATAGAATGGGAAAGACTAGAGATTCTTACCGAGGGATGACTGAATTCTGAGAAAGAGCATCCAATAAAGAGGTCCAGGTAACTTTGTGATTCAGCTTCAGAAGTCACATGACATCATTTCTACCATAGTCACAGGCCTGTTGTCATTTAAGGGGGAGGGAACATAGACCTCATTTCGTACAGGAGAAGTGGCAGCATCACACTGGAAGCGAGCATGTGGGATGGGATGTATTAGTGGGACCATTCTTTGGAAACTGCAGTCTCCATAAGCTGGAGTATTTGTTTTGGTGTGCATATCTTGATGAGTAGGATTATGCATCTTCTCATATGGTTACTGACCATTTCCATTTCTTTTCTGGTGGTCTGCCTTTTTATATCCTTTGCCCCCTTTTCTATAGGACCTCTTGAGAGTCCCTTGGACTGCAAGGAGATCCAACCAGTCCATTCTGAAGGAGATCAGCCCTGGGATTTCTTTGGAAGGAATGATGCTAAAGCTGAAACTCCAGTACTTGGGTCGCCTCATGCGAAGAGTTGACTCATTGGAAAAGACTCTGATGCTGGGAGGGATTGGGGGCAGGAGGAGAAGGGGACGACAGAGGATGAGATGGCTGGATGGCATCACTGACTCGATGGATGTGAGTCTGAGTGAACTCCGGGAGTTGGTGATGGACAGGGAGGCCTGGCGTGCTGCGATTCATGGGGTCGCAAAGAGTCGGACACGACTGAGGGACTGATCTGATCTGAACTGATAGTTGATGGATTGTATTGTTGATTTGTAAGAGCTCTTGTAGAGCTACGCATATTAGACTCAAAATTTGCTTAGAAGATACCTCACTGTGGTCTTGGGAGCCATAAAAGGTGTGTGGTGGGTGGTAGTTTAGTTTGGTGAGGGTGGAGATTTGTGGAGTCTTTATATTTAAGAACCACGGTGTTGGGAAAGAGCAGTTAGCCAAGATGGCGGTGGTCAGGCTCTCTCGCCCAACTCCCTTTCACTCCCACCCCATGTTCCCTTGCTCTGGCCCCACATTCTGTAACAGTTACTATGCATGGTTATTTAACAGCTGAGGTCATTTATAGCACTGGGCATGCACATCATGCCTATATGAGCACCACCTGAAAAGCCCTTGCTGTGTCTTGTGGCAACGGCAGCCATTAGAGGATAAAGCATGTCTGCCTTGCTGCTGCGAATAAAGAATGTTTGCAGTTCTCACGGCTCCTCGCATCTTCTTTCAGCTTCTTCCTATCTGCTTCCTCGCTCACGCCTTGCCTACCCTGGGTTCAGTGAACAGCGAGACACACAGTTACTCTTGTTTTAATAAGCAAGGAGTGCAAGGAGGGAGGAGGATAGCCATCATCAGCCTCCCTGAGTCACTCTCCAGCAGAGAGGAGGAAAACATCACATTTATCTTTGGTCATTTTTATACCTCAGAAGCCAGACCAAGTTTCAGTTCAGTTCAGTTGCTCAGTCGTGTCTGACTCTGCGACCCCATGACCAAGTTTAGATACCAGCAAAGGAAAGATAACATTTGGGAAGAACATAGAACACCAGTGGCCTACTTTACTACTAAAAGTTGCTTTGGTTTTCTTTTAGTTCCGAGGTGTTGTTTTGACTTGCTGTCACCAAGGATGAGGTTCAAAATTGTATCAATAAAAATGGATTGACCCATCAGAAATTATCATTTTCTAAAATATGGGGATGTTTAATGAAAAATTTCTTTGTACCTTGCAGCTAAATTAGAATGTTACTTTTCATTTACTAACCTGTTAGTGGGAAAAATTCTTGATAAACAGTTACAATACAAGTGTTCTCTAGTTAAAATCTTCAACAGTTTTATCAGGACAGGGTTGGTGTCTGTCATTATTCTCATTTTAGGTAGGATTTGGTTGTACTGACAGAGACTAAAATTCCTTTGGCAGGACTTTTATTTTTTTTATTAAAGTATACTGCTGCTGCTGCTAAGTCGCTTCAGTCATGTCTGACTCTGTGCAACTCCATAGATGGCAGCCCACCAGGCTCCCCTGTCCCTGGGATTCTCCAGGCAAGAATACTGGAGTGGGTTGCCATTTCCTTCTCCAATGCATGAAAGTGAAAAGTGAAAGTGAAGTCGCTCAGTACTTCACTTAGTACTGACAGAGACTAAAATTCCTTTGGTAGGACTTTTATTTTTTTTATTAAAGTATGCTGCTGCTGCTAAGTCGCTTCAGTTGTGTCCGACCCTTAGCGACCCCATGGACTGCAGCCTACCAGGCTCCTCCATCCATGGGATTTTCCAGGCAAGAGTACTGGAATGGGGTGCCATTGCCTTCTCCGTTATTAAAGTATCGTTGACTTAATATTAATTTCAGGCGTAGAGCATAGTGATTCTGCTTTTTGCAGGTTATACTCCATGAATAGTTGTTACAAGATAATGGTTGTAATTCCCTCTGCTATACACTGTATCCTTGTTGCTTATCCATTTTGTACATAGTAGCTTGTATCTCTTACCTTACTCTTGGAATGCCTTATTTCTGTCTTGCTCCTCCTCTCTGAACTCTGCTCTCTTGCAGTTTCCATCTTAGGTTTCACTATGATGTAAAGATGACAGCCAGCATCTCTAGCCCTATATCCTTCCAGGTTCGGCCAGTAGAGGGGAAAAAGAATTTAATCGATTATTTAATACAACTTCTAGGTTTTCCATGGATCCTAATTGTGTTGTTATGGTCAGGGGGAGGGAATGATCAGGGCTGATTGACCTGACCTGAGTCACATGATCCTCCTTGGAGTTGGAAGTGGGGTTAATTCTACAGTAGATTGATAGCAGGGGAGGGTAGTTCTACAGAGGAATATCTGAGGTGTTTTTGTTTTTTGTTGTTGTTGTTTGTTTTTTAAACCAAATAGATGCTGGGCAAGATAAAACAGCAAAATTTTAAAAGGCAAAAAAAGTTCTTTAATCTACTGTTGGTACATTTTGGGCTTCCCTTGTGGCTCAGCTGGTAAACAATCTGCCTGCAATGCGGGAGACCTGGGTTTGAAGATCCCCTGGAGAATGGAAAGGCTACCCACTCCAGTATTCTGGCCTGGAGAATTCCATGGACTGTATAGTCCATGGGATCGCAAAGTCAGACACGACTGCCTGACTTTCACTCAGGTTTTAAAGCAGTTTTCTAAGAACATTAGTACTGTTAACAAGAAAATCCAACCCTTTTAGATTCTTTAGGGGCATCAGTTTACAATCATACTAGTGTAATGCTTGTTTACTTAAGCAGATGTTTCAAGTCTAGAAAACATGCCAATGAAGTCTTGTTTTAGAATTTATACTTGAGAGATTTGTTTAAAAAAGAAAAAAAAGGTTGAGGGATTTAGGATCATTCTGGTTTCTTTCCCACTGCCAACATTTCAGGTAGCAGAATTGTGCTCTAGCTATAATACATCAGTCTTCCAAATAAAAGCTGAATAAGATTTTATTTTAGTGATTGTTTTTAACCTTGATATAGAATGCTTTTTAGGTAGTGCTTCAAAGACTTTAAGGCCATTTTAATTCCAACTTAAAAATTAAAATCTATTCAAATTTGGGAATAGATGTTTTTAGAGTATAATTGGCTGCCTAAAGCTACTGCTGTAGAAAGATATGCAAAGAACCTTTTTTAACTGTGAATGCTTAAAGCTTTAAGAAAGCGTGAGGTGATTGGGCAGTTTAAGAAACTGCGCGGAATGTTATCTTAAAGAGTAATCTGGGACTTTCCTGGTGGTCCAGTGGTTAAGAATCCCCACCTGCCAATGCGGGAACACTGTTCGATCCCTAGTCCAGGAGGATTCCACATGGCATAGGTCAGCTCAGCCCGTGGGCCACAGCTACTGAGCCTGTGCTCTAGAGCCCGTGCTCTGCAATAAGAGATGTCACCACAATGAGAATCCCCGTGCTCTGCAATAAGAGATGTCACCACAATGAGAATCCCATTTTTTAAAGTGCATGCATAATAATGAAGACCCAGCACAGCCAAAAACAAAGAGTAATTCCAAAGTTGGCATAAATTTTAATTACTTACTATTTTTACTTTTCTGAGATATTGGAGCCAGTTTAGATCATAAGAGAGATTTGAATTTATCTTTGGATGGGCCATTGAAGAGATAATCTGATATTTAATTCTGTTTAGACGAGGTCTAAAGCAGTACATTTATGCTCTATGTTGCCTCCAGGCCATGAATTCCTGGTGGCTGGTATACCTTGGTACAGCTACAGGTAGGTAGGTGAATGCTGAGAATTTGCTGTAGTCCAGAAGCACTGCTAAGATTTGACCCCCACTTTCAGTTCTGAGGTCCAGTCTTAGGTTTGAAGTGCTCTGTATTCTCCCACCATCTCATGGGTGGGTGTCAGAATCCACTATGGGTTCCAGGCCACTCAGGTTCATTGCATGACCTAGGTCATACCAAGACCTTCTTGACTGTGTTAATTGTCTGGACATGTATCAGTTCAGTTCAGTTGCTCAGTCGTGTCCAACTCTTTGCGACCTCATGAACCGCAGCACACCAGGCCTCCCTGTCCATCACCAACTCCTGGAGTTCACCCAAATCCATGCCCATAGAGTTGGTGATGCCATCCAACCATCTCATCCTCTGTCGTCCCCTTCTCCTCCTGCCCTCAATCTTTCCCAGCATCAGATTCTTTTCCAATCAGTCAGCTCTTCGCATCAGATGGCCAAAGTATTGGAGTTTCAGCTTCAACATCAGCCTTCCAGTGAACACCCAGGACTGATCTCCTTTAGGATGGACTGATTGGATCTCCTTGCAGTCCAAGGGACTCTCAAGAGTCTTCTCCAACACAACAGTTCAAAAGCATAAATTTTTCAGTGCCCAGCCTTCTTTATAGTCCAACTCTCACATCTATACATGACCACTGGAAAAACCATAGCCTTGACTAGACGGACCTTTGTTGACAAAGTAATGTCTCTGCTTTTCAATATGCTGTCTAGGTTGGTTATAAGTTTCCTTCTAAGGAGTAAGCATCTTTTAATTTCATGGCTGAAGTCACCATCTGCAGTGATTTTAGACATGTATAAATTCAATCAAAAACCATTTGTTGTGTTCCTACTATTTGCTAGTTATTCATCTAGGTGCTAGAGATACAGCAGTTAATAAAACAAATCTCTCCCGTATAGAACTTTTAGTCTAGTTGGGAAAACAGACAAATATTTGAAACTATCTGTAATTATACATTGTTTTGGTCAAGTACAGATGTTCTGGAGAACTGAGAACTAGAGAGGATCCTTTAGGTCACCTTGATTTCTTTAATATTTCCTAGGTTCATAGGGTAGTAATTTGGGCAAAGGTGGGTAATATAGCCTAAGACTGGTGGTAATTTTTGGTATTGCTGTTATATTTTTGACTAGGTTTAGTTGATTTAAACTTTTCTTATTTAACTTTATTTTTTGATTATGTAAATCATTCTTATGGTACAGAAGGCAAAACCACATAGCGAAGTATCAGGGAAGTCTTGCTTATATCTCTGTTCCCTCCAACCTCTTCTCACCCCCATAGGTCATTTTCTGAGTTTCTGGTTTAACCTTCCAGTGTTTATTTTTAATTGCATTAAACCTTGGAGGAAGGGAAGGAAGGAAGGAGATGGGAGACTGAAGGAAGGAGATGAATGGGTGGGGATGGAAGAGAGGAGCGCTGTTTAAATAATGTTTGTGAAGTGTTGTGTTACTGGCATTCTTTGTCGCCTTTCCACTCCTAGTTCTGAAAAAAGGCAATAAATAGCTTATCATTTTTTAAAATTTTGGAATAATTTTAGATTTACAGAGAAGTTGCAAAGACAGTACACAGAATTCCCTTTGTTCAGTTTTCCCTAAGGCTAGTATCATACATTACCATTTTACATTTTTCAAAACTAAAAATTAACATTGGCATATAATAATAATTATTATTAATTCTTATTTATTTTTATTGAGGTTTAGTTGATTTATAATATCCTGTTAGTTCCAGGTGTACAGCATAGTGACTCAGTTATACAGACAAACACACACACACATTCTTCTGTTTCTTTATTTTTGACTGCATTGGCTCTTCATTGCAGTATGCAGGCTTTCTCTAGTTGTGGCAGGTGGGGAGTTCTCTAGTTGCAGGCCACAGGCTTCTCTTGTTGCAGAGCACGGGCTATAGAATGCCGGCTCAGTAGCTGTGGTTCACGAAGCTTAGTTGTCCCGTGGCACGTGGGATCTTAGTTCCCTGCATTAGCTGGCAGATTCTTAACCACTGGACCACCAGGGAAGTCCCATATATATTCTTCTTTATCTTTTTTTAAAAAAAAATACTCTTCTTTATATTTTCTTTTCTAATAGATCATTACAAAATGTTGAGTATAGTTCCCTGTGCATAGTAGGTCCTTTGGCATATTATTAATATTGTTAATCTAATTTATTAAAGTTTCAGTTCAGTTGCTCAGTCATGTCTGATTCTTTGCGACCCCATGGACTGCCGCATGCCAGGCTTCCCTGTCCATCACCAACTCTGAGAGCTTGCTCAAACTCAGGTCCATCGAGTCTGTGATGCCATCCAACCATCTCATCCTCTGTTGTTCCCTTCTCCTGCCTTCAGTTTTCCCCAGCATCAGGGTCTTTCCCAGTGAGTCAGTTCTTTGCATCAGGTGGCCAAAGTATTGGAGTTTCAGCTTCAGCATCAGCCCTTCCAATGAATATTCAGGACTGATTTCCTTTAGGATGGACTGGTTGGATCTCCTTGCAGTCCAAAGGACTCTCAAGAGCCTTCTCCAACACCACAGTTCAAAAGCATCAGTTGTTCAGTGCTCAGCCTTCTTTATGGTCCAACTCTCATATACATGACTACTAGAAAAACCATAGCTTTGACTAGATGGACCTTTGTTGGTAAAGTAATGTCTCTGCTTTTTAATAAGCTGTCTAGGTTGGGTTGCAGCTTTTCTTCTAAGGAGCAAGCATCTTTTAATTTCATGGCTGCAGTCACCATCTGCAGTGATTTTGGAGCCCCCAAAATAAAGTCTCTCACCTTCTACTGTTTCCCCATCTATTTGCCATGAAGTGATGGGACCAGATGCCATGATCTTAGTTTTCTGAATGTTGAATTTTAAGCCAGCTTTTTCACTCTCCTCTTTCACTTTCATCAAGGGGCTCTCTAGTTCTTCTTCACTTTCTGCCATAAGTGTGGTGTTATCTGCGTATCTGAGGTTATTGATATTTCTCCCGGCAATCTTGATTCTAGCTTGTGCTTCATACAGCCTGGCATTTCGCATGTTTAATATTTTTAAAAATAATCAGCTTTATGATAAAATTGGAATCAATATTTTAAAGAGGAAACCAAGACAAAGGGCACAAGAGGTCCCCGTGTATATTTACTGCCTTCACCAAGATTACATCCATAATTTACCCGAGTGTTGATTTCCTTTGTCTGTTCCAGTTGTTTAATGAAAATACTTATCTTAGTGCTTCAGATATCACAAAAAAAGTAAATTACAGGCCAATATCACTGATGAACACAGATGTCAAAATCCTGAGCAAAATGCAGACAGACTCTAACAATACATTGAAAGATTCATACACCATGATCAAGTGGGGTTTATCCCAGGGATGCAAAGATTTTTCAGTATACACAAATCAATTGGTGTGATACATCATATAAACAAATTGAAAGATAAAATCCATATGGTAATCTCAGTAGATAGCTCTGAGGAGCTAGCATTGGCAAAAACATGGATCTAAGACCTTACATGATCTTTTTCATGGAACAGTAAACAGTCACTTGTGACCGGGGGTTAGGTGTGTGGAAGATCTAGTGGGAAGTAAGGATTGAGTATGGAGAGGTTGGATTTTGCAAGGCTTTGAAGGGAATAATGGGAAGTTTGTACTTTATGCTGGAGGCTTTGGGTAATGTTTTCAGGTCATTGAATAGAGACCAAGATTGGAATATTTTGGCAAAATAGATGTGATTATTATGTATGTAGGCTATTAGTGGTTCCTGTCAATTTAAAATCTTGTCTCAGAAGGCTAATGAAAAATATGTGGTTGGAGGAAATAGTCACTGTAATCTAGGGTGTGAAATGGAAACCTTTGGCAGATTGTAGAAATATTAAGTCTTTTAAAGTAACCCCTAAGAACTTTTTATAAATACATTTGGGGGGTTTTCATACTTAGAATGTTAAATAAATTTATTAGACAATTACCTTCTCTGTCCAAGAATCTTAATCTTTAGACTGGGAGAAAGGATTAGGTTGCTGTGTGCATGGAAAGGAAGAACTGTGCTTTGCTGGCTGACTGCACCTGTAATTGATGATGGACTTACTGCAGCAAAGTGGGCTTTCAGCCTAAAGGGAAAGCTTTAAGCATATTTTGAAACTGAGCACTTGGTTTCTATTTTTCAGTCTCTGAAATAATCATCTGATACAGGGGACTAGCTATTGAGAATGAATCTGTTGTGCTCAGACTTCACTGCCAACTTTTCTCTTTTATACAAGATGACTTGGCTATCTGTTAAGGTATCTTAAGGTATTCTGTACTGTGTAGCTCAGTGGTAAAGAATCTGCGTGCAGTGCAGGAGACCCGGGTTTGATCCCTGGTTTGAGCAGATCCCCTAGAGAAGGGAATGCCTACCCACTCCATTATTCTTGCCTGGAGAAATCCCATGGACAGAGGAGCTTGGCAGGCTACAGTCCATGGGGTCGCAGAGTTGGACACAACTGCGTGACTAACACTTAGGCATCTTATATTTTTGTTGATTTCTCCTATTGCTTTGGAGCTTTTGCATTTCCAACACTTAGGACTTCAAATAATTTTTGCATCCTAGTTGGAGGGAGGCCTGATGAAAAAATAGGGACTGGTTGACTGCTGGTCGAGGGAGAATTTAAGCTGACAACAGTTGGGTTACTGGCCTGAGGAAGTGAACAGTGAGTTACTTTTTTTTTTTTTTTGTCTTTGCCTTCTTTTCTTGGTTGTAACAGATGATCTGGCATCAGACTGAACTAGCAACAGAGCTGTGTGTATGTAATAATTGCTAATTTTGTGTTGGTGTGAGTTGGACTTTGTATCCTTCTGATGGGAAAAAAGCAAATTACTGCTTAGTTAATATTCCAGGAAATACTGATGCTATTCTACAGGTATATAGGATTTATATAATATTTATACTTTTCAAGAATATTTCATTGCTGTTATTTCATGCTTCCAACAGCTTTGTAAATGATATAGGGCAAGAACAACTCCTATTTAACAGAAGAGATATTGAGGCATAAATAAAAGACTGGGTTAAGGTTGCTGGCTCAACAAATAAATGACTGGGACAACTTACTAAATTTTATCTTTGAATTGTAGCTTTCAGAACGTTTTAGAAGAGGGAAAAACTGAATGCTCCTCTTTTTTTTTTTTATGTTTCAGCGTCGTCTTAGACATCTTCGGAACATTGCTGCCCGGAACATTGTTAATAGGAATGGCCATCAGCTCCTTGATACCTACTTCACACTTCACTTGTGTAACACTGAAAAGGTATACAAAGGTAAGAGACTCTGGACTTGCCACCCACAGATCGTTAGATCTCATTTTTATTCTTTTGTAACACAAATGATTCTCTGCATCCCTTGCTAGTATTGCTTATTAGAAAACTAAGTTGTCATGCTGTCTGAAAATATTCCTTGAGCAGTTGTTATATATATTGAAGAAACATGTCTTTTGGCTAGTTGTTTTGGATAGCTCAGCCTTACAATGATAAATTTATCATTCCTTTATGAATGTTAATGTTTAATTATTCAGTAGCTGTCATTTGAAATAGGTTACTTGAGTCTAGTATCCAGTACTAATTTGCTTGTCTTTAAAATATAATTGATTCCTTTAGTATTGTGGTTAAATTTGGACCTAGTTCATATCTTATCATATCTGTAATTCTTTGTGTATATGGGCTCATTTTTAGAATTGCGTGGTTTCTTTGAATTCATTTCCTCATTCTAAAACGTGGATTCTTCCGTAAGTGATAACTCTAAGAGGACATCAGATATTTGATTCAGAATCACAAGCATCTTTTGAATACATATTAGGCAAAAGACACTTTGACATAATCAGTTGACTTATGTTGAAAACTGTAAAAGAGGAAAAATGGTATAATGGCAGGAATATTGAATTAGGATTAAAACTACATTGATATTAGTTTTGGCTATTTCAGCTAGTATATAACTATATACCAGCTATGTACCAGTATGTAACTATATACCAGTATATGTACTATATACTGAAATAGCTTGCTATGTAATTTTTGGACAAGGAAAAAAGGACTGGAAATTCCACCATTTTTACAGTTTTATTTTAATTCTTCGGTTTCGTTCTAACCACTGCATATTTTTAAAACAATTGTATTAGTCTGAACAAGTAACTCTAGCTACTATAACAAATGCTATGAGTTGTTCAGTGTCTTGACATAATAAATTTCTTAAACACTAAGTTCAGTGTTTGCACAATCTCTGGGAGATGGTGAAGGACAGGGAAGCCTGGCGTGCTGTAGTCCATGGGGTCGCAAAGAGTCAACACAACCGAGCAGCTGAACAAAGTTCAGTGTAGGTGTTACTTATCAGGTACTGGCCTGGCAGTTCTCCTCTGACTGGTGGCTCAGGTATCCAGGCTGCTTCTGTTTTGAAATGATGCTTCTTGTATGGCAAGGGAGAGGGATTATTTGAGGGAGATTTTAAATGGAAGTGTTCTACATCAATTCCATGACATTCCATTAGCCATATATCAGTTACATCATCCTTTTTAGGTGAACAGGGGATGGGAAAATACTGTCTTCTTATGTGTCCAGAAGAAAAATGAAGCAGTTTGATCTCTGTCTGTGCTAGGGGTATAATCATTTTTGCAGATCTTATTACATTTGGTCTGCTGCTCACTAATTGGCTTCATCACTAGCAATATATGACAGTGCCAAAGTACTTTACATTTTTTATAGGTTCCATATAATCGGTTCTTGGTTGTCTTTGTTAGAACTTCTGTGTTCTTGCTCCAGTGTTACCTCTGATAATAGTTACTGACATTGAACTTAGTACATTTTAAGTATTTGGTAAATGATAGCAATTATTATTGGAATTGTAATGTTAACAGGCATAATAGTAGTTTCTAAAAAGAGTAGTCATGGGACTGTGATGACCATGATAGAAAAACTTGTCCAAGAGATACAGTGAAAACAAAGTGATTTTTTTTGTTGTTGTTCTTTTTCTTGTCCTCTCTAGTTCACTGTTTTTGTTTTTTTTTTGGACTGTTTCTTGAAGTTATTTCAATAAAATGGTTATTAACACAATAAGGGACTAGCAGGTTTCAGACCACAGGGAAGTTCAGTGTCTAGTAGTGGTGTTGAGTCTGTCACTGACTGGCAAGCCCTTTGGCTGCAGCATTTAGTTCCTCTTTTGTGCTGTTAATTTATTTCTAAAATGAGAGGATTGATGATTTCTGAAACTTCCCTCTGCTCCACAATGTCATGGTTGAATGAAGTCTATTGACATAATAGACTTGTTGGGCCCGCATGTTCGGCTCTGTAACTTTTCACTGCCATAGGAGGAGCCAGAAAACTGTTTCCTTAGTAAGCCTAATTAATACCACCCTGAAATTAAAAGACGCTTTTATTAATTAAAAATCTGAATTAATTAATCCTTGGAAGGAAAGTTATGACCAACCTAGATAGCATATTGAAAAGCAGAGACATTACTTTGCCAACAAAGGTCCGTCTAGTCAAGGCTATGGTTTTTCCAGTGGTCGTGTATGGATGTGAGAGTTGGACTGTGAAGAAAGCTGAGCGCTGAAGAACTGATGCTTTGAACTGTGGTGCTGGAGAAGACTCTTGCGAGTCCCTTGGACTGCAAGAAGATCCAACCAGTCCATCCTAAAGGAGATTAGTCCTGGGTGCTCATTGGAAGGACTGATGCTGAAGCTGAAACTCCAATATTTTGGCCACCTCATGTGAAGAGTTGACTCACTGGAAAAGACCCTGATGCTGGGAGGGACTGGGGGCAGGAGGAGAAGGGGATGACAGAAGATGAGATGGCTGGATGGCATCACCGACTCGATGGACATGAGTTTGGGTAAACTCCGGGAGTTGGTGATGGACAGGGAGGCTTGGCGTGCTGTGATTCATGGGGTCACAAAGAGTTGGACACAACTGAGTGACTGAACTGAACTGTCTTCTTGGAGCTGTGATGGTAAACTTGAATATTCGTTGCATGATCATTGTGTGGCCCTTGGTGTAGGATGATCACAATGGAAGGCCTGTAGGCTCTTCTTAAAAGCCACCTGTACCACCTGCCTAGTGGCATCATTTCTGTTTCAAAAGAGGTTTTTTTTTTTAATTGGAAGAATATCTGAAATGCTGATTTCTTAGTTATTCTTTTATTTCAGCTGAATTCACAGCAGAGAGCGTAAGAAGTTATGAGTGAGTTTTTTTGATTTTTGACACTTTTTTTAGTGCTCTTAGGAGATTGTCTATTTCTCAGGTAGTTCAAATTGAACACCATTTATTACATTCTCAGAGACAAAGCTTTGTGTTATAGGATGAGGAACTAGATTCTAATCCTGGTTCCTTCTTAAACTTGGAAGTTTTATAAAATCAAGTTTGTTCTTCAGCCATAGTTATTTCTCCCCCATGAAATGTGAGTGCCTGTGCTTTCCTGGAATACCAACCAGTTATTTTGATACATTAGAAGATGACCTCTACATAGTTTAGTTTGGTGGTCTCATGCATGTGTCATAATTTCAAATATCACTTGTCACTCTAACAGCTTACAAATGTGTTTCTTTAGCTTCGCCTCCCCTCTGAACTCATACTCATGTATTCAGTTGCTTACTGTGCATCTCCATTTGGAGCCTAGGAGGTGACTTAAACTTGATAGATTCAACAGTGAGTCTGATACTCTAACTCTGATCTGTCTCCTGTATTCATCCCTCTGTCAGAAAATGGCAACTCTTTCCATTGGCTTGGCCAGAAACCTTGGAATCACCCTGCATTGTCCTCTTTTATATTCCATACCCAATTTTTCAGCAGATGTTTTTGGTTCTTACTACCAAAATATATCTGTAATCTTCTCTTTTCTTACTACCTCCCAACTATCATGCGTGAGTTGCTGAAGTAGACTTCTAACAGGTCTGTCTGCCCATGCACTCTTTTCAGTGTGGTCTCAACCGAGATCCTGTTAAGATGAAAGTCAGGTCCTGTTATTCCTCCCCCCAAACCCTCCAATGGCATCCTGTTTCATTCAGAGTAAAAGCTAAAGTTCTTTTTGTTTCCTAGGGCTTCATAAACTGGCTGTCTGTCACCTCTCGGCACTTATCTCTTTCTCCTCTTCTAGTTCTCTCTGTTCCATGCCTCCTGCCCTTCTTGCCTTCCTTGAATTCAAATCGGCTTCAGTTTAAGGCACCTGCCCAGACTCTCCTCCTGATGGCCACACGACTAGCTCCTCTGCCTTCTTTCAGGTCTTCACTCCAGGTGTTTCCTCAGAGAAACTCTGCTTGATCACTGACTAACCCTTTTAAAAATTGTGACTCTTCTCCCCATCTATTGTGTTGGATTTTTCTCCACGATACTCCAGATCATCTGACATAACTATATGTTTACTTACTTGCTGAATGCATGTCTCTCCACTAAATGTAAGCTCCATTTGAGTAGAAATTTCTGGGTCAGTTTTGTTCACTGCACTGTTTCCAATACTTGGAATAATGCTTGGCACAAAGTAAGCCCCCAGATATTTTCATTTAATTTTTGAATAGCTAATACAGTCCATGGCTCAAAATATATATATATGAAGGTTTATATTAAAATCTTCCTCTCACCTGTTCCATCTTGCTAGTTTTTTGCTGTACCCTGAGATTCTTTATGCAATTGTGAGTAAAAATTGTACCAATTGTGCATGTATATATATATTTCTGTGCCTTGCATTTTTCACTTAATATATTTTAGATGTCGTCCCATATAATTTCATAAAGAGCTTCTCTAATTTTCTTTTTTTCTGTTTAGTTTTGCATTGAACAGTTGTGCCATAATTTATTTAACTAACTTATTTTGATGAGCATTTAGTTGTTCTGGTCTTTTGCTATATACACAGCATTGCCATGAGCAGTTTCATTGGTATATATTATTTTGTGTGAGTGCTAGTAAGGCTATGGGGGAAAATTCCAGAGTGGAAGTACAAATATTACAAAATTGTCCTTGTTGACATTCCCATCTGCTGTGTATGGGTACCCTTTTCCCTACAGCCTGACCAGCAGACTGTGCAATCAAACTTGTGAAATTTTGCCAATCTGATAGTTGAAAAATAGTTTCATAATAGAGTCTAAGTTTGTTTCTTCTTTTTGAGTGAGGTTGAGATACTAAAAAAGCATTTGTTAAATAAATGGAATGCTGTATAATAGCATGTTTTGACATGCCATTGGAACCATGCTTTGCAATCTCTGCTTGCTTTGTTTGTTTAGGTCTTAGCATGGATAGAGAAGAATTTGTATCTAATAGTCCCTTTCATGTAAAACTAGTCTTGCATGATATCTTTTTGAAAATTTATTTGTCTAATAGTTTTGCTCAACTTGAATTAATAAAAATTCATAGAATTATATTAATAACAATAGCTTATAAAGTATTATTAATTCAATATTTCATTTGAGCCTCATAACAACCCTGTTATTTTCCAGGTGTCATTCTCCTTTAAAGGTGAAGAAACTGTGGCCCAGAAAAGTTAATTGACTTGTCCAGGGTCAAGCTTATACATGGTGCATTGGGGACTGGAACTGTTTTTTTCACTTTAAATTCTCCTAAATTCACTATTCTGTTGTGCACCATGTTGCTGATTTCATTGACATTCAAAGTGTAGCAGAATGGTAGACAGTGGAGGCCCACATTTAACACTTTAGAAATTACTTTAGACTCGGTGATTCCTTGCCAAACTGAATGGCTCCTTTGTTGACCTTTCTCCATTAAAATTAGCAAGTCCATTTTGAGGGTCTAATGGGGAAAGCAAATTGTTTAGTTTCATTTATGTATATATATAGTTAGCAAAGTTGTGAAAAAAATAATAATGCTGTTCATTTTTTTAGAGCTGGAAATATATATGTTGGAGACTCTTTAATTTAGACACTTTACAGATTAAGCTGAGGAATTCTCTCAAAAGAAAAAAGGAATAGCTTTAATTTTTTTCCATTGCTTTAAAAAGTTTTACATACTTGCAGCAAATTTAGACAATACAAAAGTATATTAAGTGAAAGTACCTTGTAATAACAAGCAACACAATTTTAGCCCTAAAACTCTCCCCTGCCAGAAACATATTGGGAATGAATTAGAGTATATGTATGAATATTAGAAAAGAACATATATATATATACACACATATGCACATACATGCGTATGTACATTTATGTAGCCAATTTATGATTGGCATTGGTTAACTGTTTGGGAAAAAATGAAAAGAGTAATACTGAGGGTTGGGGTTCCCTTGTGGTCCAGTGGTTAAGAATCCACCTGCCAGTGCAGGGGACATGGGTTTGATCCCTGCTCTGGGAAGATCCCACATGCTGTGGAGCAGCTAGGCCCCATGTGCCACAGCTGCTGAGCCTGCGGTCTGGACTCTGCGAGCCGCTACTGCTGAGCCCATGGGCTGCAGCTACTGCAGCCCGAGTGCCTAGAGCCTGTGCTCTGTGACGAGAGCAGCCGCAGCGATGAGAAGCCTGTGCAGCTCAGGTAGACTAGCACCGACTCTCCGCAACCAGAGAAACGCCGCATGCAGCAGTGAAGACCCAGCACAGCCAGTGAATTAACTAATTAAAAAAAAACAAATGTGTAGGGTTGGCTACTGTTAAGTGGGACTGTAAATTGGTACAATGTTTAGAGAACAGTCTGGCAATATCTATCAAATTCAAGGTTTTTTTTCCTTGTATCTTGCAATTTCACTTGAAGTCTATCTTATAGATTCATGTGTCTTAGAATATATATCTTTCAAAGATTATATATAATATTACTTGAAATATCCAAAGACTATCAGTAGCTTAAATATTCATCAAAAAACTTTCCTTTTAAAAACAATTAGAATTATCCCTTCTCTTATTTAAAGTAATTGTTCAAAATAGAAAAATTTAAAAACTGCCAAGCAATAAATAAAAGTAAGCAGCCTAACCCTATCACTTAAGATAAATGTTGTTCATGTAATTGTAAAAATTTGGATCCTGTGGTAAATTCTCTCATAGAACCTGTTTTTTTCATTAGTGTGTTGTGGCTATCTTGCCAAAAAATAGGATGATTATCACTATTACTATTTTTTAAGGGAAGACAAGCATAGAATAGTATAGATGCTGTGTTTTGTGAAGAAACATTTTAACCAAAAGACCTTGCCCATTAGAACTTTATATCCAGGTCCACTTTTCCTTTACTGCTTGATGATTCCCAAACTTCAGTCTTGTGGACTACTTTGGCAAGTTTTACTCTCTTTGAATTTCATCTCTAGTGCTACATACTGAATATATTTTAAGAAGTCCATTTTTTCCACAGTCTGTGAAGTTGTTGATTCAATCAAAATTTTACTGAGTGCCTACTCTGTGCCAGGAATAGTTTTTATGTGTTGAGGAGATAGCAGTTATACAAAACAAATGGTATTGCCCTTATGGAGCTTACTATTAGGGGTTGGGTATATGAGTCATAAATTTCAATGTTAGAAAAAAGTAAAGTTTATCCATGTATCACCTAGAGTGGTCTCATGTATCAGTGATATGTGCATCCCCCATGGGCAATATTGCCCTATAGCAGCATACGGGTACAGAGTCCTTGTAGGCTCTGCATTGACAGAGCATCACAGGGTAACTTTGGCAGAGACAACAGAGGCAATATTGAAGGGTTCTTAGGAATGTCTGTCTGAACCTCTGACACAGTCTTTCTTTTGATTGTATCTTCACTGAACCTCTGATAGTCTCTGTCTTAATTGTATCTTTAGGTTTTGTAACATTTACAGTATAAATGAAGGTGTATAGAATCATGGAATTTTAGTGATTACAGAAGGCCTTGATTATTAGTCTGATTGTCAAAAGTGTCATGAAGAAATGAGCCCAGGGAAATGAGAGCAGAATGTTAATGACATGTAGAGCTAGAACTTTGGTCACCTGGTTGCTAGATGAGTGTTCTCTCCACAGTACTACAATGGATAATCATTAGAGATGTTTGAGACAAACGGAGCATATGGAATTGGTTGTAGACAATGGACGTAGTTAAGGGAGAATAAAGTCTGAGTTTTTAAGGCCTTACCTTAGACTCTGGGGTAAAAGGAGCCAGTCAGGGAAAAATAACTAAATTAAATCTTAATAGATTTTGACCTTTCTTTACCAGTGTTTTTCCCTTTAAAACTTTTTAATTTTAAACAGGGTCTTACTGTGTAGCACAGAGAACTATATTCAATATCCTATAATAAACTGTAATGGGAAAGAATATTAAAAAGAATAAATATTTGTATATGTACAACTGAATCACTTTGCTGTATACTAGAAACTAACACATTGTAAATCAACTATACTTCAATTAAAAAACTTTTATTTCATAATTATCTGTATTTTAATTTTTACAGATAAATATATAGAGAGACCCTTGAAAATGTTTTAAGTGTTTTTTTTTTTTTTTTACTAGAGCATATGTTAAAAAATTTATGGGATTAAGAGTTAGTGAGCTTATTTTCTTCCACATCACTTATTGTTCTTTTTCTTCTTTTCCAGAATTTTATAGGAGTGAAGTGATTAAGAATTCCTTGGTAAGTTTGCTTTCTGACAGGTGCATATGACTAAGCCTATGACTCCTATTTTAGAAAATGCTGAGACATAAAATAAGTTGAAGTTCAGTTCTGGTATTATATTTCTACAGTTAAATCTTCTGCTCAATTATTGCTTAAATATTCACTGATTTGTTCACTGATGTATCTCTAGTGCTTAGAGCATGCCTGGCACAAAGTAGGTGCTTGATAAATATTTGCTGAATGCAGTGATACTTTTTCTGTTAAAAACATTTGTTTTTTTCAAATCATTCTATAATTCTGTCATTTCTGTTTGCTCTTGAGGTTTTTAACTATTTAACTTTCCAAACATCATAATAAATGATGTTTTTGTATGTAGTTCTTAAGAATTTTATGGCTAGGGCCATTGTATAGGATCTTTCCACTTATTTTTTGGCCATAGAGTTGCTCAAGTAGAAAGTTGGAAATGTCCTACTTTTGCGAATGGGTACACTAGATAATTTGCATGATGATTCAATGTGGCCACATTAACAAAAATAAAAGCTTTATGGTACTGATAATATTCTTATAACAATCCAGCCATATTGGATTTAGCCCCTGTCCACTTTTTCAACCTTGTCTGCTGATGGTTTTTCTCACTCAGCCTTGTGTTCCAGGCTTACCTCGTTTTTTCAGTGCTTCAAACAGGTCAAACTTACCTTGTTCCTTATGCCTACAGCACCTGTTTGCTTGCTTCTTTACCTTGCTGAAGAATCCTTTGAGGTCTGAGCTATGTCACTTCAGCCTGGCCTTCTATGACTATTCCATCTAAAGTAGTTCCCTTTCCACTCTTTTTCACATCACTCTGTTTTATTTTCTTTAGAGCATTTATCACTGTTGGAAACTCTTGCCCAATTATCTGTTTATTATGTCTCCCACTTACAAGTATGAAGTTTCATGAGAGTAGGGACCCTGCCAGTCTTATTCACCTTTGAAACCCTAGAGTCTAGAATATTGTAGATGCTCAGTAAATATTCGTTAGATGAATAAATGGATAACCACAATGTGTTATCTTTACAGAATCCTTTTACATATGTTATCTCATTTTGATCCTTAGAGCAACTTGTAGACAGGGTAGATCTTAAGACACGGACATCCAGAGAGTCTCTGACTTTTGCAGAGTCATACACAACTGTGGGACCAGAACTCAAATCCAGGCCCTCCATCTTCAAGTCTCTACTACTCTTTCCTCTTCATCAAGCTGTCATCTTTTTTTTTTTTTTGGCCATGCCACGTGGCTTGGGGCATCTTAGTTCCCTGATCAGGGACTGAACCCAGGCCCTCAACAGTGAGAGCTTGAAGTCCTGACCACTGAACTCGGGAAAACCAGCTGAGCCACCAGGGAAGCCTGACATATAGTAGCTGCTAAATATTGTTTCTGCTCCTATCCTGGCTCAGTTGGAGACAGAAATGGTCTACAGACAATTGAGAGGTGGGGAGGGTAGGTTTAGGGAGCAAATAGAGTAGAAGGACTCCTCGATTTATTCTACTCCCTTTACTATAGTGAAAACTCAATTTTCTCAAATTAAATACACATGTGTAACCAGATCAAGAAGTAGAATATTTTCAGTGCCCCAGAAGCCCCCTTATACCGTCTTCAGTTACTACACCTCTCTTACTTTTAACATGGGGTTCCCTGGTAGCTCAGCTGGTAAAGAATCCGCCTGCAATGTGGGAGACCCTGGTTCAATTCCAGGGTTGACAAGATCCCCTGGAGAAGGGAACAACTTACCCACTCCAGTTTTCTGACCTGGAGAATTCCATGGACTGTGTAGTCCATGGGGTTGCAAAAAGTTGGACATGACTGAGTGACTTCCACTTTTCTGACTTTTAACACCATAAATTAATTTACCTGTTTGTGAGCTTTGTAGAAATGGAATCATATAGTGTCTGTTCTTTTGTGTCTGACTTTGATGTCTTAACTGTATATTGTAAGAGTCATTCATATTGTGAGGTATACTTGTTTTCTCTGTTGTCTTTTGTTGTGTGAATATACCAGAAGTTATCCATTCTTCTGTTGCTGGGAATTTGGTTAGTTTCTGGTTTTGTTTGTTTGTTTTCTGGCCATGTTGCGTGGCATGTGGGATTTTAGTTACTGGACCTGGGAATGAACTTGTGCCCCCTGTAGTGGAAGCGTGGAGTCTTAACCACTGGACTACCGGGGGAAGTGCTTGTTTCTAGTTTTGAGCTAACATGAATAGTACTGCTATCGATATTCTTGGATATATCTGTTGGTTGAATGTTTGTATGCATTTCTGTTGCATGTATAACCAGAAGTGGGCTTGCTTGGAATATAAGTTACTGTTTTGTTTACATTCTCATTAGCAGTCTATGAAAGTTCTTTCTGGTTATTCTACATTATTATGAATACTTGAAATTTTTTAAATGTGTTGAATTTAAATTATTGATAGATATTATATATAGGATTGTTTCAATTTAAATCAAGAGATTTTTAACTGACAGACTAAGCACATGTAGTGTCAGTAGTGTCAAAACTTAAAAGAATTGATATTAAGAACAACTGTATACTGCTATGTATATTAATGAGGTCCCTGTATAGCACAGGGACCTCAGTGCTCTGTGGTGACCTAAATTGGAAGGAAATCGAAAATAGGGGATATATGTATATGTATAACTTATTTACTTTGCTGTACAAAAGAAAGTAACACAGCATTGTAAAGTAACTACACTACAATTAAAAACACACAAAAAGACAACTATTAAGGTTGTGCATGTAGATAGTGACACCTGATGACTGCCACCTAGTGGTCAACGAGTACAGGACCTTACTGATATTAACACTTCTAAAGTCAGAATTTATCTTACAATGGAAGAAAAATGTTACAATGGAAGATGGAAGAAAAATCTTACAATGAAAGAAAAGAGTGAAAAAGTTGGCTTGAAACTCAACATTCAGAAGATTAAGATCATGGCATCTGGTCCCATCACTTCATGGCAAATAGATGGTGAAACAGTGGAAACAGTATCAGACTTTATTTATTTGGACTCCAAAATCACTACACATGGTGACTGCAGCCATGAAATTAAAAGACGCTTGCTCCTTGGAAGAAAAATTATGACCATCCTAGACAGCTTATTAAAAAGCAGAGACATTACTTAGCCAACAAAGTTCTGTCTAGTGAAAGCTATGGTTTTTCCAGTGGTCATGTATGGATGTGAGAGTGGGAGCATAAAGAAAGCTGAGAGCGGAAGAATTGGTGCTTTTGAACTGTGGTGTTGGAGAAGACTCTTGAGAGTCCCTTGGACTGCAAGGAGATCCAACCAGTCCATCCTAAAGGAAATCAGTCCTGAATAGTCTTTGGAAGGACTGATGCTGAAGCTGAAAATTCAATACTTTGGGCCACCTGATGCGAAGAACTGACTCATTTGAAAAGACCCTGATGCTGGGAAAGATTGAAGGCAGGAGGAGAAGGGGACAACAGAGGATGAGATGGTTGGGTGGCATCACTGACTCAATGGACATGAGTTTGAGTAAACTCTGGGAGTTGGTGCTGGACAGGGAGGCCTGGTGTGCTGCAGTTCATGGGGTCACAAAGAGTCGGACATGACTGAGCAACTGAACTGAACTGAAAGTCAGAATTTATCTTACAATGGAAGAAAAATAATTTGTTAGACTTGATGATAAATTGGAATGTATTTGTGTGTTGAGAAGTCGCTCAGTCGTCTCCAACTCTTTGCGACCCCGTGGATTGTAGCCTACCAGGTTCCTCCGTCCATGGGATTTTCCAGGTAAGAATCCTGGAGTGGGTTGTCATTTCCTTCTCCAGGAGGTCTTCCCGACCCAGGGATTGAACCCAGGTCTCCTGTGTTGTAGGCAGACGCTTTACCATCTGAGCCATCAGGGAAGTCCATAAATTGGAATATGTTAGATGGTAATAAATATAATTGAGTAAAATAGTGTAGTGAAGTATCTGGCAGGGGTAGCGGCTGAATTTCTGTGGTAATCACATGAAAGGTCTCATTTGAGCAGACAGCTGAAAAAAATGAGGGAACATACCATGTATCAGAGGATGAGATGGTTAGATAGCATCACTGAGTCAATGAACATGAACTTGAGCAGACTCCAGGAGATAGTGGTAGACAGGGAGACGTGGTGTGCTGCAGTTCAGGGCGTCGCAAAGAGTCAGATACGGTTTAGTGACTGGATAACAACTACCATGTATCTAAGAGGGGAAGACTGTTCCAGGCCAAGAAGTAGGAAAACATGAAGGTAGGCATGTACTTGAGGTTTTCAAGGAATGGCTAAGAAGTTAGTATGGCTGGAGTGGAGTGAGTGGTTTGAAATTTTGACAAGCTTGACAGAGACAGGGAAAAAGGAACTGAGGATCAGGACAGCAGAGGAAATGACCTGGAGAGATAGCAGATAGTAAAGGGGTGGATGGCATGGGAATGAGTTTTTGAGAGGTAACACAAAATTGAGGACAGCTAGTGAACAAGGACCCCCTGCGTATTCATTTTTCTATTTTCTAATGTCCTAGCACAGTGAAGTCCAGTGTCTATTGCATTAACTAGAATAATCCACTGTTGACAGGCTAGATGGTGGAGCTGTGTCTCCAAGTTATATGTCAGAGTCCTGATTTCTTCTCAGATACATTTAGCATTGAACAGTTAATGGTGAATGTATAATTCAGCTTTCATATCTCAGGGTTCAGCTAACCATACCCTCCAAACTAGTTATTTATTGACGTTTGGTTCAGGGGGAAGTTAATATTCTTAACATTATTGAAGGGCCATTGGTTAATTAAAAACTAAAATAATTGAAGTGATAAGAATGCTGCTGCTGCTAAGTCGCTTCAGTCGTGTCCGACTCTGCGACCCCAGAGATGGCAGCCCACTAGGCTCCCCAGTCCCTGGGATTCTCCAGGCAAGAACACTGGAGTGGGTTGCCATTTCCTTCTCCAATGCATGAAAGTGAAAAGTGAAAGTGAAGTCGCTCAGTCGTGTCCGACTCTAGCAACCCCATAGACTGCAGCCCACCAGGCTCCTCCATCCACGGGATTTTCCAGGCAAAAGTACTGGAGTGGGGTGCCATTGCCTTCTCCAGTGGTAAGAATGGAAGTAACTAAATTCTCTAAA
This sequence comes from Bubalus kerabau, assembly GCF_029407905.1. Classification (NCBI taxonomy): domain Eukaryota; kingdom Metazoa; phylum Chordata; class Mammalia; order Artiodactyla; family Bovidae; genus Bubalus; species Bubalus kerabau. The sequence goes on from NC_073638.1 coordinate 55,846,942, forward strand.
TTGGATTTTGTACATACGTAAAAGTAGAGGCAAATTGTGTAATGAACCTACATGAAAGTGAAAGTGGCTCAGTCATGTCCAACTCTTTGAGACCCCATGGACTATACAGTCCATGGAATTCTCCAGCCAGAATACTGGAGTGGGTAGCCTTTCCCTTCTCCAGGGAATCTTCCCAACCCAAGGATCAAAGCCAGGTCTTCCACATTGCAGGCAGATTCTTTACCAGCTGAGCCACAAGGGAAGCCTGAGAATACTGGAGTGGGTAGCCTATCCCTTCTCCAGCAGATCTGCCTGACCCAGGAATTGAACCAGGGTCTCCTGCATTGCAGGCGGATTCTTTACCGGCTGAGCTATCAGGGAAGCCCAGTGAACCCATGTGCACCATTTTTAACAATTATCAAGTTAATTATTGTGTATTTTATTTTTTACAAAAAAGTTTTTCTTTTTTATTAGAAAATTAAAAATCTCATGGTGGCAGGAAGAAGAGTGATAGCTATTTCCTATGTGTTTGGAAGTCCATCTCTTTCACAGCATTGTGCTGCCCCCCTTCTACTGGTTAAATGTCTCTTAGAGGTCTAACAGAGGTCAGTGATAGGCCTTATAATTGAATAAACAAAGTTCTAGAGCATGTGCTTTTAGGGAAAGCATGTGACAGAGTTATCAGAACCAAAACTTCTGTTTGAATTGAGACTGCCTGAGATATTTTTAAATCTTTGGGAAAAAATTGACTGGACAATATAAATACTTTTTATGAGTTACTGGCTTGAGGGGTTGTCACAGAAGTGTATGTTCTAATTGAACTGAATTAACATTTCATCTTTGTGTGTGTGTGTGTGTGAGAGAGAGAGCGCGCGCGTGCATGAGCGAGAGTGAGAGAGAGAGAAGGTAGTTGGATCCTCTTGCTTAGCCGTTTTATGTTACTTTGTGTTAAACTTCATCATCATGCAATTATAAGACCAGTGAAGAACAGGATTCTTTGGGAACATGTAGGAATGTCATTTATCTTAGTTTGGTGAGGGTGATTAGGAGAGGCTTCTTACAATAAGTAATTCCTAAGTTGAGACATGATGAATAAAGGTGAATGAGACAAAGGAGAGAGAGTTTGGGGCTGGGGAATAATTACTGCTTATGAATTTAGTATGCCATTCCTGAGAGTTATCTTGTATGTTTTGGGGAAGTTGGAACAGCTTTTATGAATTCTTAGTTGTGTTTCTTGTGACTGTAATTTGTTTTTGAGTGATAAAATAGTGACAACTTGTTTGTGTTTTGAAACTTTTCTATATATGTGTTCCTTTAATAAATAAGAAGTATCAGTTGAACAGTGTTTTAGAGAAATTGCCCAGGTAATAAATAATAATTTTAGATTCTCCTGGAGGTGAACTTTTCAAAGCCATAAATATCCTAATATCCTGCCACTATACTTTCAGTGAATAAGATATAGGTCCCTAAATGATGTTAGTACTTGAGTAATTTGTTCCATCTAGACATGGGCTTATATGTATAGGTTAAATGTAGAAAATCATCTAGATGTTTACTGTAACATTATTAGGCAGTGGAGTCTTTAATATGTGGCAGACCATATCTGTATCTGAGTGGACCAGCTCAGGAATGATTGGTCGTTGTCTGGCAGCTATTCTATAAAATTATAAAGGAAGGTCATTGTAATGAGAAGATTGACAATAGTTCTGCTGTATTAATGTTCTGTTGGTTTAAAATGTTGGTTCAGGCCATCTATTCAGCCACAGAAACAACTTCAAAAGACTACTCTCCTTTCAAAGACTTTTAATTAGTTTTAGAATGAAGTATTCTTTGTGCCCATCATCCCACCCCTTAAATATGGCCCTTCATATTTAAGGGCCATACATTCACCAGGTCTTTTTTTTTTTTTTTCATTTTGGAAAGGTGTGGTTATTTCATGCTTTTTCTGCTGAGAATTTGAAATTACGCTATTTCATATTCCAGAGCACATGGAATTTAGTTGAGAGATGACCTTACACATAGGGGAGTAAATGGCTGTCTTTTCAGGTGGTTAATCCTCCAACTCCTGTGTTCAGGCTTTACGGCCCGAAATGACATCATGAAGAGATACCTTTGTTTTTAATCTCTGTAGATACCTCCTTGTAAGATGCTGTATTTTTTCCATTATTGAATCTTGGAAAATTTTTGTCTTATTACTTTGTATTGCGATATAGCACACATTACAGTAAAGGGCACAAATAATAGCCTGGTGACTTTTCACAGGGAACAGATCCATGTATAACCAGATCAAGAACAACAGCATCATTTTGTGTTCTCCCTCTAGTTACTACCTCCTTCCAAAGACCACCACTATCCTGACTTCTAGATTAGTCCTGCTTACTACTGAACTTTTATATGGCATATGCTCTTTTGCTTAGCATATTAGTGAGAAACATACGAATTATTTATTAATTCTGTATGTATGTGTCCTTTGGCAAGTATGTGTCTCTATTTTCTGTTAGGTATCTACGTAAGAGTGGAACCAAGTGCTGAATCATAGGTGTTTTCAGCTCTAGTAGGTACTGCCAGATAGCTTTCCAAAGTTGCTTGTACCAGTTACATCCTTAACAGCAGTGTGAAGTTTTTAGTTCCTCCACATTCTTGCCCAAACTTGTTATTATTTGTTTCGAAAATTTGAGCCATTCTGGTGGGCTAGTGGTATTATATTGTGATTTTAATTTACATTTCCTCATGTATTATTCTAATTGATCACCTTTTCCAGTGTTTATTGGCCATTTTGATATTCATTTTTCTCAATTTATGTATTTATGAAGTGCCTGTTCTGGAGAAACAGTGCCAGTTAGTGTCAATTAAAAATAAACACACTCTGTGCAAGGATTTGGCTTTTTTTTTTTTTAATATGTTTATGAGAGCTATTCAGTCTCATTTTATAGTTTAGTCTTTTTTTCTTGTTTCCTGATTTTGATTATCTCAGGTTTTGTGCAGTTGGTTTGTTGAATTCTACTCCGTGGTTTCACTCATGCCTGTGAGTATATAGCCTTTTGGTTGTTCAAGCTCAATGTGGAGGACTTCTTGTAGACCTGAGTGAGACTTGGGTCTGGGCTTTGAATTATGTTCTTGTCTCTCTTTAAGACTGCCCAAACCAACGCCTCAAGTTTATATATGTTGGCAAATTCCTTTAAGGGAAAGGTCCTCTAGATTTACATTTATTTCTTCGGGTTCTAGCTTTCCTTTTTGGCTTGAAAAATCTTCAGTGATGATGGTGGTTATATTTTAGCCAGCATTTTTAATTGTTTTCAGTGGGAGGACCATCTAGCTTGCCATTATCAGAAATGGATGGTTGCCTTCCATTCATGTGTGAAATCTGATCTTGCTGTTTCATAGTTACTCATCATGTTTTACTCAAAATATTTTTGTCTTTCTATATTGCCTATATTTTCAATATTTATCTAAACATAACTTTGGCTTCTTAAATAATTGACTACCTTCAAAGAAAGATTTGCTGGTATCAAATACTTCAGTATATATTTCCTACAAACAAGGACAATCTCTTATATAATTACATTAAAATGACTAAAATCAGGAAAGTATAACATTGACATAGTACAGTTAAGCACAGTCCTTCATCCTCAACCCCCCAGGTATAGTTGACAAAAATTGTGTGTATTAAGATATGCAACATGATGTTTTGGTTTATCTATACACACACACACACACACACACACACAGGTATATCTATATATACAGATATATATATATTATCTATACATATATATTGGAGAAGGAAATGGCAACCCACTCCAGTGTTCTTGCCTGGAGAATCCCAGGGACAGCGGAGCCTGGTGGGCTGCTGTCTATGGGGTCACACAGAGTCGGACACGACTGAAGTGACTTAGCAGCAGCAGCATACATATATATATACTTATATATATGTAGTAAAATAATGACCAAAATCAAACTGATTAGTATATCTATTACCTCCCTTAGTTAACTGTGTTTTTTTGGTAGTGAGAATGCTTAGTACTCTCTTAGCAAACTTCAAGTATACAATATAGTGTTATTAACTTCAGTCACCATGTTGTACATTTGATTTCCAAGATGATTTCATCTTGCAAAACTGAAACTTTGTACCCTTATACCCTTTGGCCAACATCGCCCCATTTTGCCCAACCTTCAACCCCTGGCAGCCACCATTATACACCCGTTTTTATGAGTTTAACTTTTAGATTCCACATGTAAGTGATATTATGCAGTATTTCACTTTCTGTTTCTGACTTATTTCACTTATCATACTATCCTTCAGTTTCATCCGTGCTTTTGCAAATGGCAAGATTTCCTTTTTAAGGCTGAATAATGTTCCACATGTATATGCATGACATTTTCTTTATTCATTCATCTGGTGATTAATGCTTGGGTTGTACATGTATTTGACTATTGTGAATAATGCTGCAGTGAACATGGGAGCACTTCTAAGACACTTTCATTTCCTTTGAATATCTACCCAGAAGAGGGATTACTGGATCATATGGTAGTTCTATTGTAAATTTTTTGAGTTACTTCCATAGTGTTTTCCAAGTGGCTGTACCAATTTAGGTTTCCACCAATTAATCCCTAGTCCTTATTCAGGTGTTGTCAACTCTCCAAGACTCAATCTAGAATCACTTTGTCTTTAGTTGTCATGTTGCTTTATTCGTCAGTTTGGACAGTTCTTTAGCCTTTTCAGGGTGTTCTGACTTCAGTGTTTAGAACCATCAGTTCAGTCTCTCAGTCGTGTCCCGCTTCTTTGCGACCCCATGGACTGCAGCATGCCAGGCTTCCCTGTCCATCACCAACTCCTGGAGCTTCCTCAAATTCATGTCCATTGAATTGGATGTCCACCCAACCATCTCATCCTCTGTCGTCCTCTTCTTCTGCCTTCAGTCTTTTCCGCCATCTGGGTCTTTTCCTAAGAGTCAGTTCTGCATATCAGGTGGCCAGAGTATTCGAGCTTCAGCTTCACCATCAGTCCTTCCAGTGAATATTCAGGACTGATTTCCTTTAGGATTGATTGGTTTAATCTCCTTGCAGTCCAAGGGACTCTCAGGATTCTTCTTCAGCAACAAAGTGCAAAAGCATCAGTTCTTCGGTGCTCAGCTTTCTTTATGATCCAACTCTCAGATCCATACACAACTACTGGAAAAGCCATAGTTTTGACTATTATTGGACCTTTGTTGGTAAAGTAATGTCTCTGCTTTTTAACATGTTGTCTAGGTTTGTCATAGCTTTTCTTCCAAGGAACAAGCGTCTTTTAATTTCATGGCTGCAGTCACCATCCACAGTGATTTTGGAGCCCAAGAAAATAAAGTCTCTCACTGTTTCCATTGTTTACCCATCTGTTTGTCATGAAAGATAGGACCAGATGCCATGATCTTAATCTGAGTTTTTTGAATGTTGAGTTTTAAGCCAGCCTTTTCACACTCTTCTTTCACTTTCATCGAGAGGCTCTTTAGTCCCTCTTTGCTTTCTGCCATAAGGGTGGTGTCATCTGCATATCTGAGGTTATTGATATCTCTCCCTGCAATCTTGATTCTGGCTTGTGCTTCATCTAGTTTGGCATCTTGCATGATGTACTCTGCATGTAAATTGAATAAGCAAGGTGACAGTATACAACCTTGACCCACTCCTTTCTCAATTTGGAACCAGTCCCTCCATTTAAAACCATACAGACCAATTATTTTGTAGACTCTTTCAGTTTGTTTGATGTTTCTTCATGATGAGATTCAGGTTTTGCATTTTTGGCAGGAAAGCTATACCTGTAGTGCTGTAATCCTTTCAGTGCTTTGTTTTAAGAGGCACCTGTTGCTGGTTTGTCCCAATTTGTCACCTGATTAAGGTAATTCCTGTCAGGTTTCTCCACTGAGAAGTTATAATTTTTCCATTTATAATTAATAAGTAATTTGTGAGGGAGAAACTTTGAGACTTTTTATATATGATGCTTCTTATCAACTGTTTGCTTACCAGTTTTATCATCCGTTGGTGGTTTTCTAATTTCCATCTTTCCTTTTATTATTTATTAGTTGGCAATTTAACTTTCTCTCCCATTTAATTAATTAATTATTAATCTGTATCATTATGGACTCAAAGATTCTTATTTTATTCAGTGGGTTATAATCTATTATTATAATTTATTTTGATGCTTACGTTATCCTGCATTTGGTTAGTGAGAGCCCTGTAAATTGATTCCTATGTCCTTTTGATATGTCCACATCATTGAGTACTTCCTGACATTCTGGCTTGAGATATTCCAGACTCATGTTGTACCCTTCCTGCCGTAGCTCTGGAATCAGTTTTCTCCCCAAGGAACCCTTGGTTCTCTTTTTTTAAGATTGCTAAATAGACAGTAAGATCTGAGCATGTTCATTGTTACTGGTGTGCTCATTACTTCTAGCCTTTTTTAAGGGACTGAGCTAGGAACTCACACACACACGCACACACACAGTATATCTATTGCTCTTTCTTTTAAAAACCATGCATTCATACCAATATCTCCAATTTCAGTCCAGCTGAACTCTCATTTGTCACTCCATTCTCTGACAGTGAAAAACCTGGCTTCCACTGACCTCCACATCTTTGCTCAGGCTTAGAATTCACAAAAAGTGGCCTCAGAATTACTAATCCTTACCACTGTAAGAAGCAAACCTATACTTTGGAGTTCAGTGTCTATTTCCTTAATTAAAAGTCATATACAGTGAAATGCACAAATTTTAACTATTTTGTTTGCTGAGTTTTGGTAAGTGCATACATACTTTGTCAAGATATATACATTTCCTATCATTCCAGAAAGTTCTCTTGTGCCCAGAAGCCCGTCTCCCCACAAGAGGAAATCATTTGTCACCACAGATTTGTTTTACTTGTTTTAGAACTTCATATAAATGAAATCATCATAGAATATTTTTTCATATTGTTTTACATTCTTGCCTTGTCTTTTCAGCTGTACTTCTTTGCATTACTTTTTAAATCATTACTTTAGGATTGCTGTATGTACTTCGTGTAAACAGGGGAACCTTGCAACAGAATAGTTCCAGTTGTCTACCTTCTGTAATTTGTGCTATTACATTTGTATATATGAATCTATACATATGTTATAAAACTCTTTATACAGTCATATATGATATAAATAAAATAATAAAAATAGATAGTCTTTTATATTTACTCACTCTTTACCATTGCCAGTGCTTTTTATTCCATCTTAGAGAGCCAGGTTTCTATCTGGTGTCATTTTTCTTCAGTGTAAAGAATTTTTTGAGCATTTTTTGTAGTACAGGTCTGCCTACTTATTCCTAGACCTTAATGTTCACCTTCATATTTAAATGAAATTCTACTCCTATTTGGGCTTCCCTGGTAGCTCAGCTGGTAAAGAATCTGCCTGCAATGAAGGAGACCCCGGTTCGATTCCTGGGTCGGGAAGATTCCCTGGAGAAGGGATAGGCTACCCAGTCCAGTACTCTTGTGCTTCCCTGGTGCCTCAGATGGTAAAGAAACCGCCTGCAGTGCAGGAGACCTGGGTTCAGTCCCTGGGTTGGGAAGGTCCCCTGGCGGAGGGCATGGCTACCCACTCCAGTATTCTTGCCTGGAGAATCCCCACAGAGGAGCCTGGCGGGCTATAGTCCATGGGATCACAGAGTTGGACACATTGAGCCACTAAGCACACCACCCCTATTTAGCAGGGTTGCTAAAACAATTTTGGTGGGATAGAGACAGGGTGGGGGTCATATCAGAATGGAGTTCTGATGATCTTAGGTTGAAATTGATGGGTGCTGTGGAATCCGTATAAAACTGCACAGCGAGCTTATTGTGTTATCATCATGCTATTTATTGATAATCTTTTGGTGTCCTCAGACATCCATTTTGGTTAAGTGGGCATTCATTCAGTCACTCAGCAAATATTTATTGCGCACATACCAGGAACTTGTCAAACTTTGGGGATCTTGTGGTAAACAAATCGGGCAATGTTCGTAAAAGCTCTGAGTTCCAGAGCTTTTATTTTAGTACAGGGAAATCAGAAAATAAAAATATACAAGCAAAATACATACAAGTGAAAAAGATCAGACATAAACACCATGAAACTAGAAGTCCTGTTCCCTCTCCTGAAACGTCAGCAGTTAAATTCACAAAAACACATACATCAATATATCCCCTAAACCAAAAATCCTGCTCTGGTCCCCTCCCCACTTTGGTCAGGAAAAAAACTGTCACAAAGTAAAGATCAGTTACCTTTATATGAGGGCTTTTTGATTTACTGATTTATATAATATGAAATTGATAATTTAATGAGATTAATTAGAGTTATGTTCAGTAATGAGAGCCCTAACAGTTAAAGTAGGGGAAATAGCAAATCAAAACAATGAGATATCATCTCATACTGGTCAGAATGGCCATCATCAAAAAATCTACAAACAATAAATGCTGGAGGGGGTGTGGACAAAGGGAACTCTCTTGCATCGTTAGTGGGAAAGTAAATTGGTAACAACCACTATAGAGAACAGTATGGAGATTCCTTAAAAAAACTAGGAATAAAACTCCTACTTAACCCAACAGTCCCACTGCTGGGCGTATACCCTGTGCTATGCGCTTAGTTGCTCAGTCGTCTCCAACTGTTTGCTACCCTGTGGACTGCAGCCCGCCAGGCTCCTCTGGTCATGGGGATTCTCCAGGCAAGAACACTGGAGTGGGTTGCCATGCCCTCCTCCAGGGGATCTTCCCAACCCAGGGACTGAACCCAGGTCTCCTGCATTGCAGGTGGATTCTTTACCATCTGAGCCACCAGGAAAGCCCAAGAATACTGGAGTAGGTAACATATCTGTTCTCTAAGGGATATTCTCGACCCAGGAATTGAACCAGGATCTCCTGCATTGCGGGTGGATTCTTTAAAAAGACACATTACCCCAGTGTTCATCGCAGCACTATTTCCAGTAGCTAGGACATGGAAGCACTGTAGATGTCCATCACCAGATGAATGGATAAGGAAGTTATGGTACATCTATACAATGGAATATTAATCATAAAAAGGAACACATCAGAGTTAATTCTAATGAGGTGGATGAACCTAGATCCTATTACACATAGTGAAATAAATCAGAAAAACAGATATCCTGTATTAACGTGTGTATATATAGAAAGATGGTACTGATGAACCTATTTGCAGGAGAGCAGTGGAGACACAGACATAGAAAATAGACTTGTGGACACAGTAGGGGAAAGAGAGGGAGGGATGAATTGAAAGAGTAACGTCGAAACACTACCATACGTAAAATAAATACTGGGAATTTGCTGCATGACACAGGGAGCTCAAACCCAGCGCTCAGTGATAACCTAGAGAGGGGTGGGTTGGTGTGGGAGGTGGGAGGGAGGTTCAAGAGGGAGGGGACATGTGCATACCTCTGGCTGATTCAGGTTGATGTGTGGCAGAAACTAACACAATAGTGTAAAGCAATTATCCTCCACATAAAAATTTAAAAAAGAATTTTTTTAAAAATAGGGAAATAATTGAAAGTAAATAATTGATGTATTGTAGTTCATGTCTATTGATAATATTAAAGTCCCTTAATTTTTTCCCTTTTCAGAGAATGTTTCAACTATCTGAATGGAAAACAAACTTCTTTCAGAGCATAAAGTTGACCTTGTCTTTCTTAACCTTAAAGCCTCTCAGTGTCCCCACATCTTGTACACAGTAAACTGCTTCCTCAGCATGAAGCTTCCTGTTGATTGCTCCAGCTTTGCACCCTGCCACTCTGGTGCTGTGTGTTCTAGCAGTTGCCTTAGTTACTTGACCATACTGCTATTTCACACCTCTGAGCTCTTATTTTGCTGGGCAATTCCCTGTTTCAACCTGGTGAAATATTATCTGTCCTGTAAAAGCCAAGCTTCATGGCCTGCATGCCCTCTTTCCCCCTGTTCCTTCATAGTTTATGAATCCCTCCTGTGCCACTTTGTAACCTTTTGAATATTGGAGTTTTCATGAAACTGTGTAATTATTTAAAGAGACGTTCAAATCTAGCAATAAGTTGGAGGTACTTTGAGGGCATTGTTTATATGTTGTTTCTTAATGATTGTGTACTGTGTGGAATAAATAAATGAATTACCATAGGAAGCCATGTTCATTAGAGACTAGAATATACGCTCCTTCCAGTGACTATAATAAATAAGCAGAGAAATTGAAAAGTGTCAGTATCACTCTCTCCATGTTAATTGGAATGTCTTCTTAGTTCACTTAAGTTTGCAATGTAATATATGAGTTCTTTTGGTTAAAAAACAAAATTATATACAACCTAACTGAAATAACTGTAAACATTTAGGATCTTCCTAAAGCAGGTTTTCATTTCCATTAACAGAATCCAACATGGCGGAGTCTTGATTTTGGAATAATGCCAGACCGTCTGGATACATCTGTGTCTTGTTTTGTGGTGAAGATATGGGGTGGAAAGGAGGACATCTACCAGCTGTTGATTGAATGGAAAGTCTGTTTGGACGGGCTGAAATACCTGGGTCAGCAGGTAATTTTTAGACTGTCAGTTTCAGGTAGTTGTCCTCTCCAAAGAAACCATCTAGCTTTTTTTTGTTGTTGAATTGTCAGATTCTATATTTCCTATTAATAAAAAGAGACCTTTTATGACTGTTCACTTAATTACAGAAATTGGAGTCATTGAGAAGTTTAAAAAATAACTGAAAACATTTATGAAGAACTGCTTTAAGCTGCTAATTTAAGAGGATTTTGAGTGGGGTGGGCAGTAGGAAAGAATATGCTTTCTTATAGTACTCTGCCTCTTCTGTCATGCTGGCTATTTCCCCTAGAATCTGAAAAATAAATTGAAAATGAACACCTCTCTTATGGCCAGTAGAGTAGGGTTTTTCCAAGAATAAGAGGAGCTACTGTTTGTTGAACACAGGGATGACAAATGCCTGGCTTACCTACTGCTACCCCTTCTCCATGACTGATGTAGCTGACTGAGCTATCTGAGCTCAGAAGTAGCTGTGCAGTCTTTTCTAACACAGTATTTCAGAATGCACCTAGCAATATGCCAGAATTGCATATGAAATGAAACCTATTTGCCATTCCCAGACATAAGTAACTGCAATTAATGTTTTTGACAATCTTGTGAAAGCTGATATTATTGCCCATAGTTTCCTGATGGGAAAATTGAGCCTCAGAGAGTTTAAGAAACTGATCAAGATCACACTGATAGGTGGAGCCGGAATTTATATGAGGCCTGGCTAACTTAAAAATTCATTCTCTTTCCGCTGTACTACACTGCTGTATACATGTAGTCCTTGGTAACTACCCATCCCACATTGGAATAAACGCCATTTCTATTTTGTGATACCTGTGGGACTACTGATAAAGGCAATGTAAAATGTTAGTCATATCTGCAAACATCCTTCATATTTCTTAATATTTATTCAGTATATACCATCTGGTATATTTCTCTTAGACAGTTCTCTCTCTATATCTTTCAGAGTAAAAAAACAACAACAAAACAGCTCTGCCTTTATTTTGCACACCATAGTTTATTTTGTGTTCTTGGATAGAGACCAGAACAATGCATTCAATAAATATTTTCCTTTACTAAATTCTAACTTGCTGCAAATTCTGTTTTATTTTTATATTTTTTTCTTCTGTTTTAGGACTTATCTTAAAACTCATGCAGTAATGACTTTGGCTTAGGGTCATTCTTTTAGTCCCAAATGCTTGTTGCCTTTAGCCTGGCTAAAGGCACTGGGGCACACGCTCTTTCTGTCTTCCTGCTTGCTGTAGTTGGCTCTTTGCGCATAGACCCTGTGCACAGTGACACTAAGCACTTGTTAACACTTTGCATGGGGTGGTGCTTCTTAACGTTAGAATTGCAGAGCTATAGGCTTGTGGCGAAGTCTTTTTTTGGCCAGAGAAGATGGCCCTCATCATGTTTTTCAGTTCATACATTCCTTAGTTGGTTGTCTTCTTAAAATACCCAAATGTACTTAGGTCTGACTTACCCTACTTTCAGAGAGTTAGCATTCATGTATCCTCTTACAAAGCTGGTATAGCAGAGAACAAGAGAAAGGGAAAACATTTTTCTAAGCCAATTAGACACTTAAAGTCACCTATGAAATAGATATAACAACTACTACTAAGAATCAGATATAATAGAGTTACAGATTTTTAGAGGAAAGCGAAGCTAAGCTGTATTAGGTTAATAGCCAGCGTCACTTAGGTTTATTGACTGGTCATCTGCTTTCTGACAGGCATTGTTCTTAGTGTCAGTGATCCAGAGATGACTAAGATAAGGTTCTTAGGACCTGGTAAACTGATGATAGATAAATACCTGCAAAGAGAGCTACGGGAGTATGTTTAAGAGGTATTTAGACAAGTCTGCATAGGGTCAGGGAATCAATGACTTTTGAATGAAATTTTTTTACAAGTTAGGGTTTTTTGAGGTAAAATTTACATACAATAAAATTTATCCTTTTAATGTATACATTTCAATGTGTTTGACAAATGTATGAAGTAAGTAACCACCACTACAATGAATAATGCTGCTGTGAATAATTAAATATAGGTCTTTGTGTTGACATAAGTTTTCATTTCTCTTGAATAAATGGAGTTTCTGGGTCTAATGGTAAGAGCTGTGTTGAAACTTGTAAGAAACTGTGAAACTTTTTCCAAAGTAACTATCATTCTGTGTCCCCATCAGCAATGTATGAAAGTTCCTTACTTTTGTAAGGACTTATTATTGTCAGTCTTTTTAATTTTTTGCCATTCTGATGGTATCTCATCCTAATTTTGATTTCCCTAATGATGAAATGATGTTTTACATTAAAAAAATGTATATTTGTTCTCAGTCCTCCACCTTTTTCTTTTTTTGTGTGTGAAATGTTTGTTCAGATAACCATTGTTAACATTTTGATGCATATGATTTTAATCTTTTTCCTCTCAAGGTATATATATGTATAAAATATTTTGTGTTTGTAAAATTTTTGTGTTTCTGCTAATCTTGAAACTGATTTCACAGTGCTTTCTCCTTTTCTGTCATAAAATGGGACACTTCTTAAAATTGGTTTATAGTTTTCATTATAAATTTATTATAGCAGGTCCATCTTTTGGTATCGTTATATTCAGTTGAGTAAAGATATAGGCTAACAGGAAGCATGTGATTAATTCTGCTTTAGTAACAGATACAGCAGGTATGGAAGTCAGGTAAATGTTCACAGGAATTTTCTGCTGCTGACTTTGGCCTTTGTATCTCTAGCTAGAGAAAGTAAAGATGAAATGTTCTATTCTGGTAGTCTTTTTTCTTTCCCCCACTTGAACCCTCACTTTAACTCCTCATTGCAAAAGCAATTAAAAAACATTTTAGCCACAACTCTTTCTGATCGAGTAATCAAATTTGTTTTTATAGACTTTATGCTGTTTTGAGCTATTAAAAATTCTTGCTTCTTCAATTTTGAAAGTTTTATTCCTCCATTTTTTAGATGAAGTTTAATTTGAAGTAACACTGACTGAAGCTCAAATCAGTTGTATTTGAAACAGCAGTTGGCAGAAAGTAATTAGTAGACTTTTAAAGATTTTGGGGATTGGATATTATCTTTAGACTGTCTTTTTGAAGATAAAAAATAGTATTAACCTTTTATGTTTTTTCTAGGACAGACTTAAAGCATTGACAGACTAATTGAACTGTTATTTTTTTTAAATTTTACTTATTTTTGACTGCATTGGGTCTTGGTTGCTGTGCATGGGCTTTTCCTAGTTGCAGCGGCGATTGGGGCTGCTCTTTATTACGTTATGGCGCTCAGCTTTCTCGTTGGGGTGGCTTTTCTTATTGCAGAGCACGGACTCGAGGGTGCGTGGGCTTCAGTAGTTGTGGTGCATGGGCTTACTTGCCCCATGGCATATGGAATTTTTCCAGATGAGGAATTGAACCCATGTCCTCTGCATTGCAGGTGGATTTTTAATCACTGGACCACCAGGGAAGTCCTGGATTGTGTTTTCTTTGAGATTAAATAATGTATAGTATGCCTCTTAATCCCCTGTGCTTAAGGAATTTGCTTTCTGTAACAACCTCAAGAAGTGTTTGTGGAAAATGTGTGTGAATGATGGTGCCTGTGATCGCACGTGATGGTTTTGTGAGAACTTTGACTAAAACAGGAAACTCGAAATTGATTGCCTTGTCCTATGATATGCAGTTTGTTTTCTGCTGGCTTGTTAGACATAGCCAATTATTTTTCAACATTGAAGTAGGTCCCGTCATTTTCTAGTCACATTAAAACTGGATTGGAATGAGATGAACTAATAATGTCTTTTCCTCCTCTCTTAGATTCATGCCCGCAACCAGAATGAAATAATTTTTGGGCTGAATGATGGCTATTATGGTGCTCCATTTGAACATAAGGTAAGAGGATTTGCGTGATGCTGTGAGTTTTGTTAGTGCAGGTGTGCACTGATACATCAGGCAGAAGCTCTGTGTAAATAGAATCATGTTTTAAGTGTAAGTTTGTTGTTTAGTGTGGCTTCGGGTGAAACCTCATTTTGTAACTGCACCCATACATCTTTTCTAAATCCATATTATATTAATTTTCCTAAAAGAAAATCTCAACTGGCTGCTTTCTAACAATTCTTTAGGGGTTAAAGAAGGATAGTGGCTTTTGATTAAATGTAATACAGTTTCACTAAATGTTTCAGATATCTTTTACAGCTTTGAATAAATTTAAGAATCCTGAGGCAAGTCATATTGTAGTCAGTTTCATTATAGTCTTTGCTGTCTCTGTATCTTAAGGTGATTAGAGAAAGGAGAAGGAATTTGTTTTTACTAAGTGCCTGCTCTCTGTGGTACCATGTCAGGTGATTCATGTTTTTTATCCTATTTAATTTTGGCCACAAACCAGTGAAATGAGTTTCTACATGATTTCCTTAGTGATCATGTTGTTTCCTAATTCTTGATGATCTGAAATGCTGTTGCTAGGATGCGGTATCCGTTCAGTGGCTATTTATTGAGCACCTGCTATACATCAGCTCCTGTGCTCTAAGTGCTCAGGGTACAGTGATGAGCAGACAGATGTCCTTGCTGTCATGGAGTGTACGGAGGAAGCTCACACTGTAAAGTAACCTAACAGGTAACTATGTAAACGTAAATGGTGGCAAGTGCTATAAAAGCGTGTGCTGGTCTTACCTGCTCTAGTGGCTCAAGAACGGTCTTCGGGACTTGACTTTTAAGGTTACAATCCTGAGGATGAATGGAAGTGAACAATGTGGAGAGAGTGAGGGCTGAATAGAGAGAGCTTTCTGAGTAGAGGAGGGTAATGTTGGAAGGCCATGAAGTGCTAGAGGAAGTAGTGAGTTTTAAGGAACTGAAGGAAGGTCTGGGTAATAAGGGAAAATGATACCAGATGTGGCTGGAAAGGTAGTCAGGGACCACATAACAGAACCTTTTAAAAGATTTTATCCTAAGAGCAGTGAAGTGTGTTGAAGGATATTTACCATGGCAGAGGTATAATTAGATTTGTGTTTTAATAATTTCACTCTGGCTGCTATAAGGACGGATTTTAGAAGCAGCAAAAATGTATGTGGGAAGACAGTAAGAAGGATCTTACTTATAAGTGTATCAGGTAAGAGATTTGATACTTTGGAACAGGGTTATGGTAGAATAACAGATAGATTTAGGAAAGTTTTAGGAGGTAAAATCATTAGGACTTGGTTTGAATTTAGGGTAGAGGAAAAAAGACGGTATTAAGGCTGCCTTTTGGGTTTCTGGCTTAGATGAAGTAACCAGATGGATAAAAGTGCCAGGCACTGAGAGAGCTAAGGAACTGGAGGAAGACCAGCTTTGTTGGAGGCAGATCGTGAGTTGAGATTTGATCATATAGACTTTGAGAATACCTCAAGATAGCCCTGTGTAGGTTTTAAAGGAGACATTTGAATTATATGAATCTGGAGTTCAGAGGAGAGAAGCAAGATAGAGATACAAATAGCAAGATATAACAGTGGCAAATAGTTACTGAAATCATTGGTTCAGATAAGATAGACCAAGGACGAGCAGTACTTAGTGAGAAAAAAGGGACTTAGTAATGGGCCTGAGGATCTCTCACTTTTAAAGGCCAAATATAGGAGGAGATGTTGTAATAAGGTGGCAGAGAAGGAATGGTGAGAGATGGATGAGGAAAAGGGAGCGAAATTTTTTGTGGAATCTCAGGCTAAAGAAAGAGAGGTTTTTGTTTTGGTTTGATTTTGAAGCAAACCAAAGATAGTGATTGATGAAATCAGAGAAGTTTAAAGAGACATTCTTTGCTAAAACAAACAAAAAGCAAGATAATAAACATCTCTGAAACAGAGATAGAAGCACAAAGAAGTGGGCAGAAGCATTTGATATAATTGGCTGAAAGATGGGCTTCTCTGGGCAAAATGAACACTAAATGTGCGTAAAAGCTGAGATAGGGCTCTCCCTATTACAAAAGGAGGCTGAAAAAAGATATCTTAGGGACACCACTCATCTTTAAGGATAATTTTAAAAGGGAAAATCTTAAAAGCTCATAGAGAGAAAGGAAATATTACCTATAAATTAGACTGACAGCAGACTTCTCATCAGCAACAGTAGATTCAAGAAGAAATGTATCTTCAAAGTGCTGTTAACTGTTAACATACAGTTCTGTTTCTGGTAAACATTCAGTAAAGAGTGAGGGTGAAAGACAATTTTAAGTACCTGAAGACTGAAGGTTTACTGCTTCTATCTATACTGAATGTGGTAGATAAAGAATTGATCCCAAAGGGAAGATGTGGGATATAGCAGCAAGTTATAGCAGGGTGTATAAAAGTGATAAAACATTAGTGAATTTGGCTAACTGCTGACAAACCAAAAAGCACACAAAAACTAAGTTATACCATAAATGATAAAACAAATCACCACTGTTGTTCAAAGTGGCCCAGAGCTAGTCTAGAACTCTCACCAGTCTGTGGTTAGCCAAGTATAAAAAAGTGAAAGTAAATGTTTTTAAACTTTTATAGCCATTTGACATTATTGTGCCTTTTTATTGTATTTTATTAAAGTATCAGCTCACAGTGGGTTGAAGGAAAAGCAACTGACCCTTCTCCACAGAGAGTGTGAGGACTCTGTTTGCTCTAGACAATAATAAGGTGGGGGAGGCTCTTTGAAGAGTAAGGCTCATTGATTTGTTCAGGAGGAGGCTAGAGATAGTAAACAAGTTTAAAATTTCTTATAATAGCTTGTGGTTAAGTGTGCATGGTAAAAATGTCAAGATACCTACTAAATACTAGAAACAGTATAGATTTTTAATTGGCAGAGGGAAAAAAGGGAATATAAGGAGTAGCAAACTCTGTCAACTTGATAGGAGCCAGAAAAGGAAAACAAAAAAGAAAACAAATAGTAAACAGAAGCATGTGGTACAGTGACAGAAGTAAGTCCAAATATACTTGTAATCACAGTCACTGAATATGGATAGAATATCTGTGGCTGAAATATTTCATAAAGGATTAAAATATTCTAAGGCAGCAAGGCTTTAAGAATGTATGTTCTATATGGAAGATGAAAGATTACTTGTGAAGCTATCACAAGGAAGCATGTTTTAAAGCAACTTTTTAAATAGTGACTAAAGTTTTTGTTGACCAGTTCTTCAGCATTCCTGGTTTTTTACATTAGCTGTAACCAGAAACACATTTGATGATTATGTTGCTGTTAATTCTTCTTCTGTCCATGTTAAAGTATCTTCAGCCACCATGGTCTAAAGTTCAGTTCAGTTCAGTCGCTCAGTCATATCTGACTCTTTGCGACCTCATGAACCATAGCACACCAGGCCTCCCTGTCCATCACCAACTCCTGGAGTCCTCCCAAACCCATGTCCATTTTGTTGGTGATGCCAT
Organism: Bubalus kerabau; assembly: GCF_029407905.1. Taxonomy (NCBI): domain Eukaryota; kingdom Metazoa; phylum Chordata; class Mammalia; order Artiodactyla; family Bovidae; genus Bubalus; species Bubalus kerabau. The sequence continues at coordinate 55,864,802 of NC_073638.1, forward strand.
CCAACCATCTCATCATCTGTCGTCCCCTTCTACTCCTGCCCTCAATCTTTCCCAGCATCAGGGTCTTTTCCAAATGAGTCAGCTCTCCGTATCAGGTGGCCAAGTATTGGAGTTTCAGCTTCAACATCAGGCCCTCCAATGAAGACCCAGGACTGATCTCCTTTAGGATGGACTGGTTGGATCTCCTTGCAGTCCAACGGACTCTGAAGAGTCTTCTCCAACACCACAGTTCAAAAGCATCAGTTCTTTGGTGCTTAGCTTTCTTTATAGTCCAACTCACATCCATACATGACTACTGGAAAATCCATAGCCTTGACTAGACGGACTTTTGTTGGCAAAGTAATGTCTGCTTTTTAATATGCTGTTGAGGTTGGTCATAACTTTCCTTCCAAGGAGCAAACGTCTTTTAATTTCATGGCTGCAGTCACCATCTGCAGTGATTTTGGAGCCCAGAAAAATAAAGTCAACCAGTTTCCACTGTTTCCCCATCTATTTGCCATGAAGTGATGGGACCAGATGCCATGATCTTTGTTTTCTGAATGTTGAGCTTTAAGCCAACTTTTTCACTCTCCTCTTTCACTTTCATCAAGAGGCTCTTTAGTTCTTCTTCACTTTCTGCCATAAGGCTGGTGTCATCTGCATATCTGAGGTTATTGATATTTCTCCCAGCAATCTTGATTCCAGCTTGTGCTTCCTTCAGCCCAGCATTTCTCATGATGTACTCTGCATAGAAGTTAAATAAGCAGGGTGATAATATACAGCCTTGACGCACTCCTTTTGCTATTTGGAACCGGTCTGTTGTTCCATGTCCAGTTCTAGCTGTTGCTTCCTGACCTGTAATCAGGTTTCTCAAGAGGCAGGTCAGGTGGTCTGGTATTCCCATCTCTTTCAGAATTTTCCACCATTTATTGTGATCCACACAGTCAAAGGCTTTGGCATAGTCAACAAAGCAGAAATAGATGTTTTTCTAGAACTCTCTTGCTTTTTTGATAATCCAGGGAATGTTGGCAATTTGATCTCTGGTTCCTCTGCCTTTTCTGAAACCAGCTTGAACATCTGGAAGTTCATGGTTCATGTATTGCTAAAGCCTGGCTTGGAGAATTTTGAGCATTACTTTACTAGCGTGTGAGATGAGTGCAATTGTGTGGTAGTTTGAGCGTTCTTTGGCATTACCTTTCTTTGGGATTGGAATGAAAACTGACCTTTTCTAGTCCTGTGGCCACTGCTGAGTTTTCCAAATTTGCTGGCATATTGAGTGCAGCACTTTCACAGCATCATCTTTTAGGATTTGAAATAGCTCAACTGGAATTCCATCACTTCCACTAGCTTTGTTCGTAGTGATGTCTCCTAAGGCCCACCTGACTTCACATTCCAGGATGTCCGGCTCTAGGTGAGTCTATGATCTAAACTTTTCAACCGTGGTCTAAAAGTTGAAGCTTATTTGCTCGAAACTTTTGCCTCTTTGTTTATCTGCTTCTCAAAAAGGATTTACTCATTTCTGTAGAGTTGTTAGGACTCTAGTAATTGTCTCAGCTTTTTACTGTATTGGATGAGTATTCAATCTCACTTTCAGGGATGTGTTTGGAAACTATTTAATATATTTGAAAATCTTTGACTAAAATATATACTGTGGTTCTGAAGCCTTCATTCAGTAACTTCTGCTGGCATTATTAGGAAGTGACACCTTGTTAAATTTGTGTAGTAAAGTTTCATTTATTTGGCATACAAATTAAACCCTTACATATTTAACAGCAATGCAGATAAAAAAAAATCGAATAAATGATAATAAAAATCTATTTTTAGTTGTAAACTTGATTCATGATTTTTTTTTGTCAGTACGTATCAAGTACCTACTATATGCCCATTGTTAAACTCAGTACTCTGGGATGCAGAAATGTTAGGTGCAGACTCACCAACATTTATTCTTTTACCTGAGATAAAGTAGCATTTTTTCCAGAAGAGCTGCAATTTACAAATAGGTTTATTTTGAAAAATTATTTTTGATGTCAGTTGTTTGGACCTTAACACAGTGAGTTGTAGCAGAACTGGAACTGATTCGAAGAGAACCTTAGGAAGAGGCTGGTGAATTGGGCTAGGTAAGCGGGAGAGAGGTTTCCCAGGTGGATTTTGCTACTAGGAGGGCAGTTGGAGGAGCATCGGGAATGAGAGGCTGTTGGGCCAGCTCTTGATCCAGTAAGCTGGAAACTTTTCAGATCCCTGTGCAGGAGTTTTGCCTTTAATACAGACATGTGAAATTATCATTATCTGAATTTCTTTTTGGCAACAACTTTTCTTTTTGGAAGAAGGCTGACAGCTGCTTGGGTGAATGGGCACTCCTAGTGGTTAAGAATATGGGTGTTGGAGTCAGATTGATGTGAGTCGAATTCCAGGCACCACTTCTACTTACCCATGAGATTTTGGGCAAACTGAGTCATCTCTGAGTTTGTTTTTTTGTCTGTAAGTGGAGATAACAATTTCTTCCTCATCATAAATTATTTTGAATATTAAAGGTGATAATGCATATTATGAGCCTGGCACATGAGGAAGGTTCAGTATGGACACCACTACTCAGTAGTCTCTAAACCATATGAAAAGAGGGATTGCTCTCTAATAGGTACACTCTGTCAGCAGTTGTGTCCCTTGAACAGTGCCTGGCATGTAGGAGGGGCTTACTTTGTTAACAAATGTAGGTGAACGCTTGCTATATTTAGAACTGCCATAGCAACAATTGAGATTAAAAATCTCAAAGGGATAGTACTTTTCTCTCTTACCCTACCTTATCCCTAGCCTCAGATTTTGGAGTTTTATTTTTATATAACTTATATTGTCATAATAACTACTATGTTATTGATAAAGTATAAAAAGCTTTAAATTGTTAAGAATTCTTGTTCTCAGACAAAAAACTGTAGCAGCAATGTCTTCAGAGTCCAGTAGATGGCAGTGCATTCCCATTTTAATGGGAAAAAAATTGAAGCACGAGTAGAATTGAGCAAACTCCAGGAGATAGTAAAGGACAGGGAAGCCTGGCATGCTGCATTCCATGGGGTCATAAGGAATCCCACACGACTGAGTGACTGAATAACAAGAATCCAAATAAAAAGGATCAGATCTTTTTGGAGTAAAACACTCTCTGCTGCTGCTGCTGCTAAGTCGCTTCAGTCGTGTCCAACTCTGTGCGACCCCATAGACGGCAGCCTACCCGGCTCGGCCATCCCTGGGATTCTCCAGGCAAGAACACTGGAGTGGGTTGCCATTTCCTTCTCCAATGTGTGAAAGTGAAAAGTGAAAGTGAAGTCACTCAGTTGTATCCAACTCATAGCAACGCCAATGGGCTGCAGCCTAATAGCTCCTCCGTCCATGGGATTTTCTAGGTAAGAGTACTGGAGTGGCTTGCCATTGCCTTCTCCGAAACACTCTCAGGAGATTGAAATAACAGTTTGGTTATTAATTTCACAAAGTCAACCATATGAGTTGATCATCTCAAGTACATAGTCCAACTGAGATTGAAGATTTAGGGACAACAGCAAGTTTCAGATCCTGTACAAGTGGGAATTCCTTATTTTATGTTGGTCAAGGCATGATACTTTTGCTAAGTAGAAAACCTGATTTCTAATCCCAGTTTTGTTCTGCTACTGGAGGGGATATTGAGTGAATGAGTGAAGTTGCTCAGTTGTGTCTGACTCTTTGCGACCCCATGGAATGTAGCCTAACCAGGTTCCTCCATCCATGGGATTTTCCAGGTAAGAATACTGGAGTAGGTTGCCATTTCCTTCTTCAGGAGATCTTCCCGACCCAGGGATTGAACCCAGGTCTCCCATATTGTAGGCAGACGCTTTACCGTCTGAGCCACCAGGGAAGATCCTGGAGGGAATATTAGGCTTATTTAACTCAGCGCTCTTATCTCATGGATAAAGAAACTGAGGCTTAGAGAGCCTCTTGAACTTGACATGGAGAGTAGTTTCATGCCTTAGGTGGTAACTTAGACATAGCTATAATAATATCAAATGTAATAGAAAAAATCATCACATAGTTTTATTGCTACTGCTGCTACTGCTAAGTCGCTTCAGTCGTGTCCGACTCTGTGCGACCCCATGACGGCAGTCATCAGGCTCCACCGTCCCTGGGATTTTCCAGGCAAGAACACTGGAGCGGGTTGCCATTTCCTTCTCCGATGCATGAAAGTGAAAAGTGAAAGTGAAGTCGCTCAGTCGTGTCCGACTCTTAGCGACCCCATGGACTGCAGCCTACCAGACTCCTCCGTCCATGGGATTTTCCAGGCAAGAGTACTGGAGTGGGGTGCCATTGCCTTCTCCGATAGTTTCATAGCTCTATAAGTTATTTTAGTCTGTTCTGTAGGGAAGGCAGAGGACTACTATTAGAAGTTTTAGTAGTAGTAGCAGCTGCAGGCATCTAGCAGCTAACAGTAAGTATTTGGGGGAATAAATGAATGATCAGGAAATCAGGATGAGTTAGCGGCAGAACCAGGATCAGAACATAGATCTCTGTCTTTCTAGATATGCTCTTCATTATACCATGTCACCTGTGTAAAAGTGATGAATAGATGATTTTCTTCTTTTAAGTGCTTTTTGAGGTTTCTTCCATCCTTTTATTTGTGTGATTAAATGCTGTTAAAGATACCGTCTTTAACTTATAACAACTCAGGTGGGCAAAGTATTAGTATTTTTGTTTTCAAACTGAAGATGCTGAAACTTTGAAAAGAGATTTTTGTCTAGTTAACTTTATAGAACTGAGAAATTAAAAAGATGGCTGTTTCCTCTTGCTGGTCAAATTCATGGATGCTAACTTGTTTCCAAAGCACGTCCCACATGGTACTCAAGCGGAACATTCAGAAGTGGGGATTAAGTGTGTCAAGTACTGCCTGTATTTTAACAACAGAGAAAGGGATATGGTATAATTTCTACCCAGATCTCTCAGTACGTCATCAAGTGAAGGTTGCTGCTAAGTCACTTCAGTCGTGTCCAACTCTGTGTGACCCCATAGACGGCAGCCCAACAGGCTCCCCTGTCCCTGGGATTCTCCAGGCAAGAATATTGGAGTGGGTTGCTATTTCCTTCTCCCAAGTGAAGGTTGGAGGATCACAAAAAATAGCTCATTCTTATACATATTTTATTCAGTTTTCCTTGAAGAGCTCTGTCCCCACCCTACCCCCTCAAGCAGATTATGAAATACAAGAAACAGACCAGACAGATCCTCAGGGGCTGTTTCTAATTAATAACTACTAACTTTATTAATAAAACCTCTAGGTATCTGAGCTCGGTTTAAGTCCAGGGTAAAATTTTGTTTCTGAATTATTTGAGCTGGTGTGGTATCCTAAAAACAGTATTACTTAGGTGAATATGGAACTTTTGAAAATTATTGCTGGTTTTTGTTTACTGAGTACCTACTGTATGTCAGACACTATACTATCTACTTTTTATGTTTTATTTAATCTGTATAACAGTTCCATGAGGTAGTTATCATCATTGTATAGATACAGTATCCTAGAAGAAAACGTTCAACTACTAATCCAGGATTACTTCAGTTCAGTCACTCAGTCGTGTTCGACTCTTTGCGACCCCATGGACCATAGCATGCCAGGCCTCTGTCCATCACCAGCTCCCGGAGTTTATCCAAACTCATGTCCATTGAGTTGGTGATGCCATCCAACCATCTCATCCTCTGTCATCCCCTTCTCCTCCTGCCTTCAATCTTTCCCAGCATCAGGGTCTTTTCCAGTGAGTCAGTTCTTCGCATCAGGTGGCCAAAGTATTGGAGTTTCAGCTTCAACATCAGTCCTTCCAATGAACACCCAGGACTGATCTCCTTTAGAATGGACTGGTTGGATCTCCTTGCAGTCCAAGGGACTCTCAAGAGTCTTCTCCAACACCACAGTTCAAAAGCATCAGTTCTTCAGCACTCAGCTTTCTTTATAGTCCAACTCTCACATCCATACATGACTACTGGAAAAACCATATCCTTGACTTAGTAAGTAGCAGAACAGTGATTGAAACCAGGTCTGATTTATTCAAAAACCTCTTGACAACTATGCTACGTGATATCTCTAGATTTCTTCCTATTTCACAGAGCATGTCAAAGTACCACGTCACTTTCTTTACGTTTACCTAGAGATATCTACTATGTGCATTGTTAGGATCAAATGAGGGTACATACATAAGTGCTCTGAATGGTATAAAGTATATTATTGTACAGACTTTGGGTATTTATCGTTGTAGAGTGGGCATGCAATGCCCAAGATGCCATCAACCCACCAAAGTCCACAAAATTTCCACACGTTAGTCTATTTGGCTTTCCTCTAAGTCTCTCTCCTTACCCCCACCCCCTCTTCTCTTGGATCAGATTAGCTTCTGACAGATGTTTGGAAAATCATCTCATCCTGTAATTCATATTTATAAATCCTGCTGCTGCAGTGTGGTCCCCATTCTCTGTCTTCATTGAAGCCAGAGAATAATCTGGGAAAATGCCACGTTTCCTGTTATGAATTTGGAGGATCTTGTCTCCTTAGCACAATTTTTGAGCTTTTCAGAATTTTAATACTGGAAAATTCAAAGCCAAGCACAGCTCTTCATATAGATGTTTTGGGTTCTTAGAAAGTAAACAGAAACAGAGCTCCGGACTCATCCTCACTAGGGGATTCAGAGAGTTGAAAACTTTGTTTAAATTTTGTAAACTGATCTTTATTATTCTTTCTTAGATTTGTAGTGAGGGCATTCTTGACTTTTTTTTAAACTTTCCCCTCTGGGAGTCAGTTTCCATTTAAATTGTTTCTCTAGAAAGCTGGGAACCCTTTCTTTGACTTTTTCACCCAGTTAGCATGATATCACTGTTGCCTTCTCTTCCCTCTCACTTCTCACAATTATAGTAACTGTGTGTATGTCCTTTCTCCTGTTAGAGTGTAATCTTCTTTAGGGCTGAGGTTGTCTCTTACTCATTCTTTTAGTCCCAGGATTTAGTGTAGACTTTGCTTGGAAGATATTTTTCTTGAGTAAATGAGGTCCACTAGGCTCACATGTGGAGAAGGAAATCCCAGGGATGGTGGAGCCTGGTTGGCTGCCATCTGTGGGGTTGCACAGAGTCGGACACGACTATAAGCGACTTAGCAGCAGCAGCAGCAGCAGCAACAGGATCATATGGGTCCTGTCTCTGTTCTGTAGTACACTTTTCTCTTAAAGGATGGCTACTTCAGCAGGGTCACTGTCAACTCTCTTATTACGGAGTTGTATTGGTGACATTTAACCCATTTCATACTTTGGAGTGTGTGACTATGATTGTGATCATTTTTTGAGGGTAGTTTGAAAAACTGAAGTGTGAACCTTCAGTTCACACTTGTGAAGAAGAACCTCTTCATCCCTATTACATGAATTAAAAAAAAAAAAAAGAATTTAGTTTCAGGATCTGTATACCTTTGCTTAATAACATTATTCTTATTTTCATTGCTTCTGTTTTGAAGGAGAAGAAAACATATGCTGTCTCAAACCTCAGACCGGATCTGGGGGAATCTGCATATTCAGCTCAGGTTCATTGTCGAGGAAGCAGTCTCACTTTCCCTCCTTAGCAGCTCAGCATCTGGGCTTCGTCAGAGCTCAGTGGCAGTGAGTGTCTGAGGCTTGAAGGTGCTTGGCAGAGATACGTGCACGTTTTTCTCAGTTTAAACCTTAGTGACACTTAAAAGTGTGTTAATATCCAACTGACATACACACATAGGAACACGGGCTTTCTTTTGATTCTTCAGGTAACCATTTTAGGAGGAGTTGTACAAATTGTTGTTCAGTCACTCAGTCGTGTCCAACTTGTTGCAACCCCATGGACTGCAGCACACCAGGCTCCCCTGTCCTTGTTGAAATAAATACTAAATTTTGAAAAAGTATGCTCACTATATCTGAAAATGTGCCCAAGTAGTAGAATGAGCCAATGAGCCACAGGTTTTTTTTTTTTTTTTTCCATTGTCCATTATGATTCCTTATTCTCCCTAAGTAAATAGAAGAGGGACTATTTGCAGAGCTCACTTAACAGTTTTAAGAGTAATGTATATAGTCTACTAGGGCTTCCCTGGTGGTGAAATGGTAAAGAATCCGCCTGCCAATGCGGAGGGCATGGCTTTGATCCCTGGGTCAGGAAACTCCCCTAGAGTGGGAAATGACAACCCACTCCAGTATTCTTGCGTGGAGAATCCCATGGACAGAGGAGCCTGGTGGGCTGCAGTCCATGTGGTCACAAAGAGTCGGACACAACTGAGTGACTGAACGCACACACACATATACCCCTGTATAGTCTACTATCAGTCCCATGGGGCAGGCCTTTGCTGGGGCCTTTAAGGTATTGTCCTCAGGCTTCCACTCAGACCTTTTGTCTTCTCATTGACACATTGTGTCTGGGTGATTCAGATCTCTCCCAAGTCTACTTCTCCGGTCAGTACTTCCAAATATCTAGACTTGAGTCAGATTGCTGAGTGTTTCAGAGACTCATTGTTGTTTAATTGCTAAGTCACATGTGACTCTTTGTGACCCCATGGACTGTAGCACACCAGGCCGCCAGGCTTCCCTGTCCTTCACTGTCTCCCGGAGTTTGCTTAGACTCACGTCTGTTGAGTCGGTGATGCCATCCAGCCATGTCAGAGACACTCACTCCACAGATCCTAGACTGAGCTCAGTCCCCCCACCCTTATCATATTCCTTGGTTCAGTGCGTGGTACTGTTGTCCATGTGTTTTCTCAAGTCAGAGCAGGGAGTCATCCTAAACGCTCCCCTCTTTTTCTGAGTTACTTTTTTGAATCACTACTTGAGATACGTGCTAAACATCTGTTTCTTTCCTGGTTCTTGACATTGGAGCCAGATTTATCTTTCTAAAATGTTCATCATGTCCCTTTTATTCAAGTCATTTCAGAGTAATTAATGGACTTGTAAGGTCTTGCTGCTGCTAAGTCGCTTCAGTCGTGTCTGACTCTGTGCGACCCCACAGATGGCAGCCCACCAGGCTCCCCCGTCCCTGGGATTCTCCAGGCAAGAACACTGGAGTGGGTTGCCATTTCCTTCTCCAATGCATGAAAGTGAAAAGTGAAAGTGAAGTCGCTCAGTTGTGTCCCGTGTCCAACTCTTCGTGACCCCATGGACTGCAGCCTACCAGGCTCCTCTTACAGTGATCTAATTCTTGATTTTGAAGCACCTCACCCATAACAGTTTCTTAAAAAGCTAAAATTTATCCATTTCAGTTTTAGAGCTTTAGACCTCATTTCCAGAGAATGGTTTTCTGTGACATATCCCTATGTACAGTTTGGACACCCCTCTATGTACTCTCATAGAACCTTGCTTTTCATTTTTCTTGTTGCTGTCCTCAGCTAGTTATATTCTGATTACCCATTTGCTCAACTCTCTTTCTTACTAGACTGTGCACTGTGTATGAGCAGGGACAGTGTCTATAAATGAATTATCCCTAGTGCTTAGCATGGTGGTGGGCATGTAGTAATAATTCAGTAAATATTTGTTGAATGAGTGAATGAATGTTGTAGTAGCAGATCATTTAACACTCTGCTGGGATATACTGTTTCATTGTCATCAGTTGTATAGCATGTTGTTTAAAATTCTCATTCATCTGTGCTTAAATAGTTTCTGACCACTTCTTCAGAGACATCTTCCTTTTGCAAATTATTATATTTTAAATGGATCTCTTTAATTTTCTCTCCAGGTTTGCTTTTCCTTCCAGTTGTGTGTGTGTGTGTGTGTTTTTCATTTTTATTAACTATTTTTTACATTTATTGAGGTCTCAAATTTTGCAGTTAGCCTTGATTGATTTCTTTCATCCACTCAATTCATTCAGCTCCTGGACTCTTGAGTCCTTCTTTGAAATCACTCATTTTTGACTGCTTTTCCATATCCATTGCCATGATCCAGGCTCGGCCTGGCACCTTCGTAAGGCAGGATTACTGCAGTAGTTTCCTGGCGAGCCTGTGGCTCTGGTCTCTTTGTATCCATTTTGTCTGATTCACCACTGCCTGATTAATCTTATTCCTAAAGCATACTTTCATTTTTTTTTTTTTTTTATTCCTTTGCTTTAAAGGTTGTATGGAGTTACTTCTGGTCTGCTAGATGTGGCCAAATCTCTGACCTAATTTCCTTTTCTCCATCAACCTAAATTCAGTCAGTGGTATAGTATTTTTGGTATATCTCTGCTTTTATCTTTACTTCTTTTCTCTGTCTGTCTCCTTTATTCTTCAGAATTTGAGTTCTCATTCCTTCTAGTACATGTGGATTTCTAAAATAGCCTCCTAGCGGGTGTTTGGGCTTTCTGCTTCCTCTAGTTTGTTGTGTGTGTCATTACCAGAGTAACCTTCCCTAAATGCAGCTTTGATCATTGGCCTACACTGTTGGAAACTTTGCAGGAGTCCTTTATGAAGGTTGTCTCACTTTTTAGTATGACATTCAAGGCTTTCTGCGTCTGGCCCTCTCAACCTTGTCACGTAGCTGTATCTCCCACTATTTTCCCCTCTGGTGTTCCAAGTAATTTTGACATCATTGGAGCTGAACAAATTGGACCACTGTTTAATTTTCTCTGAATACAGCTTATGTTTTCCCACTGCCATGCTTCAGCTAAAGGTGTTCAGTGTGTGTGGGTCTTTCCTTCACTGCCCTTCAGCTTTCTGTACTTGTTAATCTATCCCAAGTATTGCTACCCCTGCAGCCTTTGATGTTTCTGCTTCTACTAGGTGGAATCTTTACCATATTGGAACTCCTATAGCTTTTCTTTTTAACCTTTCTTACAAGCAGTTTTACTTCACTTGGAACCTTAGCTGGGTTATATACTTTATTAGGTTGTATACTTTTATAAGGATGATAGAAATTGCCTGACATCTTGTATGTATTAGATATTCAGTAAACACTGAAATGAATATGTATATGTATATATTGTTGTTTGCTTCATAAACAGTTACCCTGTCCACAGGATTATTTTAGTAGAACTTTTAGAGTTTTAATAAAGGATTGTCTTTGACTGTTTTAGTAGCTGACAACTCTCAAAACGTACAGTAACACATTTTAAAAGTTGACTTATTCAGTGATCTAGTACATGAATAAGCAAATTACAGTCCCCACATGTTTTTATGTGACCTGCGAGCTAAGAATGGTTTTTACATTTGTGAAGAATTTGAAGGCGAAAACAAAGGAAAGTATGCAGTGGAGATGATGTGGCTTGCAAAGCCTGAAATATTTACAATCTGGCTGTCGACTGAGAAAATTTGTAGATCACTGATCTAGTAACACACCTGATCATCTGCCTGGAATTACTTTTGGTCTTTGGGTATGTGAAATTATCTGTTTCCTTGAGCAGTTTAATAGGCACTCACCCAGACTGGTGCCTATCCTGTTTGCTTCTTTGAAAAAGAATTGTTAGGCCTGGCTTCAGGAGAATTTTGAGTGACATGTAAATCTCCTCGGGGCTCTTTGGCACTTGGCAGTATCTCACACAGATAACCAGATACAAATGAGCCATTTCTTTCCATTATGATCCTTCATCAGAGGTCTGTCGGGATTGCACATCTGGTGACGTTAGATGTCATTCAGAGCAAGGCTCTTAGCATATTTCAAGAATGTTAATTGCTGAGTTGTGGCTGAAGCAGAAGGGTTTAATAATGTCCTTGAGTTGCCTTAAATGTACATGGACCCAGAATTTGAGAACTGGAAAAGGTCTTAGAGATCAAGTAAAGCATGGTCATTAAGAACACAAGCTGTGGAGCCAGACTGTATGGCTCTTCCACTTAATCCTCCCTGTGTCTCAGTTTCCTTACCTTTAAAGTGGGGATAAGAATAGTACCTGTTTCACAGGGTCTCATGAGTATTATGTATGTTTACCTTTAATGTTAATATCACAATGTTCATTTAACATGAAAAACAACACTCCCTGGAATACTGTGAATGCTCACACATGTTACTTTTGTGTTTGGCTATTATCGTTCATTGTTTATATTAGTAGTAGTCTCATCTCATTTTATTGTTAAAGAAACTAAGACCTAGAGGATTTAAATGGTTTTTTTCACTTCTATAACAGGCAGAGTGGATTAAGACCCAGAGTTCTTGGTATAATGTGTTGCTTTTAGTTATATGTGAGTGTGGATAAGTTTTTAGTAGAAAAGATGTTTGGCAGCTTTTTGCATAAAATAAGAACAGCTAAGTGGAGTGTCACCAATCATTTCTCCTGAGAATCTGAAGTTTATTTCGGGTGTCTTTTTGTAGCTCATTTGTTCCCTGGGATTTTTTTGGAAGGAATGATGCTAAAGCTGAAACTCCAGTACTTTGGCCACCTCATGGGAAGCGTTGACTCATTGGAAAAGACTCTGATGCTGGGAGGGATTAGGGGCAGGAGGAGAAGGGGACGACAGAGGATGAGATGGCTGGATGGCATCACTGACTCGATGGACATGAGTCTGAGTGAACTCCGGGAGTTGGTGATGGACAGGGAGGCCTGGCGTGCTGCGATTCATGGGGTCGCAAAGAGTCGGACACGACTGAGCGACTGATCTGATCTGATCTGTAGGATTATCTCCTGTCTCTGTCTTTTCTCTTCAGCTGCCCTCATGATATGTAGATTATTTCATAGCCAGCTCCCTCTCTTTTTAATTGGGTTGGAATTTATATAACATGAATTTATGCTTTTCTGTTTTGTTTTTTTTTGTTTTTGGCCTCATTGCACAGCTTGTGGAATCTTAGTTTCCCCACCAGGGATCAAACCCAGGCCCAGCAGTGAAAGCACCGAGTCATAACCACTGGACCACCAGGGAATTCCCTAAGCATTTTAAAGTGTGTGATTCAGTGGCATTGGGAACGTTCACAATGTTGTGCAAACACTATCTCCAACAAGTTGCATAACATTTTTATCACAGCAAAAGAAAATGCCATTAAACGTTCACTCTCCATTTGGTGTTCCCCAACCCCCAGCAGCTACCAACTTGCTTTTCTCTCTATGGTTTCATTTATTCTGAGTATTGAATATAAATGGAATCATACAATGCGTAACCTTTTATGTCTGGCTGCTCAGTGTTTTTGAGGTGCATCCAAATGTAGCATGTGTCAGTACTTCTCTTTTTGGCTGAATGATATCCCATTGTATGAATACACCATGTTTAGTTTATCTGTTCATCCAATGATGGATGTTTGAATTGTTTCTACCTTTTGGCTGTTGTGAATAGTGCTGCTGTGAACATTTATGTACAAGAATTTGTTTTCAGTTCTTTTGGTTTTATACCTTGGAGTGGGATCGCTAGATGATATAGTAATTCTGTGCTTCACTTTTTGAGGAATTGCCAAACTTTTTTCCATAGCTGCTGACCACTTTATGTTCCCAACAGCAGTATACTAGGGTTGCCAATTTCTCCACATCCTTACCAACATTATTTTTTGTTTTTTTCCAAATTTTAAATTTTGTTTAGTTATATAAAGTATTAAGTAGAATCTCATTGTGAGTTTGAATTACATTTCCCTAATGACTAGTGATATTGGGCTTCTTTTCATGTGCTTGTTGGCTATTTGTATATCTTTTCTGGAAAAGTGTGTCTTTGAGTCCTTTGCCCAGTTTATAATTGGGTTGTCTTTTTGTTGTTGGGTTGTCAGACTTCTTTATGTATTCTGGATATTAGACCTTTATCAGATACATGATTTGAAAATATTTTCTCCCTTTTTTTGGATTTTTTTTTTTGACTTTCGTTATAGTGTCCTTTGTTAAACAGAACAGAAGTTTAATTTTGATGAAGTCCAGTTTATCTGTTATCTATTATTTCTTTTGTTGCTTATGCTTTTGGCATCATATCTAAGAATCCATTGGCAAATCTGAGGTTTTATAGATCACCTCCGAGGTTATATAGTGTTCACCCACTGATGGATGTTTGAATTGTTTCTACCTTTTGGCTGTTGTGAATAGTGCTGCTGTGAACATTTATGTACAAGAATTTGTTTTCAGTTCTTTTGGTTTTATACCTTGGAGTGGAATCGCTATAGATTCCAGATGATATAGTAATTCTGTGCTTCACTTTTTGAGGAATTGCCAAACTTTTTTCCATAGCTGCTGATCACTTTGTGTTCCCAACAGCAGTATACTAGGGTTGGCAATCATTAGGTGCGTTAATGGTTTTGTTGTTTTAGTCTTAACACTTATGTCTTTGATCCTAGTTGCAAGTTTTGCACATGGTGTTAGGAATGGGTCCAACTTTATTATTTTGCATGTGGCCATTTAGTTGTTTCAGCATCATTGTTGAAATGACTGTTCTTTCTCAGTCCTGACACCTTTGTTTAAAATCAGTTGACTGTAGATAGATGAATGTATTTCTGTATCCTTGGTTCTGTTTCATTGATGTATATGTCTGTCATTATGCCAGTACAACGCTGTTTTGATTAGTATTGCTTTGTAGCAAACATTGAATTGGGAAATATGAATCCTTCAACTTGATATGTTGTGTTGACTTGATTTTCGTTTATCAAACCACTTTTACATACCTTGGGTAAATACCACTTGTTCCTGGTGTATAAATCTTTCTTTAAAAAATTATTTTAATTGTGAAATATACGTAATAGAAAATTCACTGTCGTAACCATTTTAAGTGTACGGTTTGGTGGCATTAAGGACATTCACCTTGTTTTACAGCTGTCCCTACTGTCCCTCTCCAGAACTCCTTCTGTCTCGTGAAACTGGAACTCTCTGTCTACCCTTTAAACAATAACTCCCCGTCTCCGTCCTCCTCGAGTCTCTGGCGCTCACCCTTCTACTTCCTGTTTCTGTGACTCTGACTGCTCTCGGTGCCTCATGCAGGTGGAACCACACAGTAGTTGTCCTTTTGTCACTGGCTTGTTTTACATAACATAATGTCTTTAAGGGTCATGCGTGTTACAGCGTGTGTCAGAATTTCTTTCCTTTTTAAGGATAACTAGTATTCTGTTACATGAATAAACCACATTTTATCTGTTAATCTGTTGATGAACACTTGGGTTACTTCCACCCCTCGACTACCGTGAATAATGCTCCTATGAACATGGGTGTACAAATTTCTCTTTCTTTGAGTTTTTGCTTTCAGTTCTTTTGGGTATATTCCCAGAAATAGAATTGCTAGACCAGATTAGCTTTGCTAATACATTTGACTCTTGAATAACATGTGTTTGAATTGGGCAGGGCTACTTATGTGTGGGTGTTTTTTTTTTCCAATAAGTCTGAACCACAGTACTACATAATGTACAGTTGGTCAAATCCATGGATTCAGAGCAATGCATATGGAACTGTGGATACAGAGAACCGACTGTAAAGTTATATGTGGATTTTTAACCATGTAGGGGTCATTGCCTCCCACCCCCTCTTTGTTCAAGGGTATTTTGTTAAGGATTCTTTTCTCTATAATGTGTGTATATATGTTATATATATTATAAGGGATATTGGTCTATAATTTTCTTGTGATGTTATTATCTGGCTTGGGATCAGGGTAATACTGGTCTCATAGAATGAGTTAAGAAGTATTTCCTCCTCTTTCATTTTTTGGAAGACTTTGAGAAGGATTGGTGTTATTTTTTCTTTAAATGATTGGTAGATTTTGCCAAATTATGCAGTTCTGGGCTTTTCTTTGCTGGGAGTTTTATGATTACTGATTTAACTTCTTTAGTTTTGTTATAACTTTGTTAAATTAACATTTGTTGAGTGGAGCACAGAAAACCACAAGAGAAATTGAAATAGAGACGTTTGTTACTCATAGATTCTGGAGGAATTATAGAGAAGGCTTTGAAGTGGCCACATGGGGAGGTCAAGGCAGAGTGCAGACAGAGAAATGGAGGACCTGGCACACATGTCTTCATTAGAGTCTGCGTGTAGAGTGCTTTGGGGTTCCTGGGCTTGGGCTGGGTTGTTCAGTTCAAACCAAAAGAGCAGGGTTTTGGTAAGCTCCATGGGGATTTTTATCTAAGGGGCATGTAGAGCATACAGGTCCTGGGAAGCAGGGGAGACTGTTGATCACAAGTATTAACAGAATCTACGTTTGCGTGTAACTCTGCAGCCTGCAATCTAGGGCAAGCACTTCCCTAAAGAAGGGCCTAGTGTTGGTGTAAGGTCCCTAACGGCTGCTTGGCCACACAAAATGGATGCCAAGGCGGTGGTACCATGGAGTAGCCTAGCTAAACTCTTTGACAACTTGTAGATATGTCCAGATTTTCTGTTTTTTTCCTGAATCGCTTTTGGGAGTTTCTGTTTTTCTAGGAATTTTCATTTTATCTAGGTTCCGTGATTTGTTGGCATGCAGTTGTTCATCAGTTCAGTTCAGTAGCTCAGTCATGTCCAACTCTTTGCAACCCCATGGACTGCAGCACACCAGGCTTCCCTGTCATCACCAACTCCAGGGGCTTGCTCAAACTCATGTCCATCGAGTCAGTGATGCGTTGGTGATGCCATCTCATCCTCTGTCGTACCCTTCTCTGCCTGTCTTCAATCTTTCCCAGCATCAGGGTCTTTTCCAATGAGTCAGTTCTTCACATCAGGTGGCCAAAGTATTGGAGTTTCAGCTTCAGCATCAGTCCTTCCAGTGAATATTCAGGACTGATTTCCTTTAAGATGGACTGGTTGTATCTCCTTGCAGTCCAAGAGACTCTCAAAAGTCTTCACCAACATCGCAGTTCAAAAGCATCAATTCTTTAGCTCTCAGCTTTCTTTACAGTCCAACACTCACATCCATATATGACTACTGGAAAAACCATAGCTTTGACTAGATGGACCTTGTTGGCAAAGTAATGTTTGTCTACATTGATCATAGCTTTTCTTCGAAGGAGCAAGCGCCTTTTAATTTCATGGCTGCAGTCACCATCTGCAATGATTTTGGAGCCCAAGAAAATAAAGTTTCTCACTGTTTCCATTGTTTTCCCATCTGTTTGCCATAAAGTGATGGGACTGGATGCCATGATCTTAGTTTTTTGAATGTTGAGTTTTAAGCCAACCTTTACACTCTCCTCTTTCACTTTCATCAAGAGGTTCTTATAGTATTCTTCTATAATTAATATTTCCTGTCTTTATAAGATTAATGGTAATGTTCTCACTTTCATTCCTGATTTTAGTGATTGGAGTGTTCTCTTTTCTTGGTTGGTCTGGCTTAATGTTTGTCAGTTTTATAGGCTCTTTCAGAGAACTAAGTTAGTTTTATTGATTTTTCTCTATTGTTTTTTATTCTATATTTCACAGAAAGGGTTAGTTGCTCAGTCGTGTCCGACTCTGTGACCCCATGGACTGTAGCCCTCCAGGCTCCTCTGTCTGTGGAATTATCCAGGCAAGAATACTGGAGTGGGCTGCCATTCTCTTCTCCAGGGGATCTTCCCGACCCGGGGGTTGAATCTGGATCTCCCGTGTTGCAGACCAGGATCTCTGCCCTAATCTTTATTATTTGCTTCCTTCTTACTTTGGGTTTAGGTTTTCTTTGTATTGTTCCTTAAGGTGGAAGATTACGTTACTGATTCGAACTCTCTCCCTTTTTCTTCTTTTTAATGTAAATATTTACAGCTGCATTTTTCACTCTGAGCACTTTTTCACTGTATCCTGTGTTTCGATATGTTGTATTTTTATGTAACGTAGCATTTAATAATTTGCCTATGATTTGTTCTTTGACCCACTGGCCATTTAAGAGTATGTTTACTTTGTAGTTTGTGAATTTTCCAAATTTCCTTTTGTTACTGATTTTTAGTTTCATTCCATTATGATCAGAAGAGATATTTTGTGTGATTTCAGTGTTTAGAAATCTATTGAGATTTTTTTGATAACAACATATGGTCTATCCTAGAGAATATTCTGTGTGTATTTGAGAATATTTGTATGGTTGTTGTTGAGTGGAACATGCTGTATACATCTGTTAGGTCTAGTTGATTTATAGTATTATTGATGTTTTTTGTTTCCTTCTTTCCTCTTTTTTATGGTTGTGCTATCTATTGGTAAAAGTGGGATGTTGACTTCTGCTGTTTCTCATTTTAGTTTTTATGGTTTTGACTTCGTATGTTTTGTTATATGTTGTTAAGTCCGTATATGTTTATAATCATTTATATCTTCTTGAGCCTTTTAAAACTGCATAATATCTGTTTTGGTCACCTGTTTTGTTTTAATGTCTCTTTGTCTGATATTAGTTTATACATGCCAGCTCTCTTTTGGTTACTACGTACATAGAATATCTTTCCATCCTTCCATTTTCAACCTATTTGTGTTTTTGATTCTCAAGTGCATCTCTTGTAGATAGCATATTGTTGGTCATTAAAAAGAAAATCCATTTTGCCAATCTCTGCCTTTTAATTGTAGTATAATTTAATTCATTAACACTTACTGTAATTATAGGCGGAAGGACTTCTGTCATTCTTTGATTTGTTTTATTTCTTTTTGTTCCTCATTTCTTCCATTACTACCTTCTTTTGTATTAGTTATTTTCTCATGTAACATTTGAGTCCTTTCTCATTTCTTTCACTATTCATCTTTTAGTTATTTTCTTAGTGGCTGCCCCAAGGATTATAGTTAACATCTTAATTTGTAAGTTTAACTAAAGTTAATATTAGTTTTAGTATTATATAAAACTTTTCTTCTCTATGGGCTCTGTTCCCCCATTTTTATCATCATGTTACATCTTTGTTATTGTGTGCCCATAAAGGTAGATTTACAATGATTGCTTCATTTATTTGCTAATTGATTGATATTAAATACTAAACCACTCTTGCATTCTTAAAATAAATTCAGTCAAAATGAAGTGTTGCTGTTTTATCCTTACAATGTATTTCTGGTTCAACTTTCTAATGTTTTGCTAGGAATTTTCGTGTCTGTAATCATGAGGATATTGACTTATAATTATCTATGCGTGTGTGTGTGAGAGAGAGAGAGAGAGAGAGAGAGAGAGAAGGTTTAGTGTCAGTAATGTAGTTGGAAGTTGTTCCTTTCTACTCTGTTTTAGGAGTTTGTACTAAATCGATGATATTTCTTAAACATTTGATATAATTCAGTGAAGCAACCTGGACCAAGACTATTTTTGTGGAAAGATTTTTCAATTACTTATTCACTTAAAAATAGTTATAGAGTTATTACTCAGCTATTATTCATCAATTTTGGCATGTTGTAGTTTTTCAAGGAATTTGTCTAATTAATCTAAGTTGTCAAATTTGTTAGCATGAAGTTCTTCCTAATATTCTCCTAATAACCTTTTAATATCTGCAGCAATGTAATTTTTGGAAAATGCTTATATTAGCATTATAGCAAGCATTTATACAGCACTTATACATACCTTTGATTTTACAAATATTAGCTCTTTTAATTCCCATGACAATTTGTGAGGTAGATAGTATTATCATCTCCATGTTATAGATGAGAAACCAAAGTTAAACTGAAAGAAGTTAGGTGCCTTGCTCAAGGTTACAGAACTGGTGTGTAAGGGCTTAAATTGTAATCCAGGTCGTCTGGGTCCAGAGTCCTCTTTTCTTAACTACTATTTACTTTGCTTTTCTGAAATGCCAGATAGCTGTTCTGTTCTTCTTAAGGAGTTGTGCTGTGTTCGCTGTAGAAACCATCCTTGCTCCCAACACCTTAACACTACTGAGTGGAAATATTTGTTTCAGGTATTCCTAATTAAAACTTGGAATGCCTTTTCTCCCATAAAAACATTACATATGTTGGCTAGGCATACTTGAAATATTATTGTTAATACTCTTCTTCAGCCACATAATATGTTAAAAAGACTTCTGGGGTTTCGCTGGGAAGTTCACCAAAATTTATAATGTGAAACATTGTTTCTGTGGGAAAATATTAGAGGAAATTTATTTTAAATTCACTTGCCTAAAATGTTAAACTTCATTTATGTGAAAGTGTTTCTTAATTTTTTTCTAATTTCTTAATGATTTGAACCTACTGAGTTATTATTAAATCATAATTTAAAAAAGACAAACATCATGATTAATTTGGACACATATTTTGTTTTACTTTGATTAATTTGTTGATCAATATCTTTTAGGGTTATTCAAATGCTCAGAAGAATATTCTTCTTCAGGTGGATCAGAACTGTGTTCGCAATTCTTATGATGTCTTCTCTTTGCTGCGGTAAGAAACTTCTTAGAGTCCTCTTGCATTTTCTAAAGAATCTTCCTCATTCTGAGTTTGTGACATTTCAGTGTGAGGAAATGTATGGGAGCTTTAGAAACTGTTACTCAAACTTAGCATTTTTTAGTGAGAGGTTCATAAATTTTGTAGCTACAGTTATTTAAGTTTATCTGTTTTACAAAGCCTTTGAAATGCCATTTTTTTCCTGTGGACAGTGGAAGAGAATGATTGGAAGCTAGTGATCTTAAAGTAGGGACACGAGCTGTTTCCGGGCTTCCGCACTATAAAGAGTAGAAACCAGAGGTATACAATTTAGGTTTATCAGAATTTTACCAATGATGCCATTACTTACAAAAGCTGTCCAATAGCCCTAGACATAGCTTGGAGTTTTGACCTGCTGTAAACGAATCACGTTTGGCAAGTCAAAGAGCTTTGCGTGAAGCTCATTTGCTCAAAGGCTTAACGGCTTCAGCTCTGTATTTTCCTAATGTCTGGGCTTAATTTTGTACGATTTTTAAATTTGGTTTTAATTTTCAGTGTGGTAGATCATCAAGGACATTTTCCCAGGAGGCAGGCTACCAAAATAAATGCAGTTTAAAATAAAGTTAACAGTGACACTCAACCTATGTTCACCCTACTCAGACAGATGGTTCATTGAAACTCCATTTTGGCAGTCTTTTCCTAATGTTTATATAACACATCATAAATTTCAGACCATTAGACATCCTCTATATATCTGCTGGAGGAAGAGTCCAGAAAGATGATTGGACCCTTGTCCAATTGGATGGTTGTTTATTTTGTAAACGTTATTAAATGAGCCTTTCCTTTGCAAATCTTGAATCTCGTTATACAGAATGATAGAGAGTTTGGTCACATGGACTATGTAAATTGCTCTTAAGAGACAATGATTTCAACTAAAGTAACCACACACATTTGTCCTTTGATTTTTACCTGAGAGATACTTTGACTTCTTAGGATATGTACCAGAATGGACAGAATTTAGTAATTGAATGGTAGCGATAGAAAACAAGTTGTGTCAAAATATATAACTCTTATTTTTGAGCCTATTCAGTTTGGATTACATTGAGTTTTAAGTATTGAAAAGAGGGATGCACAGAAATAGTTTGAATCGTGAGTAAGCCACTAATATTTCTTGGCCTGTTTTCCTCAATAAAATGAGAGTTATAGATACTATTATATTTAAAGATATTTTTGAAGTATGAGATTTTATTATGTTATTAGAGAAATCAGTAAAGTTAAAAACAAAAGGAATACCGAGTCAGTGAGAAGAAGAGAATTTGGGAAAGGAAGTAACATAGAATCTAAGAAAATAGAGATTTAAGGGGTATTGAAGGCCTTGGTGGCTTAGAGGGTAAAGCGTCTGTCTGCAGTGCGGGAGACCAGGGTTCGATCCCTGGGTCGGGAAGATCCCCTGGAAAAGGAAATGGCAACCCACTGGAGTACTCTAGCCTGGAAAATCCCATGGACGGAGGAGCCTGGTAGGCTACAGCCTGTGGGGTCGCAAAGAGTCAGACACGACTGAGCAACTTCACTTTCCTTTCCTGAAGGCTCTGTACAGTAATGATCCAGGAGAATAAGAGCTGAAGAAAGACTGTGGAATCTTGGGAATCAACTTGGTATAGTGGAGAATGTGTTGACTGACTTGCCTGTGGCTTTAATTATCCTTGATTTATCCTAATTCATTTAACCTCTTTGATATTCTAAAACATAGAAGCAGTGGTGTTACAATTTGTTTAATTTACAAGTGTTTTCACATCTATTACCTTTTTCTCCTAGAAGTTTTCTGTGCTCCCATATCAGGGATCAGCTTTTGTCTTCCATGTAGAAGCTGAGGCCAAGGGGCAGTCAATTACTTATCAATACTTAGCTGAGGGGACACACACCAAGTAAGAGCCAGACTAGAGATTGGTGTGAAGGTTTTCTGGCAAACAAAATTTGCAAACCCTTTTCACGCTCTGACTTATCCTAGACTGGTGGTTATTGGGTGCATGTAGCATAATGATACAATGCTTCCCTGGTGGCTCAGGCGGTAAAGTGTCAGTCTACAATGCAGAAGACCTGGGTTCAATCCCTGGGTCGGGAAGATCCCCTGGAGAAGGAGATGGCAATCCACTCCAGTACTATTGCCTGGAAAATCCCATGGACAGAGGAGCCTGGTAGGCTACAGTCCATGGGGTCACAGAGTCATAGAGCCCTCCATAAATGCAAAATCATAAAATTAGTTTGGTAGTTGCTCAGTTAATTAACACTGATCTTGCAATGAAATGTCTCTGGGGAGTTTCACTTCTGGAGTGCCTTCTAGATTCCTTAGGTGTGTCAGCAGTTTGAATAACCTTGTTAATAATTGCCTGCTCATCACCTTTATGTAAATCATTTTTAGCTGGTAACACAGATATACTTTTCTCTGAACCAAATCTAATGTCTGTTTATCAAGTAAATTGGCTGAACCCGGAAAGTTACTCTGGAGCTAGAAACTTTAAATTGTACTTGTCAATGTTAATGAGTAAGATGGAACTTTCTTTGCTAATTCACAGTTCAGAGTAATTGTCATGTATCTGCTCGATTAAAAGTTCTCTTCCCACTGTTCTTATCATGAGCTATATATAAAATGATTGCTGAGAAAGTTAATGTGGTGCTAATCAATTTTGTTCATTGTTTCCCCTCCTTAACTCAGGCAACATTGTTCCTGGATGGAGTAATTTTTAAAAATATACCTTTTCCTTTCCTGATGATTTCTTTTTTTTTTTTAATTGTTACTTCTTGATCTGTGATTTTATGTGAAAATACAGAGTCTGAATTTTTTAATATGACTTATTCCACAAAATTCTCAATACTGTTTGGAGTCAGGGTTAGAACCCATGTCTCCTGTTAGTAACTCTCACTGTGTTTTTGTGTTGGTAGCTACTATGAATTGATAATGTCCCACCTTTTATTTGTAAATGTCATACAAAAAAATAGGAAATCTTGACTAAAGGCTGCTTTTGGAGCATCTATGACCCTAACTAGCATTATAGCCCCTTCTGATGGATGTGTTGTACCACATTTTGTAGGAAAACAATGACCTGAGGTTTTACTCTTCTGCCAACAGTTAGGAATTTAGACTAATTCCAGTGTTGCCAAAGAAAGAGCAGCTCTTTCCAAATTTACATTCAGTGTGTGTGATGGTAATTGATTTCTGCTTCCTAACCCTTGGAAATCCCTGGATTAAGCATTAGTTTTCATGTAAGCAGACATTTAATTAGGAGACCCTTCACGCGTCACATTTCATACTTCAGGATGTTCACCACAAGGTGTCAATGTTGCTCTTTAACTGGCATTTGAAATTTCCTTTATTTTACAGTTTTGAAATGAGAAAAGTAGACTTACGAATTATAAGTGAGCCTTTAATTTAGAAGTTAACTTTCCTTCTCTTTATTATTATTCCTTCTAGGTTAATGAGTCTATAAACAGCTTTCTCTTTTGGGATCTGTTGATTTTTGAAATGTTTTATTTCTTGTTTTGTGTTGGTGATGGGGAGTTGTTGAAAGGCTGCCTGGAGAGGAGTGGCATGCTTAGGAGTGTGGATTTGAATTCTAACCATGATGATTATGGAAGAGACCTGAGGGGCAAGACTGGAAGCAAGCAGATGGCTGTAATCCTGCCTGTCCTCTGGAATTGAAAGATGATTGTTAGTGTTTAAAAACGTTTTTGTTTCATTTTGTTTTCCCTTTCATACTTTCTCAGAAAGGTAACTATTGTATTGAACCAAGCAAGACTAATTGTTTTCTCTGAGTATAGTTTTCATTGTTTTTTCCTTCTCTTTTGACGTGTCCTCCTTTCACCAGTTTAATAAATGGAGGTATGGTGGAGGAACCATGGGCTTTGGTCCTTCATCTAGGTTCCAGTCCTAAACCGCCAGGTTACTTTGGGCAAGTTTCTTAACTTTGGTATGCCTCAAACTGTTCTTGTAAAATGGGGGTAATTTTGGTCTCATAGACATATTATGAGAATTAAAGCAGATTAAATAGATTAAAAGATCATAGGACCATTACTGGCACATAGTAGACATGCAATAAATAATAGTCTTCATTTCCCCCTTGACTTCTTCCACCTTGAAGTTAGCTTTCTTCTCTATGCCAGTGTTCCCTTTATATTATTACTGCTAGGTTTTCCAATTTTCGGCATAATTTCCCTTTCTGTTCTTGCCATTCTAATGCCTCCCACCTCTGTTCTTAGAATTACTTTTGTTAATCCTCTAACAATCATGATAAAAATTGTTTAACATGTGCATGTCTTGTCTCCCTGATGGCACTGAAAACTACTTGAAGGGAGGGGTTGTTTCATGGGGCTATGTTTTCTCCTCTCCCTCTTACTGACATTATGTTGGAGTTACTGTGGATTTTGTTGTGATCCCGGAGCCCTTGGTCCTGTGGATCCTGCATTACTCTTTCTCCCTAAGGACCCTTTTACATTACCACAACTTCAACCACCACAGCCACATGTTAATAGCTCTCAAAACTATGTCTCTAGTTTCAAGTTTTCTTTTGGATTTCTGCTCTGTAGTTTCCAGGGACGAGTAGACGTGCATGTGCTGTAGCAACCTCAACCGTAGCATGTCTGGCTTAATCTACATACATTGGCTTGATCTTTCTCTTCCTTTTGTTTTCCCTGGTTTCTGTAGTAGCATCATCAGCATCTCGCACACTACTGAGCATACCCTTGTTTGTTCTCACCTCTGTTTTCCTGGACTATTTCCTGACCTCTGATCTTCCTACGTTGAGTTTTTCTTTCATGCAATTAATAGATACTATTTTTAAAAATCATTTATTTATTTATGGCTGTGCTGGGTCTTTGTTGTTGTGCAGACTTTCTCTAGTTGCGGTGATCGGGAGCTACTCTTCGTTGTGGCGTGCGGGCTTCTCGTTGCAGTTGCTCCACGGCATGCAGGATCTTCCTGGATCAGGGATCAAACCTATGTCCCCCGTGTTGGTAGGTGGATTCTTAACCACTGGACCACCAGGAAAGTCCTAATAGATTTGTTTATTGAGCATTTCCTTTGTGTTAGGAACTATGTTAAGTGATTTATATGAATTGACTCTTTTAATTCTTACAACAACCCCATGTGGTTAGAAATGTTTATTCCTGTTTACAGATGAGGAAGTTGAAGCACAAAGCAGTTGAGTAGCTTATCCAAGGTTATACAGGTGGTTCATGTTAGTCTGTATTTAAACCTAGTTTAGCTTCTGAGCTTGTGTTCATAACCAGCATGTTTTACTACTTTATTTTTTCACACTGTTTTAGTACAATTCATCTGCCACATTGCTGCCAGAATGATCAAAGATATAGCAGTTTTGTCACTCATTTGGTTTAGCTCTCACATAGAGGATAAAGTCCTTCCTTCTTAATTTGGTATTCAAAGGACATGGTTCTAAATAGTCCAAAGGAACTAATATTCTTCTTTCAAGTCCTCCTGCCACTAGTAGCCAGTAGCAAGTAGCAGCTAGCCTTTACTGCGCACGTGCTGTTGTAATTAATTCTTCATTGTCTGATTTGTTCTCTGCTTAGCACCCAGAAACTGAGAGCTCCTTTAGATAAGAATCCTCTTTCTGTTGATCCTTGTATTAGTCCTATGACGGCTACATATCAAGTATATTTAGCAGATAAGAGATGCTGTTTTAATTGATCAATTCAAACTGTTCTTCAGGTTATAGGGAACTGGGTTCTGTTGTTCCTGTTTCCGGTTTGTACCTGGTAAAATGAGAGTTGTAAAAAATTTCTCGACCATTATCAAAAAAGTGTTGAAAATACAATCAGGTCCATAAAGATTCAGCTGCCTCTTTTCTTTCTGCCACTGCCTTCAACATAATGATTTCAGGATTTTGTGACTTGTGGTCTTATTCCTTATGCAGATCTTTGGGGAAGATCTTTATCTGGTAAATTGTTGCCATATCCCCACCCCCCACTTTGATAGAAAATACTTTCTCCTACAGAATTTCATTTATAGAAGGGGAATGCTCATACCAAATAAATTATTCCTGCTGTAATGTTTAGAAAATAGGGAGGATGACATGTGTAAGGGTGTAACTGTTTATAATCTTTAAGTTTTGTATGCAAAGACCAACTTTTAGGGTGCCGGGAGAGTTTTCTCCTCTCTCGTCTCCTAATGATGTCTTTCCCTAAGAGGTAAGTGCAAATGTAGAGAATATAATTAAGAACCTGATTGTAAGCAAAAGATGTCACAAAATTTATGTCCTAAGACTCGTATAGTTTTCTGTTCTTGTTAGACACTAGACCCAGTGTCTGTGTGCTCATTGTTGATAAATGAGGGGAATTAAGAGGATTACTGTTAAGGTAGACACACTGACAGCAAGGAGAAGCAACATCTGACAGTTTGCTCTGTTTGTGCCTTACTCTTTGTTTCTGGAGTATAACTGAATGGTGAATCATATTAGCTACTGTCCTATCTTTATACTCACTATGTTTGGATTTGTAAATAGCCCTCTGTCACTACTTCATATAAAAGGAGGGCAGGGAGAAATAGAAATAGCCCAGCTGTGAAGAGAGACAGACTAAGTGAAAAAAGGCATAGCTAGCATCTCTCTTCTGTGTGTGAGCAGCTTTACCCAAGTACAGCTCCATCCTCTAGTTCCTGACTGAAGTTAATAATGAGAATTATTAAGCATCCCATGTTAGTTTTCACTAATGCTGTCTCCATTTAACACATGAGGACGCTGAGGCTTAGATCAGTGTGTGTCTAGCACCGCAAGGTAAGTAGTGTTAAAGCTGGTTTGAATGAAGAGCGCACGTGCGTTCTTCCATTATACTCTGTTGATACCAAACCATCAGTGGAATATAAAGTAGTCCTTGTTAAAGTCTACGTAAGAGAGCAGTGATATGTGACAAGATTTAGGTTTTTAATAAAAATTTAAAATTAAAAAGTTAGATATTAAAAAATGTTTAGGTATTTAATGTAAGTTTTAGTTAAACAAAATTGGTATTTATGTGTAATAGCACATTTTATTTTTATTCATCTTTCTATATATACACACACAGACACATATATACTTACAAAAATATTGATAGAATTTTAAACAAAGTCTGGAGTAATTTTAGGTGCAGTGGTTTTTTTCCCCTTTTCTTTTTAGTTTTTGGCTTGTATTCTTCCTTAAACTCTTTCCCTCACTACCAGAACCACCAGTTGTAGACTGAATGTTTGTGGTCCCCCCCCACCTCAAACAGATACATTGAAACCTAATCCCCAGTGTGATGGTACTTTGAGGTGGGAGCCTTGGGGTGATGATTAGGTCATGAAGGCAGAGCCCCCATAGATGGGATTAGTACCCTTATAAAAAAGGCCCTAGGGAGACCTGGTCCCTTTCTCCGTGTGATGTAGTGAAAAGATAACTGTGAACCAGGAAGCAGGCTCTCACCAGATACCAACCAAACTGGTGCCTTGATCGTAGACTTCTGAGCCCCAGAACTGTGAGAAATAAACTTCTGTTTATAAGTTACCCTGTCTATGGTATTTGTTACAATAGCCTGAACTGAATAAGATACCATCCAAACACAGAACACATGTTGACATGACCCCAGTCACCTGTGTACCCATATTAACAATCTGTCGTGTATCTATTTCACATTTTTTCCTATGATCTCTATGTATAGGTCATAGATATCAGTATTTGACAAAATTGGAGTGGATATTATATGCTTAACTCTACCTTTTGTTTTCTTGTTTAACATTCCATGTACAGATCTCTTCAGTTCACTGTTTTAATGATTTCTTAATAGTCAATGGTGAGGTGTACTATATTTTTCAGTCATCACCCTATGGATAGACATTTAATCTTTACTTTGGCTCTGGTTTTTTATTTGTTCATTTTGTCATTATGTGCAATACTGGAGTAAGTATCTATATATGTATATATTTTTATATTTGTGATGTTTTTGTTTATATGTATTAAATTTTCAGGAGTAGAGTTTCTAAGTCAAAGGACATGTATAATTTTAATTTTAAGAAATAACATACTGTTTCCCCAAAGAGGACATATAATATGTGACTTTCCTCTTTACCTTGAAGCCCTGCTGGCCATGGTATCATCTTTCTTTGTGTGATTTTTATTAATTTGATGAGTACAACACCTCAGTGTTACTTTAATTTTTATGAGTTTCAGTACCAGTGCTTAGTCTGAGCTACAAGTGAAAGTGAATATCCTGGATTTGTTAGCCATTCAGTATTCTTCTGTGAATTTACCTATTCTTAATATTTTACCTGTCTTTTTAATTGAGTTGCTTGTGTTTTTTCATATAATTTTAAAAGTCCTTGGTATTTTTTCCAAATCTCTCAGTTACGTCTTGAGTTAGTATACCTTATACAAAATGTTTATATTTGTCATATCATATAATTTTGGTTTTCCTTGGATGTCTTCTGGGCACTCTGTCTTGGTTTCAGAAGTATCTCTCTTTTTTAAAAAAATAGATATTTTTTACATTGGAGTATAGTTGCCTTATCAGAAGTCTCTCTTCCGTTTTAGTTCTATGTACATTTTCTAAGTTTTCTTTTAAGGTTTATATTATTTTACTTTTCAAATTAAATCTCTAATACAATTTGGAATTGTTCTTAAATATATTGTGTACATATTCCATATATTGATGTAGAAATTCATTTTCTTTACAGATGAATATCCAGTTGTGCCACTAACTTCCTTTTCTTACTGAATTTAGGTACCACCTTTGTCATATACTAAAAGTTCATGTAAGCTGGGGTTCATTTCTAGATTCCCTTTTTGTTCTGATCCTTTTGTGTAGTTCTTTGCCAATTTCAGATTAATTACAGTGGTTTTTTGGTATGCTAATACCAAGTAAGGCAAGTACCCCTCTTGCTACTCTTCTTTTTCCATTCTATTTTTGGCTGTTCTCAGAACTTTATTCTTCCATATGAAGGTTAAGGTTATTTTATCCTAGTCAAAAAAAAAAAACTTTCTTGAATTCTAACGGGAATTTTTATATTCATTGACTTTTTATATTTGGTGAGAGCTGTCATTTTTTATGGGGGCTTCCCTGATAGCTCAGTTGGTGAAGAATGCAGGAGATCCCGGTTCCATTCCTGGGTCAGGATGATCTGCTGAAGGGATAGGCTACCTACTCCAGTATTCTTGGGCTTCCCTTGTGGCTCAGCTGGCAAAGAATTCTCCTGCAATATGGGATACTTGAGTTCAATCCCTCGGTTGGGAAGATCCTCTGGAGAAGGGAAAGGCTACCCACTCCAGTATTCTGGCCTGGAGAATTCCATGGATTCTATAGTCCATGGGGTCTCAAAGAGTCATTTTTATGTTAGTATTCCCATCCAAGACATGATATGTCTTATATTTGTTCAAATTGTATTTCAATCCTTTGGTAAGATTTTATAGTTCTCTTCATATGGTCATGTGCCTTTCCATTAAGTTTGTTCTTAGGTATGCTATAGTTTTGACACAATTCTTTAATAAAATGTTTTCCATTTCCATTCTTGTATACTCATTTCTATTATAGGGAAAAACTGTAATTTTTAAAAAGTCATATTCAGTGATGGTATCAAGTTAGTTTTTCTTGTTTTTTAAGGAAAGAGCTCTGATTTTTTTGGCCATATACTCATTATCAATAGAAGGATAGATTTATCTCTTCTTTTGCAGTATTTATACTGTCTTCTTGTCTTTACTGCATTTACTACAACTTTTAGAACTTTAAAATTACTGTTGAAATGTAATGGAAATAGCGAGCAGTTTAGTCCAATTCTTGTTTTAATTAAAAATGATCACTGTTTTACTGTTCAGAATATTCTCTGTTAATTTTGGAAAATCTTTTTGATAGTTCTTCCTATTTAACTTTTTAAAGCAATAGATGCTGAATTTTTTGAATTGCCTTTTCATATTTATTAATGTTATATGTTTTTCTTTAATTTATAGTTGCAGAAAGGTATGTAGATTTCTTGGTATTGTATTACTAATTAGTTATAGATTATTCTTTTGATCATTACTACAAGTGAGATTGGTATATAGTATTTGTTGTTTTTTGAGGGGGTGGGAAGGAAGATGTGATAGGTAATCATCTTTCCTGAGATCCTGAAATTGAATTGGGAAGCTTTTCATCTTTTTCTGTGATCCTCCTTTGTAAAATTATGATAATAACCCCATGGGGTTGTTGGGAGGTGAAGTGAATGAATATGAAGTGCTTAGTACAGTGCTCAAAGTAGTTAGTACAGTGCTCAAAGTAGTTAACACTATATTTGTTAGCTATTAGTATCATAATCAACGGAAACATTAAATGATTTTGGGGATTTTTAATTCTTTAAAGGTTTGTTAGAGAATTTAGCTATTAAATCATCTAGTTCAGGTGACTTTTATGATGATAAATCTGACTCTCATACTTCTAGTGCTGTTTGCTCTCTTTTATCCTTCTTCTCCATGGTTTATTCTTGATAATTTGCTTTTTGCTAGGAAACCATGTACTTCCTCTAGATATTTAAATTTATTGCTGAAACAGCACATATAGTTTTATTTTGTAATTCTTTTAATCATTTTAGCAATTTACAGCAGATTTTCTAATTAAGCCCAGAAACCAGTTAGAAATTTAGTTATATTATTGGATAGGGTGCTTTCTAATGCAGAAGTTGAATACTTTTTTGTGTGTGAACTGAAACAAAATATTTGATACACTTTTTGTCTTTAAAATGTTTCTCAGAATGAGAACAGAGAACACAGACCAATACCTAAGTGTAGGGAATTTAGAGCTCTAGTTTATATTTTGTCCCCAGCATATATAGCACCAGCCTAACTCAGAGTCAGATCAGATCAGTTGCTCAGTCGTGTCCGACTCTTTGCGACCCCATGAACCGCAGCAAGGCTAGTAAATATTTGTTAACTGAATGAATGATAAATTATTAAATGAATGCATGAAATACAATCCAGTTGGATAATCACTGAATAATAGGTAGATTTTTGGAAGAATTTTTTTAAATGGTAGTTTTAAGTCACCATTTCTAAGATAATTAATACTAATCTTGGATATGTTCCTCCACAATTATGGTATATATTTACTATAAAACATCTAAATACTTCATTGTAGACAAAGTGCTTGGTAATGAAAGTCACATAAAGGCGTTGTGTGGTAAATTAACTAGTTTATTGAATGAATTAACCAGTAGTCATGAGTTACTGATATGTCTCATGGTCCTTAACTAGGACCTTTTGTAGGCTCTTCATGCTGCTAAGCCCATTTTCTCTAGTGGACTGAATGTTCAACAGAGGTAGCAACACAGTAGGTAAAATAAATGAGCCTCCCCAAAATAATGTTCAGAATTTCTGGCTTGGAGCAATAGCCAGATTCATTCAGATATTGTTAGAATGGTGAAAGAGGTGTATAAAATCAGTATAAAGAGATAAAGAGGTAAGGAGCATCCTTTGAGGGCAGTTAAATATATGAATAGTCTTCTGCCCAAGAGATGTTCTCTGTCCCTGCCTTTGTCCTTCAGTTCTGGCTTGATTTCACAGGGTTTCTTTACTAAGACTCTTTTGTTTAAGATGTCACTGCAAATTAAAGCTTTACCATCACACCCCTCATAGCTGCCTTGTAACTTCTACTTTCCCACTGGTGCCAGGCATGTTCCAAGGCAGCTTTCCAAGGTTTAGTGATTTCACCCTGATATCTCTGCCAATAAAAATAACCAGTTACCATTAAACACCTGCCCCACCCATAACTTGATTTTTACATGCTGTTTTATTAAGAGAACTTATCAGAGATTTTAGGAGAATTAATACATTATGTTCATCAGGATATTACCTGACCCTTG
The DNA here is from genome assembly GCF_029407905.1 of Bubalus kerabau. Classification (NCBI taxonomy): domain Eukaryota; kingdom Metazoa; phylum Chordata; class Mammalia; order Artiodactyla; family Bovidae; genus Bubalus; species Bubalus kerabau. Next base: position 55,896,705 of record NC_073638.1, read on the forward strand.
AAGTAACTTTTATATTAAAAGGTAGGGTGTTTTACCTTTGAACAGAATATGAGACTCAGCATGTTTATCTGTTGAGAAGAGTAGCCATTGTAATAACCTTATTCTTATGATTCTTTATGGCTGGAAGTACTCCATTGACATGAGAAGCCAGATTCTTACTTTGGGAACTTATACTTTAGTAGGACAGATTAACAGACACAGCAAGCAACGAGTCTTAGATTCATTGAGAGGGTAATAATAATTTCTAAATGTTTTGTTGGTATTGTAGGAAAAAGTCATAATCCCACCCCTTCCTATGCCTTCACAGGTGGTAGGGAAAGAAAATACTATTTGAATATCTCAAATATGAAAGATACTTAAATGCTAAAAACTTAGCATATATATATTTATAATATTCACAATGCTATGCTACTATTATAATTCTGTTTTGCTGGTAAGTGAGATGACAACTTAAAAAGGTGAGCTAGTGTGTGTTATTCAGAGTCCTGGTCCATTTGATGGCAAAGACCTTTCCAATATATTTCCTCATCTCATGTGAAAGAAGTCTTGAGGCTGCCCAACAGCTCCTATCCCCCTTCTGATAAAATTTCTTTGGTGGTGCACCTGGGTGTGAATGAGCCAGACATTTCTCAGAGAGTCTTCTGGCCCTGGCACAATGGAGACTTTCATAATAAGCTCTCCTAAGAGCCTTCCAAGTTCTGTGCCTCTGTGCCTCCCCAGGCTGGAAGTGTTAACTAAAATCTGTAAGTTCGCTGTTGAGGAGCGTCTAACTCTGTGACCATGGGGCTTCTTTTACTCCTTTTCTTTCAATACAGTGTGGAGTGAGTAGACATGGTGATGTTTCTTTGTTGGCATTTCTATTTTCAAGCTCTGAACCATTAAATTCCAACTCTGCAAGAAGCATACTAATTTGAGGTAAAATGATTTCTGTGGTAGCATTGATTTTTTTTTTTTAATCTCCAATTTCTTTGATTCTAGTGACAGTGTCAAATATGAACCTTGCAGTAGAATTGACCTTACGGGGGACATATGGGGGGACATTTGGAGATTTAAATGTATGAAAAATTTAGTATAAGCCAAGAAATGGACTCAACAGCTCTCAAAAAGGAGTTCAGATTATCTTCAGATCAGATCACATCAGTCGCTCAGTCGTGTCCGACTCTTTGTGACCCCATGAATCGCAGCACACCAGGCCTCCCTGTCCATCACCAACTCCTGGAGTTCACTGAGACTCACGTCCGTTGAGTCAGTGATGCCATCCAACCATCTCATCCTCTGTCGTCCCCCTCTCTTCTTGCCCCCAATCCCTCCCAGCATCAGAGTCTTTTCCAATGAGTCAGATTATCTTATGTTGCATTAATTAAACTAAAGTGCCCAGATCAAGGGAAGTAATAGTCTTCCTGGACTTTGTGTTCATTAGGTCATATTTGGAATATTCTGTTTAATTTGAATCCCAGTTTACTTTGATGAGAAAGAGCCAAAGGAGATGGCCAGGGTGAAAGAAGGGTTTTTAAATAGTTGAGAATAGAGGAAATTTAGCTTGGAGAAGAGGGGACTTCAGGAGTATAGTTGCTATCTTTAAACTAAAGAGTTTTGGCAAACAGTTGTTGGGTAATAATAGTAAAATAGATGTATTTATTGAATATGTACCATCTGTCAGGTTAAGTACTTTATATGCTTTATCTCTTTTATTCATCAAAGCAAGTGTATGTGATTGGTGTTATTCTTTATTATCCCTGTTTTGCTAATGAGGACACAGATCCAGAAAGGGAAATTGACTGCCTAAGGTTGCCTTGTGACAGAACCAGCCAGTCAAAAGTTTTAATCCATTTTCTTTTCTTTCTTCCGTGCTGCCTCCCACATCATAAAGAATTTGGACTCTTTCTGAAGAAAAAAATATGTAGGCGTAGTGTTCCTGTGGGTAGAGTAGTGATAGTGCTATGGCAGTAGAGTATACTGGGGATGGTAGGATGAGTTATTTTAGTAGAGTGGTCCGGAGACACTTCACTGAAAAGAAAAAATTTGAAAAAGATAAGGCAGCAAGTTGGGTATCTTTAGGAAGAACATCCCAGAGAGCAGCATAGCTGGTGTAAGAGCCCTTGAGGAAGCAGTGAACTTGGTTTGCTGAAAGTACAGCTAAGAGGTCAGTCTGGTTTGAGCATAGTGAACAAAGCTGATAGAGGCCAGATTGTGTGGTTTACACTTTTTCTATGTATGATGGAAAGATGTTGGAGGGGTTGGAGCCAAGGGAGTGATATGATCTGACTTTTATTTAAAGAAAGTGACTCTGGCGTGGAGAATAGACTGAGGGGAGGGAGAGTAGTGAGAGATTAGTTAAGAGACTATTGTCTTATCCAGGCAAGAGACAAGAGTGACTTAGGCTGGTCTGATAGCAGTTGAGGTATATGAAGAGAAGTAGTCCAGTTCCTGACATAGCTTGAAGTTGGAGCTAACCAGCCTTGGTAATGGATTAGATGTGGGCATGCCAGAGAAACTGGACTTAAAAATAATGTATAGATATTTAATCTGTGCAGTTAGGTGAATTGTGGTGGCATTTATGAAAATGAGGAAGATTTGTAGGGGAGAAGGAGGATGAACTCATGGGGAATCAAGAATATATTTGGGACATTAGGTTTGAGATATGTATCAGTCATGAAGGTGGAGGTACTAAGGCATTTGGATGTGCACTTTTGATGTCAGGGCTAATTGGTGCTGCTGGAGACTTGAACTTAGGAATAGTGTCAGTCAAGTTTCAGTGTAGGAAACAAACCACTCTAGATATTTTCGTCAGAAGAGATTTCACACAGAGAGTTGGGTATTTATAGAATCACTTGAGGGCTGAAGGAGTAGAAGTCGGGGCTGCTCGGCTTCAGGGACACACTGCTTTCTACTAGGCTTTGAGGTCAGCCCAGCACAGTGGCGATCTGGTGCTCACAGAACTGCTGCTAGTGAAGTAACCAGACACCTGAACGAGGAAACTGACTGCTGCAGAAACTCATACTGGAGAGGGTCTGTCACTGCTCCTGGAAGAATGGCTTCCCCACCTTCTACCTTCCAGACTTGGTTCAAGATTCTCCAACATGTTGGAAAAGGAGAATACAGCAGAGGAATAGGGGCAACTAATAAGGTCTGGGGGAAATCTAGGACAAGGTGGCATCCCAGAGCCAAAATATTTTCATGGAATTGATAACTGAATCAAATGCTGTGATTGAGTAAGAAGCGGACTGATAATTGAATACTGAATCTAGCAATTGGGGGCTCTACTGGTGATATTTGTAAGAGCAGTTTTTGTGATGTTGCAGGGGTCGTTTAGGGAGAGAATAAGAGTAAGGAGATGAAGACAAGAAGTGTAAACTGTCCCTGTGAAGTTTTTCTGCACAGAGAAGCTGGAAAATGGTACTAAAGCTGGAAGGCAATGAGGGGTCAAGTGAAGAGTCTTTTTGTTTTGAGGTGGAAGGTATTTAGCATCAGTTCAGTTCAGTTGCTCAGTCTTGTCCAACTCTTTGCAATCCCATGAATCTCAGCACGCCAGGTCTCCCTGTCCATCACCAACTCCCGGAATTCACTCAAACTCATGTCCATCAAGTTGGCATACTCATGTTCTAAAGGAATAACTGGATGCCTGAGAAAGAGAGGGGATAATAGTAGGTATGAAAAGCTTTGATAAGTGAAAGATAGTGGAATCCCGTGTATAAGTAGATGGTTAGGCCTTGTAAAAGAGGGGTGTGTATATGTGGGGAAGGCAGAGTATATGGGTATAGATATAGAACCACATGATATATTTGGTGATGGGAGAATGAGTAAGTTGTCCTCTGATTGCTTCTGTTTTTCAGTAGGGGCATCAGTCAGGTGTCAGAAGGTTGAAGGTTTGTATAAACTTTGAAGAGAAAAGAGAAGATTTAAAAATCATCATCTTAGAGAATGAGAGTGAATTAACTTGGCCTGATAGTTCTCAAACTTAAGCCTGCATCAGAATCAGCTGGAGGGCTTGGTGCAACACTGATAGCTGGGCCTCCCCACGAAGTTCCTGATGCATTAGTTCTGGGCAAGGTCTGGGAATTCACACCTCTGACTGTCCCCCGTGAACCCGATGCTTCTGGTCCAGGTTGCATACTTTGGTTACACATTTAAGGGAGAACATTCAGCATGCTGTTTTTCACCAGCTGTATTCAGCCTCTTGAGTGCAAAGGTGAAGACAGTTTAACCAGAATTAGGGTTTTGCCAGGTAAATTCATGGCCAAGAAGAGAGGTCCATATGAGTAATTTATAATGGTGGACCATGGACTCTAAGTTGGATAAGAAGAGAAGTGAGGACATGAGGGAAGTGATGATCAGCGAAAAAAGAGATATAGGACCAATGGATTGGAAATTCCGATGATGGAAACAAATTGTTGGAATGAAGTATGGAGAGCAGTGGTTAGTGCTTGGGATGCTTGAAGTTGAAGTTTTAAAGATGCAGTTATTAATTATGATATAAAGTAAGAGAATAATTGAACTGACTGAACGGGTGGAGGTCAAGAATCTAAGAGGTTGGAATATTGCCTGGACATAAAAGTCATCAGGAAGCATGGCAGGAATAGTGTTGGAGAGAGAGGATGGTGAGTCAGGTGTTAAAATCTTCAGTTATTAAGCTGGGATGGGAGGACTGCAGATAAGAGCAGCAGGAAGGGAAAGCAGCAAAATCAACATGTACATTGAAAGGACTGAAGGTTTTAAGGAGTGGAGGAAAGCAGTAGTCTGAAAAGCAGCAGAGTTACAAAGGAGACATCTACTCCATCCCATGCTCAGTGTTACATAGGGTATAGAAAAAACACAAAACAAAACACTTGAGCTCATTTAGTTCTTAGAACAGTCCCCATTATTCCCACTTTGACAGATGAGGAAACTGAGACTTAAAGTAACTGGCCTTGACAGTCACAGCTGGTGACTGCTAGAGGCAACATTATGTGGGCCCAGTGGAAGCTAAAGGAAGGCAAATGTTGACTCAGTATAAGAAAGTACATTTCAGCAGTTAGAGGTGTGCGGGTGACAGTGTTCCTTTGGGGGGAGCTTCCTGTCACTGAAGTGGATGTCTGCCTGCTGCCATTACCATTGCAAACTAATTTGATCACAGAATGACATAAGAAAAAAAAACCAGTATGTAGTAAAAGAGGAAGGGAATTGATATTTATTAGCTGTTGGGAGAGTGGGCAGACAGGGAGATAGTTGAATCTGGTTATCTCTGAGCTAAGAGTTGATGATAGTTGTATGATATTGTGAGTGCACTAAATGCCACTGAATTGTATACTTTAAAATGGTTAGTTCTATGTTATGTATATTTCACCATCGTTTAAAAATGTCTCTGATTAAACTGTTTATTTTCATTTCATTCTATTGGCAATTCATTTGTCTACAGAATTTCATATGCAAGACACCTTGGGTACAAAAAGTAGAAAAGTGGTTGTTGTTTTCATAAAGAGTTTGGGTAAATGTATACATATCTAAGTGTATGAAGAGTTACCTGGTCGCGTGAGGTGGTAAATCTTAAGTGCCCCGAGATGATGTGAATAATTGCTTTCGAGGTTCTGAGGACATGGGTTCTGCTACCTGTTCTTACCACAGTGTAGCTGGCACAAAGCATCTTTCCAGGTGTCCTGCTTTTTCTCAGTGTTAGAACTTAGAACTTGGGACAGCCCACTTGGCTCAGTTTTCAGCTTGAACTATGACATCAGTTCAAACATTCGTGGAAGAGGATTAAATTGATATTTGAAAAGAACATCTTGTCAAGTAAGTCCTCAGGAAACAGACTCAGTGGCAAAATATGGGATTGTTGTTCTTGCAGGGGATGGTTGTATTTTTGTTAGGGCTGATTACAATCTGGCAGAACTTTTTTGGGAAAATATATTCTTTGTTTAAAATAAAAAGGACTGTTTGTTCAGGTTTTGTTGGCTAATTCTAATAGTATTTTAGGTATTGATTTTTTACAATGGTGTTGTAAACATCCTGAGTTTGATGTTATGAAAAATTAGCTGTTCTTTGTTTTCATTTTTGAATGTCGGTTTTTATTTTACAAAATGCCTTGCAGAAACACTGAAGGATAGTACAGTGTTCCTATATACCTGCACCTAGTTTCTTCTCTTATTATCAGCCACAAGTGTGCTTGAATAGGAAAAACTCGTCCTCCTCCTATGTTTCCTTTTTACTCTCATGCTACCACTACACTCACAATACTTCTAATACCATATCAGTGGATCTTTTTTCACACCAAGCAGTTCTGCCAGCTGAATGTCCTGGGGTTTAACTTAATTCTGACACTGTCTACCTGGAGACAGGGGCAGATCCCACAGCTTAAGGGCTCAGTCCCCCAAGACTGCCGCCAACTTCAGACACCAGTCTCGTGTCCAATCAGTGAGACACCAGTCTCGCTTCTGATCAACTGGCTGTAAATCAGAGGAGAGGTTCCTACAACACCCTCCTCAAGTTTGATCAATTTGCTAGAAAGGCTCAGTTTACTGACTGACTACTAGTTGATTGTAAAAGGCTATGATAAAGGATACAGGCGAACATCCAGATGGAATGGATGCGTAGGGTGAGGTATGTGGGAAGAGGTGTGGTGCTTCCAAGCCCTTCCTGGAGCTCCAGTCTCCCAGCACCTCCTTGTGTTCAGCAACCCAGAAGGCTCTCTGAACCCCGTGTTATTCGGATTTTTATGGAGGCTTCATCACTTACGCATGGTCTATTAATTAGTTCTGTTTACAGCCTCTGCCCGTTTACTGGAGAATGGTAGACAGGGCTAAAAATTCCAAGTTTTTAATCATTACTTGATCTTCTTGGTGACCAGCCCCCATCCAGCAGCCTACCGACTCACCTCATTAGAACAAAAGACATTGCTATCACTCAGGAGATTCCAAAGGATTTAGCAACTGTGTGTTAGGAATTGGGGTCAAGGACCAAATATTAGAACAAAAGATGCTCCTGGTGCATCTGTCATTTAGGAAATTACAAGCATTTTGGGAGTTCTGTGTCAGGAACCAGGGGCAAAGACCAATATACATATTTTCTCACAACGGTATATTTGTTATATTTAATGAACCCATGTTGGTATATTATTAACTGAAGTCCATAGTTCATTCAGATGTCCTCTTCCAGGATCCCATTCTGGATACCATATTGTGTTTACTCATTATGTCTCCCGAGTTTCCTATTGGCTGTCAGTTTCTCAGATACTTCTTATTGATGTTTTTGATAGGTTTTGTGTGTGTGTGTCTGTGTGTGTGTTTTAATATTTATTTATTTGGCTGTGTCAGGTCTTAGTTGCAGCATGTGGGATCTTCGTTTCTCAACCAGGCATGAAACCCACATGCCCTACATTGCAAGATGGATTCTTAACCACTGAACCACCAAGAAATTCCCTGATAGTTTTGATAGTCCTTGATGGTCCTGAGGATGACTGGTCAGGTGTTTTTAGAGTGTCCCTCTGTTGAGATGTCTGATATTTTTCATGTTACTAGATTGGATTTATGGGCCTTCTAACATTTGTGACTCTCAAACAATTATGATTGCATGATTATAAGAGTATGTAAGAATATTAACAACAAAGAATTTTACCATATATTATCCATGTAAATTATGGAACATGCTGTGTGATAAACTTCGCAGTTGAGAATTTTAGGATGAATTAGGTGCAGGGTTTACTAATCCAGTGATCTGAAAAAAGAATGTTGGTCAGTCATTTGAAATAAAATGTCAGTAGCAACAAATCTTAACTGAGAACCTGCTGTGAATAGGGCCATGTGTTACTCTGTCAGTCACTCCTCCCTTTCAGTTCCAGCAGGAGCTCTGCACACAGTAAGCAATAGAAGAATGAAGATCGGAGCAGCCTTATGAGTGGATACCCAAAGGAAGAGAGCCATCATTGCAGCTCTCTGGAAGAAGACTGACTTAGAGTGGGTGGTGTAGGCCGTGTAGGCCTACTGGAGCCTCCTACCTTGTTGTTCAGCCGCCCCATCGTGTCCGACTCTTTGCGACCCCCATGGACTGCAGCACGTCAGGCCTCACTGTCCCTCACCATCTCCCAAAGTTTGCCAAGTTCATGTCCATTCTATCAGTGATGTCATCCAACCATCTCATCCTCTGATGCCCTCTTCTTCCGCCCTCAATCTTTTCCTCCTACCTTGAGTTCAGTTCAGTCACTTGGTCGTGTCTGACTCTTTGTGACCTCATGGACTGCAGCACATCAGGCTTCCCTGTCCATCACCAACTCGCGGAGCTTACTCATGTCCATCGAGTCAGTGATGCCATCCAACCATCTCATCCTCTGTTGTCCCCTTCTCCTCCTGCCTTCAATCTTTCCTAGCCTCAGGGTCTTTTCCAATGGGTCAGTTCTTCACATCAGGTAGCCAAAGTATTGGGAGTTTCAGTTCCAGCGTCAGTCCTTCCAAAGAACATTCAGGACTGATTTCCTTTAGGATTGATTGGTTGGATCTCCTTGCCGTCCAGGGGACTCTCAAGAGTCTTCTCCAACTCCACAATTCAAAAGCTTCAATTCTTCAGCGCTCAGCTTTCTTTGTAGTCCAACTCTCAATTCCATACATGACTACTGGGAAAAAACCACAGCTTTGACTAGATGGACCTTTGTTGGCTAAGTGATGTCTCTGCTTTTTAATAGGCTGTCTAGGTTGGTCAGTACTTTTCTTCCAAGGAGCAAGTGTCTTTTTATGTCATGGCTGCAGTCACCGTCTGCAGTGATTTTGGAGCCCAAGAAAATAAAGTCTGTCACTGTTTCCATTTTTCCCCATCTATTTCCAATGAAGTGATGGGACTGGATGCCATCATCTTCGTTTTCTGAATGTTGAGCTTTAAGCCAAATTTTTCACTTTCCTCTTTCACTGTCATCAAGAGGCTCTTTAGTTCTTCACTTTCTGCCATAAGGGTGGTGTCATCTGCATATCTGAGGTTATTGATATTTCTCCGGGCAATCTTGATTCCAGCTTGTGCTTCATCCAGTCCAGCATTTCTCATGATGTATAAGTTAAATAAGCAGGGTGACAATATACAACCTTGACATACTCCTTTCTCGATTTGAAACTTGTCTGTTGTTCCATGTCTGGCTCTTGACCTGCATACAGATTTCTCAGGAGGCAGGTAAGGTGGTCTGGTATTCTCATCTCTTAAAGAATTTTCCACAGTTTGTTGTGACCCACGCAGTCAAAGGCTTTGGCATAGTCAATAAAGCAGAACTCGCTCGCTTTTTCAGTGATCCAACGGATGTTGGCAATTTGATCTGTGATTCTTCGGCCTTTTCATGTCCTTCTGCCCACAATCTAAATCCTGGCCGTAGCACTGCATCCTCATTTTGTGTATTGGTGGAGGAGAGGAAGGAGACACTGCGGTGTCTTCTATTATAAAACTTTACATGGTGACATAACTGCCTGTTCAGTTACTCTGTTTTCCCCAATCGGTTGTAACTTTTGTGTGGAGGAGTCTGGCTTATCTTGCTCACTGTTAGAGCCTCTGGTGCTTAGCCTATTCCCTAGCACATGATAGGTGTTAAATTAATAAAGATTAAATGGAAGTTTATCAGGCAATACAAGGAACAGAAGACTATACTGGGTAACAGCATGTAGAAAGATAGGGAGTGCTTGCCTGACTTGTAAAATAAATTCTTCCAGATGTAAATCACATTCCTCTGCTCTGGGAAGCCTTCTTGGATCTCAGTTCATTTCCTGTGCCCTTATTGCACTTATCAAGCATTCTGTGCCTTGGTTACTTAGTTTTATTAACCTTGCTTTATTATTTTTTTTTAAGATTCTTTATCTCCTCAATGCTGGCTACTTTGTGGGGAGGGCGGAACGCCTGTCATGTGCAAATATTGTGCTGGGTGTTGTACCTGTTTTGTTAACCTATTTAATCCTTTCAACAACTCAGCATAATAAGCAGATGAGGATATTGAGGCCCAGGAAGGCTCAATAACTTGCCCAAGGTTGCACGTCACTTTCTTTGTCCCCTCCAGAAGCTTGAGGGCTCTTCTGCCCTTCTTTGCTGTTTCTAACAGGATACATTGCTTTACTAGAATTTATACACTTCATGAGAATCTTTCATACTTTATAGACCTTACCACAATTCCATTGTGTTTTTTTTTTTAAATTATTATTTGCTTGAAGGGCCATATAATCCTAACACTTCTTCAAACTTTGTAGCTCAACAGCAAAACTGGTGAAATCTAACATTTCAAATCAGTGAAATCAAATGTTACATTTTCAAGGCTAAACATGAATGTCTAAGTTAGCAATTCCTTATATGATAAACTATTATTATAAAGATGTTTTTATATAGAGCAGACAGAAAAAGAAAGTTTTAAAATTGGTCAGAGAAAAAATAGACTTATTCAAAGTGTGTGAAGCATTATAGTTTTGATGCTTCAACATTGAGCTGTCCCCTGTAGCCTTGGAAACCATAGCTTCTCAGTGCTTGTTTTTAAACTATGGTTTTCTTTTTAATATAAGTAGATTTTGATGGTAGAAAAAAGTTGTCATGTGGAATTACTCTGTGGAGCCACTTGAACAGACTTGAAACATTGTTTATGCATAAATAAATTCACCATTTTGAAAAATATTCTCAACAGGCACAGTATGTGCTGGCATCTGCAAGTCAGCTCATATTTGATGCTGAATTTAGACAACTCATAAGAGGTGGCGAAAAGGGCTTTTGATAGAAAGCAAATGGAAAAGGCAAGGTGTTGGGGTTGGAGTTTTTCCCTTTTATTTACTTTTTAAATTCCTTTTAACATTTCCTGAGAATTCATCAAATTGCCTTTCAAAATGAAATTTTTTGTGTGTGAATTATAGCATGACACAACTGTAAATGTTGGTGCTTGCTTTATGATTTTTTTGCTTTGTTTTCTTGTTTTAATGCTGTTTTCTAAGTAGAGAATTGGTATTATTATTTACCGTGACCATCATTCATATGTTGTTCATTCATTCAATAGCTAATTTATTGCTTTCCTACTAGTTATTGTGCAAGTTACATGCTGGGGATGCAAATGTAAGTAAGATATGACCCCGTCTTCTGCTGCTGCTGCTAAGTTGTTTCAGTCGTGTCCAACTCTGTGTGACCCCGTAGATAGCAGCCTACCAGGCTCCCCCGTCCCTGGGATTCTCCAGGCAAGAACACTGGAGTGGGGTGCCATCGCCTTCTCCAGACCCCGTCTTCTAGGTTATTTCAACCTATGGATTAGTCAAGCAGTACCCTGTGTATTAAATGCTCTGATAGTGTTCCATGCTTCATTTCCTGGGAACACAGAGAAAAGCTGGTTATGGGAAACTTCCCGGAGGAAGTGAGACATTCTTTCCTTTTCTTTTCTCTGCTATCCCTTTCTCTACCCCTTTTAAGAAGTTAAAGTGGATCCTGCATACTTTTCTTACTTTAAAAAATCAAACTCCAAGTGAAAAATAAAGTTCCTGTTTTACCCATCCCAGCCTTGCCCCAGTCTCTCTCCTTAGCAACAACCATCTTTAACACACTGTTTTTCTTTATGATGGTTATTATAAAAGCTTGAACTAATATACTTTGTTTCTGTCATTTGGTAAATTTTAGATAATAACTCTCCGGTTCAGTCCCTCACTTGTGTCCAACTCTGTGACACCATGGACTGCAGCACGCCAGGCTTCCATGTCCTTCACCATCTCCCGGAGTCTCAGACTCCTGTCCATTGAGTGGATGATGCCGTCCTACCGTCTCAGCCTCTGTTGCCCCCTTCTCCTGCCTTCAGTCTTTCTCAGCATCAAAGTCTTTTCCAATGAGTCGGCTCTTCGCATCAGGTGGCCAAAGTATTGAAACTTCAGCATCAGTGCTTCCAATGAATATTCAGGACTGATTTCCTTTAGGATTGACAGGTTTGATCTCCTTGCTGTCCAGGGGATTCACAAGAGTCTTCTTTAGCACCATAGCTCGAAAGAGTCAATTCTTTGGCACTCAGCCTTCATTATGGTCTAACTCTCAATATCTGTTCGTGACTACTGGAAAAACTATAGCTTTGACCATACGGACCTTTGTCAGCAAAGTGATGTCTCTGCTTTTTAATACGCTGTCTAGATTTGTCATAGCTTTTTTTCCAAGAAGCAAGTGTATTTTTATTTCGTGGCTGCTGTCACTATCCGCAGTGGTTTTGGAGCCCAGTCTGTTTGTTCCCATTTTTTCCCCATCTGTTTGTCCTGAAGTGATGGGACTGGATGTCATGATCTTAGTTTTTTGAATGTTGAGTTTTAAGCCAGCTTTTTCACTCTTACCTTCATCAAGAGGCTCTTTAGTTCGTCTTCCCTCTGCCATTAGGGTGGTGTCATCTGCAGTGTTCCTCAGTTTTAATCTCTGATGTTTCCTCATGAAGAGATTGGGTTATGTCTTTTTATTTATTTGTTTATTTATGTTTTTTTTTTTCTTTTACTGTGCTGCGTCTTCCTTGCTGTGCATGGGCTTTCTCTAGTAGTGGTGAGTGCTGGTTACTCTGTTGTGGTGTGTGGACTTCTCATTGCTGTGGCTTCCCTTGTGGAGCACAGGCTCTAGGTGTGCAGGCTTCAGTATTTGGAGCAAACGGGCTCAGGAGTTTTGGGGCATGACCTTAGTTGCCTCCCGGGATGTGGGATCCCCCGGGATCAGGGATCAAACCTGCATCCCCTGCACTGGCAGGCAAATTCCCCACCACTGGACCGCCAGGGAAGTCCTTTCAGGTTATGTATTTTTAGAGGGAATATTATACAAGTGATGTTGTGTTCTTCTTGCATCCTCTCAAGCGGTACACAGTTTTGATTTGCCACATTACTAGTGATGTGAACTGTGAACACTTCACTGGAGTGGTGTCTGTCATGTTTCACCTCTGTGAAGTTACCCTTTCTGACTTTGCAGTCTGTAAGTATTTTGTGGGGAGGTACTTTTAAATTATGTAATTATTTCATTTCTCATCAATTTTCTACCCATCAGTTTTAACATACTTTGATGTTTCTTGGCTGAATTAATTATAACGTGATGGTTGCCAAATGGTTGCTTTATAATTGTATCATCTCTTCTATATTCATCTGTTGACATTCTGCTTCAAGGGAAAGCAGCTTTCTTTTCTTCCTCATTTATTTATTTACATGAGTATGGATTCATGATTCCTGTTTCATCCAATGAGTAATAATCTGTTACTATAATTATTATTTTTTTAATACTCAAATTATTCCAGGTTTGGCTATGGGAACCTTTTCAAGCTGGCTTGCAGTTTCTTACGACGTATTTCCATCACTCTTTGAGTCCATCTTTACTTTCTGGCACAGAATATTCCAGGCTTGTATTCCCTTTGCCCCTGCATAAAGATTAGTCATTTCTCCAAGGAGAATATGGAGAATTTCTCCTCCTCTCCAAGGAGCTTTGATTTCTTTCAGTGAAGAACAGTTTTTAGAATCCAAGATCTGAGTCTGTGTATGTTTTTTGCACCTGGGTTATCACTGCCCCAGGTCCTTACTGGAGATAACTAGGAGATATATGCATGTGTACACACACACACACACACACACATTTGTACTGTTATATTGTCTTTCTGTCTACCTGCCTACCTATCTACTCACCTATGTAAAATAATGATGAGTTCACATAGATATCTTCAGTTCTAATCCAACACCACAGGTTCATTTTAGGTTTCTTTCTGTATTTGTGACTCCCTTCTCCAAAAATGAAAATCCGGCTTACCATTATCTTCGGTTTACTTACTAGATCGGTTTCCTCTATATGTAATCATCTCCTGTTGCTACTGCCATCCCACCATCACCATGTGGATGCCATGGTTCTTGTCTTCTGCAATAAGTCATCATCCTCCTACCTCTGTTTGGACTCTCCTGTGACCATGATCAGGCTCTGACAATCTGTAGTAATTCTAAAGTTTCCTACCGGCCCTGTGATCCAGAGCAGAATGTTGCATCAGTTTTGTAGAGAGACATGAATAGTCAACATGTGTGTGCATCTCTGTTTGCTTGTCTATGAGTGAGGGACCAGAAAATGAGAAAGATCACAGCTTCTTGTTAATATCATTAAACTTTAATTAAATCTTTTAAAAGAGATTGTTGGAGAACAGCAGATTAATTCATCTTCGTACTATTAGCATCTAGCTCAGCACTGTACTGCCTTTTAGGTTCTGAGAAAGTACTGATTGAAAGAATGAGTGGATGCCAATGTTTGAGGGTGTCTAATAAATACTTGGTAAATTTCCCACTGTGGATTTTAGGAAAATACCATAGTATCTCTATCTAAGGGCCTAACTGTGTACCTGTATAAGAATGAATGGAGATGAAGATTGAGTTCTGGTGCTAAGGACTTTTTATTTTTTAAGCTATATTAAAGTATACTTGACGTATAAACTTCACATAGTTGGGGTGCACAGTTTGAAAAGTGTTGATCTGCAAACTTCCATGAAACTATCACCAAAATTAAGCTAATGAGCATATCCAACAGCTCTAAAAGTTTCCTGATGTTCTTGGTAATCCCTCATGCCCACTCATTCTTTCCTCATCTCCATGCAACCACTAATATGCTTTTTTGTTTCCATAGATTAGTTTGAATTTTCTAGAACTTTAAATGAATATAATCATATAGTGTATATTCTTTTTTTGTCTGCTTCCTATAGCTCAAGATAATTATTCTGAGATTCATCCGTGATGTTGTATCAGTACAGTTCATTTCTTTTTGTTGTTAAGTTGTATTGCAGTGTATGAATATTCCACAATACATGTGCCTATTGTTTGACCCAGCCATTTTACTCCTAGATATTTATTCAAGAGAAATGAAAGCATATGTCCAAATACATATTTGTATACAGATGTTCTTAAAATACTTATTTGCATTAGCCATAGACTGGAAACAATCGAAATGTCCATCAATATTTGATTCCTCTTAAAGGGATCATATAATGAATTGAAACATATTCCCTCTTCAGTATTCTGGAAGAGATTGTATTGAGTTGGTATTCTTTTCTTCTTTACATGTTTTGTAGAATTCACAGTAAAGCCATTTGGCCCTAAAATTTTCTTTGTAGAAAAATTTTAACTAAAATTTCTTTAGGTATAGGTCTGTTCAGGTTATCTGTTTCTTCTTGAGTGAGTCTTGATAGTTTGTGTCTTTCAAGGAATTTGTCCATTTTGTCTGAGTGGTAAAGTTTAATATATACAGGATCTGTAGTACTGTTACTTCTATTTGTAATTTAAGTCTTTTTTCCTGCTGGTTGATCTAGCTGTAGGTTTACCTATATTATTGATTTTTTCAAAGAACAACTTTTGATGTCATCGATTTTTCTCTGTTTTCTGTTTCATTGATATTAGTTCTGAATTTATTATTTCCTTTCTCTTGCTATCTTTGAGTTTAATTTGCCCTTCTAGGTTTTTTTTTTCCCTCCCATGGTGAAAGCTGAAGTTGTTAATTTGAGGTTTTTCTTGTTTTCTAATAGATAGTTTTAGTGCTGTAAATTTTTAAGGAGGAAGTTAACTGCTTTTCACACATTTTGATATATTTTGTTTTCATTTTTATTCATTTAAAAATACTTTATAATTTTCTTTTTGATTTTTTTCATTGACTCATGGGTTATTTAGAAGTTTGTTATTTGGCTTTCACATAGTTGCATGTTTTCCAGATTAAAAAAAAATGACTTCTAATTAAATTCCATTGTGATGAGAGAAGTTAACATTGCATGACCAGACTCCTTTTAAATTTATTGAGACTTGTGTTATGGTTCAGAATATGTTCTTTAATGTTAAACATTTCATGTGCATTTGAAAAGAATATGTATGCTGCTGTTGTTGAGAAGAGTGTTCTATATGTTCAAATGTTGTATATGCTTACTTGCTTTTTGCCTACCTTTTCTATTGCTTATTCAAAGAGAAGTGTTAAGATACTTTCTTATAATTGTGAATTTGTCTGTTTCACCTTAACAGTTTAATCACATTTTTCTCATGCATTTTCAAACTACTATTAAGTGCATAAACATTTAGAATTGTTATGTTCTCCTGACAGATTGACTTTATCATTATGATAGTGTCTTTGTATTCCTGGTAATATTCTTTACTCTGAAGTCAACTTTGTGTAATACTAAGTACATAGCCACTTCAGCTTTCTTTTGAAAAGTGTTAGCATGGTACATCTTTTACTTCCTTGCTTTTTCTATTTTAATGCTTTTTACATTGTTTTATATTTAAAAGGAGTTCCTTGAAAATATCATGAAATTGTCCTGCCTTTTTATCCAGTATTAAATTTTTACCTTTTAATTGGTATATTCAGACTGTTTTTAAGTTACATTAATTACTGCTTTTGTTGAATTTAAATCTGCTATTTGTCCCATCTGTTCTTGTTCGCAGTCCCTCTTTATGTGTTTATTTTTTGCTTTCCTTTGTTGGCTTCTCAGCTACAATTGTTTTTGTTATTTGAGTGATTCTTTTAAGGCTTATAATGTACGTCTTCAAGTGATGGTATGCTGTGCCACGCACAGTATTAAGGACTTCACATCAGTGACTTACATTTTTCTCTTACTGGCCTTTTTGTTACTTTCGTCATATATTTTACTTCTACATATGTTATAAACTCCATGATACATTATTATTATTTGTGCTTTAAACAGTTGATTAACTTTTAAAAAGATTAAATAATAACAATCTTATGTTTGCCCACATAGCTATCGTTTCTGATGCTATTCATTCTCAAATGTAGATCCACGTTTCCATCTGGTATCATTTTCCTTATGCCTGAAGTATTTCCTTTTGCATTTCTTATGGTGCATTTCTGCTGGTAATTGAACTGTTTCACCTTTTGTATGTCTGAAAATGTCTTTATACCATCTTGGTTTTTGAAAGATAGTTTCACTGAGTAAGGAAATCTGGGTTAAGTTTTTTTCTTTTAATTCTTTAAAGATGTTACTCTGCTGTCTTCTAGCTTGTACGGTTTCTGATGTGAAATTTGTCATTCTTGTATTTGTTCGCCTTTATGTCATTTTCTCAGGCTGCGTTTAAGATTTCTTCTTTATTATTGCTGTGAGCAATTTGATTATGGTGTGCTTTGGTATAGTTTTTTTGTGTTTCTTATCCTTGGAACTTGTTGGGGATTCTTGGTTCTGTGGGTTCCTAAACTTCCAGATGTTCAAGCTGGTTTTAGAAAAGGCAGAGGAACCAGAGATCAAATTGCCAACATCTGCTGGATCATCGAAAAAGCAAGAGAATTCCAGAAAAATATCTATTTCTGCTTTATTGACTATGCCAAAGCCTTTGACTGTGTGGATCACAATAAACTGGAAAATTCTGAAAGAGATGGGAATACCAGACCACCTGACTTGCCTCTTGAGAAACCTATATGTAGGTCAGGAAGCAACAGTTAGAACCGGACATGGCACAACAGACTGGTTCCAAATAGGAAAAGGAGTACGTCAAGGCTGTATATTGTCACCCTGTTTATTTAACTTATATGCAGAGTACATCATGAGAAGAAACGCTGGGCTGGAAGAAGCACAAGCTGGAATCAAGATTGCCGGGAGAAATATCAATAACCTCAGATATGCAGATGACACCACCCTTATGGCAGAAAGTGAAGAGGAACTAAAAAGCCTCTTGATGAAAGTGAAAGAGAGTGAAAAAGTTGCCTTAAAGCTCAACATTCAGAAAACTAAGATCATGGCATCTGGTCCTGTCACTTCATGGGAAATAGATGGGGAAACAGTGGAAACAGTGTCAGACTTTATTTTTTTGGGCTCCAGAATCACTGCAGATGGTGATTGCAGTCATGAAATTAAAAGATGCTTACTCCTTGGAAGGAAAAGTTATGACCAACCTAGATAGTATATTGAAAAGCAGAGATACTACTTTGCCAACAAAGGTCCATCTAGTCAAGGCTATGGTTTTTCCAGTGGTCATGTATGGATGTGAGAGTTGGACTGTGAAGAAAGCTGAGCGCCAAAGAATCGATGTTTTTGAACTGTGGTGTTGGAGAAGACTCTTGAGAGTCCCTTGGACTGCAAGGAGATCCAACCAGTCCATCCTAAAGGAGATCAGTCCTGGGTGTTCATTGGAAGGACTGATGATGAAGCTGAAACTCCAGTACTTTGGCCA
Organism: Bubalus kerabau; assembly: GCF_029407905.1. NCBI lineage: Eukaryota > Metazoa > Chordata > Mammalia > Artiodactyla > Bovidae > Bubalus > Bubalus kerabau. The sequence continues at coordinate 55,914,794 of NC_073638.1, forward strand.
CCTCATGCAAAGAGTTGACTCATTGGAAAAGACCCTGATGCTGGGAGGGATTGGAGGCAGGAGGAGAAGGGGACGACAGAGGATGAGATGGCTGGATGGCATCACCAACTCAATGGACATGAGTTTGAATGAATTTCGGGAATTGGTGATGGACAGGGAGGCCTGGCGTGCTGCAATTCATGGGGTCGCAAAGAGTTGGACACGACTGAGTGACTGAACTGAACTGAACTGAATATTCATCTGATTTGGAAATTTTTCAGGCATTAATTTTTCAAATATTTTTTTCTGTCTATTGTTTTCTCCTTCTTGAACTACAATTTATATATATATATATATATATATATATAGGATCTTGTGAAATTGTCCCACCATTCATTGATGCTTTGTTTTCTTTTTGTTTTAGTCTTATTTCTTTCTCATTTTGAATATTTCCTATTCAAATGTCCATAGACATTTAGCTCTTCTTCTCTAATGTCTAATTTCTTTATCCACTATTTTTTTTTTTTTTTTTTCCTTTTCAAACATCATAAAGTTTTCTTCTCTAGAAGTTCAGTTTGGGTCTTTAAAATTTTTTCTGTGTCTCTAACATGTTCAATCTTTTCTATCTAGTTTTTGAACATGTGAATTATAATTGTAATAAGTGTTTCAGTGGCCTTGTACTAACTATATCATCAGTGTTAATTCTGCACCAATTTTGATCGATTGATTGATACTGCTACTTATTTTGGATTCTGTTTTCTTCTTTGCATGTATGGTAATTTTGGATAGGTTGGCAGACATTGTAAATTTGCCTACTTGTTTGTGGGGTATTTTTGTAGTCCTATAATATTCTTGAGGTTTATTCAGAGATACAGTTATGTTACTTGGAAAAGCTTTCATCCATTCAGGTCTTGTTTTTAAGTTAGCTTTGTAAGGCATTTAGTCTAGGGTTGATTTTATCCACATACCATTCCTAATAGTTTATTAAATGGCCCATGGATTATGGGCCATATCATTTCTAGAAGGAATAGGCACCAGTCTCTGCAGTCTCTGCTTGCTTTTTTTCTAGTCCTTTCTAGAAATGTCTAGGTGACATTTTTCCCTCCTTGGTCTTGAGAAGTTTCCTCAGATGATTCACTGGATTTGTACACAGCTAAATACTTAAATATTCTACAGATTCTGGAGTTCCGGAATTTTCTCTTTGGGCTCTCTCTTCTCCAGTACTATGGGCTGAGAGCTCCAGCATGTGTGGTTTCCTCTGGACTTTCAGCTTTCTCTTTAACTCAGGGAGATCTCTGTACTCTGTTGGGATCTCCCTCCCTGTGCTTTCATCTGTTCCTCTAGGCAGTGAGTTGGGGGCAATCACAGGGCTCACTTTATATTTCTCAGGTATTACTGTCCTTTGTTACCTGATGAGCAATGTCTTAAGACCACTGTTTCACATGTGTTCTTAGTTTTTATTTTAGCAGTTTTAGATGGGAGAGTAAATCTAGTCTTTGTTACTCTTTCTTGGCCTGAAGTATAATAAGTTAGGCTGTTCCCAAGGATTTTGATGTCCTAAAGACCATTTTAGTAATAACTTCAGGGTAAAAAAAGGACTTTATACTCCACTTTAATACAAGGTGTGGATCCTACCTTGCTACCTCTGTATCATTTTCTTTGTTTCTCTTTTTTCCTATTCAAATTTGAATTGAGCCAAACTTATGGAAAGCCTCCTATGGACCAGGGACAACAGAGTGGAAGTTAAAAAGATTAATATAATCTGATCCCTTTCCATAGAGAACTCAGAATTTAGAGATGAATAGAGTGTGTAGTATCCTCCAAATCATAGCTCTTAAATTGGTAGAACTGAGGTAGAGTCAGATCATTTAGCTTCCAGTTGAATTTCCTTCTCACTGTAGTAATGCATCCGTATATGAATCCCTACACATGTGTGTATGTGTGTTAATTGCTCAGTCATGGTCTGATTCTTTTTGGCGCAGTGGACGATAGCCCATCAGTCTCCTCTGTCCGTGTAATTTTCCAGGCAAGAATACTGGAGTGGGATGCCATTTCCTGCTTAAGGGGATCTTCCAGACCCAGGGATTCAAGCTGCATTTCTTATATCTCCTGCATTGGGATGCAGATTCTTTACCACTAGTGTCAAAACATATATATATGTGTGTGTATATATACACACACACATGCATATATGCATACATACATGCATACGTACTGTGTAGAACTCAGGAGGCTGCATGAACTTATGGACCAAAGACTACAATATTGTAAAGTCTCACCCTCTTGATGATTTTTTGCTTCAGTTCAGTCGCACAGTCTTATCTGACTCTTTGCGACCCTGTGGACTGCAGCATGACAGGCTTCCCTGTCCATCACCAACTCTGGAGCTTGCTCAAACTCATGTCCATCAAGTCAGTGATGTCATCCAACCATCTCATCCTCTGTCGTCCCCTTCTCCTGCCCTGTCTTTCCCAGCATCAGGATTTTTTGCTTATCAGTGACTAAAAGACTTACGAGACATTTGTAAATGTGTGAGACTAGTAATGAACTGGTGATCCAATGGGAAGAAAAGGGATGAAAAAAGAGACTTGTGCTGGTTTCCTTTTTTGGAACAGACTTCCAGAGTTTTAAATAGTAGTGTGCTAGTTGGAGCATGTCTTTGGAGACACGGCAGTAATTTTGATTTGTGTCCAGTTAAAGCTGCAACAAAACTGCCAATTTATAAGGAATTCTGTATTTGCTCATTTTCTTCAGATAGTAGGCCAAATGGAGAAATTTTTTAAGCCAATTCTGAAATACTGTACTAAAAACCAAAATGAGCAAAGTTAATCTTATGTATTAGCAATAGAGGATTGCAGGAAAACATTTCAGATTTTTACTTTCTAATACTAGTAATGAGACCATTTGTGTAAGTATAAATATAGCATGCAGATGTGACAAAGAGGATAACAAGGCAATGTGGTACAGAGGGTGGAAAAGTGAATTGGAAGTTAGGAATTTGAACTTCAGTTCCTGCTTTCTGACTGATGTGATTTTGCGATTTTGGCAAGTATCTTTAGTGAAATGGGGTTCCATTTACATATTTAAAATGAGAGCACTGAATTAAAAGACCTCTAAAATAGCTCTGAATACTAACATTATCATGGTCCTTTGACCATACAGATGACCTTAGTTGACAGTGAGATTTCCTAGTTACAGTTGACCCTTATACAGCGCAGGGGTTAGGGATGCTAACCTCATGCAGTTGAGAATTCGCCTATAACTTTTGGTTTCCCCAAAACTTAACTACTGGTAACCTAATGTTGGCTGGGAAGCCTTACTAGTAAGATAACGGTCAATTAACACATATTTAGGATGTTATATGTATTATATTCTGTATTCTTACAGTAAAGTAAGCTAGAGAAAAGCATCCTTAAGAAAATAATATGGAAAAGATAATACATTTACAATTCTGTATTGTATATATTGATACTGTAAGTTTATGTTGTCTGTTTTCAAGATGAATCATCTGCCAGTATCTGCATCAGTGTTGTTTTACATGCTGCAAAACAGTGTAGATGTTACACGTATTACTAAAGCTGGACATGAAAAATGAAAAGGTAATGTGAAAAAAAATTCATATTTATTAGCAGGTTAAATGATCCATGCATTGATAAAGAAGCAGCAGCAATGATTGCTTTATGATAACCTAATATAACTGATAAGAGTCGTCATGCCTAACCTATACACTCATGAGTGAATCGTTATAAATTCTTCATAGCAAACAATATTACAGTTTTATTCATAATACAGTATAGATTTAGAAAAAGGAGAAGCCAATGTGATTTCCCTGAAGTCTTCAGGGAAGAAATAAAGAAAGCTCTTGGACTGGAAGAATCTTGAGGGTCTATAGAGTGGTATAAGAGCATGTAATAAGGATGAAGGGATGTTTATATAGTAGGAAGAATCTACTGGAATGGAAGGGACATCTTGTATATAGAGTGCAGGATAGTGAAATTCACACTCAGAAATGTTAATTTGGTGGCATAGGCTGTCTCGAGGCAGTGGCTTATTTTTAATGAGGCCTGAGAGTGACGAGATTTAGACAGTATTTTTGGAATGAATATATACTACTTCAAATACATTCTTCTTGGCCCATCTTTCTTGCAATCAGGCATTTAAATTTATAAGCAGGTTGACCAGCATTAAAGATATAATCTATGTCCATAAGCCAAAAGCAAAGCCAAACAGTACAATTGTGGTAAGGCAGTTATATTTAATACTGCGCTGGTACAGTGATTCCACCAATTGAGATAATTGGTCTATTCAGCATATCATACAAAGTTAATGGAGAAGCTGTTTAAATTAAAGACATTCTAGATTATGTATGCTGATTTTGCATCCAGTTACTTTACTGAAGTCTTTTATTCTAATAGTTTGTCTTGACTCTCTAGGGTGTATTATATAAGTTATAATATCCTTTGTAAATGGTGACAGTTTTGTCTCTTATTTTCTAAGTGTATTCGTCTTGCTTTTTGTACCTTATTACATTGACTGAGCCCTCCACAGTGAGTATTCTGTTATCACATAGCAAGACATTCCCAAACTTAACAGTTGAAAACAACAATTTATTATCCCCAGATCCTTACAGTTCTGTGGGATGCCTTTAAGCTTAGCTTGGTTGTTTTCCCTGGAGACCTTTCAAGTAGTTGTAATGAGATGGCAGCTGTGGCTGGGGTCGTCTGAAGATTCAACTGGGCTGGATGTAATGGGTGCTTCTTCACTGACATATTTGGTGTCTCAGCTGGGATGGCTGGAACAGTGGAGACTGGCCAGCCATCTCTCTTTTTCTCCAAGTACTTCTGTGCATGTCCAGCTTCCTCACATACGGCACTCTCAGGGTAGTCAGATTTCTTACATGGAATTTGGTTTGTCCCAGAGTGAGTGTTTAGAGAGAGGAAGTAAAAATTAAGGGTTATGCCTGAAGGTAGCGGTAGCTCAGGGTCATTCCTGCCATATTCTGTTTGTTAAAGCAGTCACAGAGCCTGCCCAGATTCAAGGAGCAGAGAAATAGATTCCACCTCTTGGTGGGGAAATATGAAGACTCCATTGCAGGATGGGAGATATTATTGTCGTCATATATGGAAAATTCAGTTTGCCACAGAGGGCTTCCTTGATATTCTGACATTTCACCATTGATTATAAGTTGGAGTTTTCTGATAATTCCTTTTATCAAATAAGAAAGTTTCTATGTCCTTAGTATAACTAAGGATTTTTCTCAGGAACAAGTTTAGTGTTTCTTGTTTTCCTTTGTTCTATTAATGTAATGAATTACCCAGCCTTAAGGATGTTAATGGAAAAGGCAATGGCACCCCACTCCAGTACACTTGCCTGGAAAATCCCATGGATGGAGGAGCCTGGTGGGCTGCAGTCCATGGGGTCGCTAAGAGTCGGACATGACTGAGTGACTTCACTTTCACTTTTTCACTTTCATGCATTGGAGAAGGAAATGGCAACCCACTCCAGTGCTCTTGCCTGGAGAATCCCAGGGGCAGGAGAGCCTGGTGGGCTGATGTCTATGGGGTCACACAGAGTCAGACACAACTGAAGTGACTTAGCAGCAGCAGCAGCAAGGATATTAAAGCATCTGTATTATCCTGGGATAAATTTTACTTGCTTATGATGTATTTATTGACACTAATATTTTATTCTTTACAGTTTTTTATAATTGAGGCAGACAGTTTTATTTTTATGTGTGCTGTTCCTGTTCAAATCAAAACTGGTAAAGGTTAAACTAGCCTAAAATGAATAGAGAAGCTCTGTATTTTCTCATGATGTGAGGCAATTTATGTAATTTAGATTTAGGTGGTAGTTCTCACATATAGAACCATCAGGGCCCATGGTCTCTCTGCCTCCACAAGGTATTACTCTTTGGTTACCTTTCTGATTTCTTCATGGTTATTAATCTATTCAGATTTTTAATCTCTTGTTGTGACAACTTGGTAATTAATAGTTTTCTAGAAAACCATTTACTTCTTTTTTAGTTTACTGGCATGAAGTCATATATAGTATCACTTTTAAGTTTTAAAGCCTGGCCTGCATCCTAGTTTGCCCTCTTTCTTGTTTCTAATTTTGAAGTGCTTTTGTATGTATTTCTTCAAATATGTCTATTGTACAATGAATATATTTTAAATTAAACTTACATTTTAGCACATGGATGGTATTATGAAAAAAATCTGGGAATGATTTAGCCTGCTTTTAGGTCAACTGTGGTTGCTCTTGCCTGAAGTGAGTTTTCGAGATGTAAATTGGAAATTCACAGAGTTGATTATTGTTCTATAACTTTGACTTCATTTGTGCTGCTTGTTAGTTTTTGAAGACACATCTTGGTTAGACCTGACACAGTCATTATCACATGCTTTCACACCACCTACTGTCTTTCAATAGCACTTTCCCACCCACGATGCTGCCATTTACTTTTCCATGAGGGTATGTTGATTTCATAAGTAGCAGTAGTGTTCTTTCTTATTTAATGCCATTACAAGGAGACTGTGTGTATTCTTCTCAACTATATGCACAGTCTAGACGGAGGAATGTAGAAGCAAGCTTATAGACCTCTGGTCTTTAGGGAAGCTATCATATTTAGTAAACCCATCAACAAGTATTTTAGTGATTCCCATGTGTCCAAGACTGCTGTAGGTGCTATGAAGATACAGAAGATTTCTCAGGTGTTCAAAGTCCACAGCAATTTGGCTCTGATCAACCTTCCCAGATTCAATAATGTTGCTTTTATGTGCCCTTTGCTTTAGCACACTCCCTATTCTTATTTTTCACATGCAGTGTTCTCTGCTGCCTTAATGACTTTGAAAAGCTATTCCCAATATCCTAAATGACTGTTCTCTTACATACAGTTGTCAAATTCATACCTACCCTTCCTTCAGATACCCTTCCCTTTAATGAGCCTTTCCCCAGAAAGTTAACTCAGACTAATGTGTCCAGTTTGAAAGGGTAAGTAGATTTGTAGATCCAAATAATAACTCTAGTAGTGTCTTTGGCAAGCTGTGTATTAAAAGCTCAGGGAGAAATAAGAAGGATAAGCTAGATGATAGTAAAGATAGGAAGGTTTGTAACTACTTAATGACTTATCAACCTAGAGGGAAATTTCTAATGGCATAGTGTAGGGCTCTGTTTTAATCTGCACTGTGCTTAGTCTCACAGTTGTGTCCGACTCTTTGCGACCCCACAGACTGTAGCCGAGCTCCTCTGTCCGTGGGGATTCTCCAGGCAAGAATACTGGCGTGGGTTGCCATGCCTTCCTCTTGGGGATCTTCCCAACCAGGGATCAAACCCAGCTCTCCCATGTTGCTGGTGGATTTTTTACAGTCTGAGTCATCAGGGAAGCCCTCTGTTTTTATCTGGTCTTGTTCAACATGTTCATTCATTCAGCTATTTACTCACCATGTATTTATTGAGTACTACAGGTTGGAAACAAACCTCTGTCCACAGTTCTTCAGGCACTCTGTCTATCAGATCTAATCCCTTGAATCTATTTGTCACTTCCACTGTATAATCATAAGGGATTTGATTTAGATAATACCTGAATGGTCTAGTGCTTTTCCCTACTTTCTTCAATTTAAGTCTGACTTTTGTAATAGAACTATGGATGGAGGTTCGTGACATTGTACAGGAGGCAGTGATCAAAACCATCCCCAAGAGAAAGAAACGCAAAAACGTAAAGTGGTTGTCTGAGGAGGCCTTACAAAGAGCTGAGAAAAGAAGTGAAAGGCACAGGAGAAAAGGAAAGATATATCCATCTGAATACAGAGTTCCAAAGAATAGCAATGAGAGATGAGAAAGCCTTTCTAAGTGATCAATGCAAATAAATAGAGGAAAACATAGGATCCACCAATAGAATGGGAAAGACTAGAGATCTCTTCAGGAAAATTAGAGATACCTAGGAGAAGGCAATGGCACCCCACTCCAGTACTCTTGCCTGGAAAATCCCATGGACTGAGGAGCCTGGTAGGCTGCAGTCCATGGGGTTGTGAAGAGTCGGACATGACTGAACGACTTCCCTTTCACTTTTCACTTTAATGCATTGGAGAAGGAAATGGCAACCCACTCCAGCGTTCTTGCCTGGAGAACCCCAGGGACGGGGAGCCTGGCGGGCTGCCGTCTATGGGGTCGCACAGAGTCGGACACAACTGAAGTCACAGCAGCAGCAGCAGCAGGGAATATTTCATGCAAAGATGGGCTCAATAAAGGACAGAAATGGTATGGACCTAACAGAAACAGATGATACTAAGAAGAGGTGCCAAGAATACACGGAAGAACTATACAGAAAAGATCTTCATGACCCAGATAACCGTGATGGTGTGATCACTCACCTAGAGCCAAACATCCTGAAATGTGAAGTGAAGTGGGCTTTAGGAAGCATCACTACAAAGCTAGTAGAGGTGATGGAATTCCAGCTGAACTATTTCAAATCCTAAAAGATGATGCTGTTAAAGTGCTGCACTCAATATGCAGCAAATTTGGAAAACTCAGCAGTGGCCACAGGACTGGAAAAGGTCAGTTTTCATTCCAGTCCCAAAGAAAAGCAGTGCCAAAGAGTGTTTAAACTACTGCACAGTTGCACTCATCTCATATGCTAGCAAAGTAATGCTCAAAATTCTGCAAGCTAGGCGTCAACAGTACGTGAACTGAGAACTTCCAGATGTTCAAGCTGGATTTAGAAAAGGCAGAGAAACCAGAGATCAAATTGCCAACATCCGTTGAGTCATAGAAAAAAACAAGAAAATTCCAGAAAAACATCTACTTCTGCTTTATTAACTATGCCAAAGCCTTTGACTGTGTGGACCACAACGAACTGTGGAAAATTCTTAAAGAGTTGGGAATACCAGACTACCTTATTTGCCTCCTGAGAAATTTGTATGCAGGTCAAGAAACAACAGTTAGAACTGGACCTGGAACAATAGACTGGCTCCATATTGGGAAAGGAGTACATCAAGGCTGTATGTAGTCACCTTGCTTATTAACTTATATGCAGAGTATATCACACAAAATGCCGGCTGGAGGAAGCACAAGCTGGAATTAGGATTGCAGGGAGAAATATCAGTAACATCAGATATACAGATGATACTACCCTTATGGCAGAAAGCAAAGAGGAACTAAAGAGCCTCTTGATAAGAGTGAAAAAGCTGGCTTAAAACTCAGCTTTCAAAAAACGAAAATCATGGCATCCATTCACATCACTTCATGGCAAATAGATGGGGAAACAATGCAAAGAGTGAGATTTTATTTTGTGGGCTCCAGAATCACTGCAGGTGGTGACTGCAGCCATGAAATTAAAAGATGCTTGCTCCTTGGAAGAAAGCTATGACCAACCTAGTCAGCATTTTAAAAAGCAGGGACAAAGGTCCATCTAGCCAAAGCTGTGGTTTTTCCAGTAGTCCTGTGTGGATGTGAGAATTGGACTATAAAGAAAGCTGAGCTCTGAAGAATTGACGCTTTTGAGCTGTGGTGTGGGAGAAGACTCTTGAGAGTCCCTTGGATGGCACGGAGATCCAACCAGTCCATCCTAAAGGAAATCAGTCCTGAATGTTCATTGGAAGGACTGATGCTAAAGCTGAAGCTCCAGTATTTTGGCCACCTGATGCAAAGAACTGACTCATTGGAAAAGAACCTGATGCTGGGAAAGATTGGAGGCAAGAAGAGAAGGGTATGACAGAAGGGTATGAGATGGTTGGATGGCATCACTGACTCCTTTGATGGACATGAGTTTCAGCAAGCTCCAGGAGTTGGTGATAGACAGAGAAGCCTGACGTGCTGCAGTCCATGGGGCTGCAAAGAGTCATACTTGACTGAGCAACTGAACTGAACTGAACAGGTTGGAAATTGCAATATGCTGGGGGTATAATGGCAAACAACAGAGACATAGTTCTGCCCTTTAGGACATCGTGATCTGAGCATTTAAACTAAGATATAGAAACTTACGCAGAATGAAAAAAGTTAGCTAATACAGTGATAATGTGGCGCTTGTAGAGATGGTGATTATTTTGTATAACAGAATCAGTATATAAAACGATCTCTGGGGAATGGAAGGTAGATTATATTCAGCCCAGCTTTAATTTCAAGTTGGAATTTAATTGCGATAAATTAAGTTCCCAAATTGTACAAGAAGAGGAAGACTTGACATATGGACACAGTCTGAGTGAAAAAAAAGACATTGAACCTTTAATCAGCAGTCAAGTCAGTGTTAATGATCAATGGAATGTGATTGCCGGAAAAAGTCAGGCTCTGTTGTTAGACACATATTATAGTGTCTAGAATGAGAAGTGATAGATCTTCTCTGCTTTGTTTCAGGCAGACACATCTGAATTGCTATGTTCCTTTAGAGAAATCACTCTGTTAGAGGGCTTTTGAAATCAGAAATTTATACTCTAATCTTACATGATTTGTAAACTTTAAATAAATGTTTTCAGGACTTCCCTGAAGGTCCCGTGGTTAAGACTCCACAATTCTACTGTAGGGGGCATGGGTTCTAGGTCTGATCTGGGACAAAGATCCCACAAGCTACTCAGTGCAATAATAATAATAATAATAAAAGTTCTCAAGGCAATTCTTCAGGAATTTCTCTATGATTTATACACTTATAAGAAAACATGAGTAAATATCAGTCAACAAATATTTCATAGAATCCGAGGAAAACAGAACCAGAAGAAATCTTCAAATAGCCATCTGTTATATATCATCTGCTGTGCTTTGAAGGTTTAAGAGAAAGGGTGAGATAGGTGCCTCCCTACTCCTGAGGGATGGAGGGGAAGCTGCACAGTGGCGGTCTGTATCAGCACGGTGGGGAAGCTTAAGAGCACAAACACCAGTAAGGTATGGCTCTAGGTTTTCCAGGAGTATGGAATCCAGTGCTGGAGAAAGGCGGTAAACAGATGATCACAGCATAATATGAATTGTAGATAGAGCCATGCTCCCAGGGTTATTAAGGAGGACAGCAGCTGAGATGAGGGGTAGCCTTATCAAACAGTATCTATTTCTGGGCTTCTCCCTGAATTCTTCCTCTTCAAGAAAGGAATTTCCGCGTCGTTTTGCACTAGGTGGTACCCGGGTCTTCTCACACTGCAGCCCAAGTGGTTTCCCCCGCCTCCTCCTCCCCACTGCTTGGTTTGTGGAATCTTAGTTTCCCAGGGCGGTGGGGGCACAGAGTCATAACCACCGGACCACCGGGGACCTCCCAGCCCAAAGTAGTCTTAAGTTTAAAACATCTATTTGATCAGGTCTCCCACTTTAAACTTTATCCTGTGGCTTGGAAATAAAACTCCTTAGCCTGATCTGCCAAGCCTTCATAATCTAACCTCTGTCTACCTTTAAACCCTCGTCTCTTGCCATCCTCTCCCATACAGCCCTGTGCTCTAGCCTTGCTAAAGGCACCTGCAGTTGTTGAAAATGTTATGCAGCCTTTTTTTCTGTTTTTGTATTTGCTTTTCCTTTTATCCGGAATATCTTTCTTTTTTTCCACCTAGCTAATTCTAGTCTTATTTTTAATATCAGCATAGTTTTTACTTCTTCTTAGAAGAAGAACTGTGGTGTTGGAGAAGACTCTTGAGAGTCCCTTGGACTGCAAGGAGATCCAACTAGTCCATCCCAAAGGAGATCAGTCCTGGATGTTCATTGGAAGGACTGATGTTGAAGCTGAAACTCCAATACTTTAGCCACCTGGTGCGAAGAGCTGACTCATTGGAAAAGACCCTGATGCTGGGAAAGATTGAGGGCGGGAGGAGAAGGGGACGACAGAGGATGAGATGGTTGGATGGCATCACCGACTCAATGGGCATGGGTTTGGGTGGACCGGGAGTTGGTGATGGACAGGGAGGCCTGGCGTGCTGTGGTTCTTGGGGTCACAAAGAGTCGGACACGACTAAGCGACTGAACTGAACTGAACTGAACTGAGAAGACCTTTACTTCTACTCGACACAACCCCTAAAACAGATGCCTCTCCTTTTTGCTCAGCTGTCACTCTGTACATATCTCTACCATAGTACCACACTATTATAATTTTTTACATACCCATTTCTCCAGAGTTTGTGCATTATGAATATAAGATGTATCTCTGATCTGTGTACTTCCATTACCTGACACAGGGCATGGGCTCACATTTAGGCACTGTTTGTTGACTGAATATGTGAATACTGCTGCTGATGCTAAGTCACTTCAGTTGTGTCCAGCTCTGTGCGACCCCACAGATGGCAGCCCACCAGGCTCCCCCGTCCCTGGGATTCTCCAGGCAAGAACACTGAAGTGGGTTGCTATTTCCTTCTCCAATGCACAAAAGTGAAAAGTGAAAGCGAAGTTGCTCAGTCGTGTCCAACTCTTAGCGACCTCATGGACTGAAGCCTGCCAGGCTCCTCCGTCCATGGGACTCTCCAGGCAAAAGAGTACTGGAGTGGGGTGCCATTGCCTTCTCTGGAATATGTGAATAAATAGTCTGTTTCTGAACTGACAGTCTCCAGTGACCTAAATCTCAACACCAGGCTCAGTGTTAGCAACATGGAAGGTGCTCACTGTGAAGAGAGGATGAATGAATAAATTAAAATATGGGTTGAGTCTTATCAGACAAAGGATTAGGCTAAAAATGTATAAAGTACAGGTATTATCTTGACTAATGTGATAATGTGCTCTGTAAATGAAATAATGAGGAAATGACATTTGAGCTGACCTTGAAAGCTAGGTAGACAAGATTTGGTTGGAAGAGAGTACCAATTTTCTATTGATAGGTAATAAATTACAATAAATTTGGTAGCTTAAGACAATACTATGTTTAATTTTGTGGTTTTTTTTAGGTTAGAAGTTTGGAGCATTGTGGTGATTCATGACAGTTGTATCCAGATTTATTTGACTAGAATTCTAAAAAAAAAATGTTGAAAATTTACTCTGGAAAAAATTATAGTCATAGCCTTTTCAGTCAAAATCCTTCAAAAAAAATCCTTTTATCATTGATGGAAGGTAATATAAACAAAACTAGAAGTTCATATATGTTCATTACCTTTAGATGTATTACATAAAGGAACTATATATAGTTATATATAACTATACTATATATTATTATATATATATTATACTATATGTTATATATATATATATATATGACAGTCAAGCCCTAACTGTTAAAACTAGCTATAATTTAGATCCTGGAGTAAAACATTTCATGTCTATCAGAGATGAAGAAAGGTAAAGTGGTTAAGCCTAGCTGTATTATACAGCACTAGACTCTAATGCTGGGAGGTATTGGGGGCAGGAGGAGAAGGGGATGACAGAGGATGAGATGGCTGGATGGCATCACCAACTCGATGGACGTGAGTCTGAGTGAACTCCAGGAGTTGGTGATGGACAGGGAGGCCTGGCGTGCTGCGATTCATGGGGTTGCAAAGAGTCGGACACAACTGAGCGACTGAACTGAACTGAACTGAATCTTTTAAACTGCAAGTTTTTATTATAGATTGTAATGTTTCTATAGTTGTCTCTAAGGGAGTTTAATTACAGACATGTATTAGAGCTTCTGTAATTGCAATAAACAGAGACCTTTGTTACTATCTCTCTTAGCCTGTGAGAAGAGAAACCTGGAGTATTGGACTGTGTTGCTGGTTGGGACAGTCTTTAGTCTTTATATTCTGTTTCCTGATCTAGAAAGATTGTCAACATGTTACAAGATGCATAGTGATGTGGTGATATCAGACTGTGGATATAGCTCTGTGAGGCAGACATTCTACAGACTGGGCAGATAAGCTACAGTTGTGTGTGTGTGTGTGTGTGTGTGTGTGTGTTCAGTTGCTCATTTGTGTCCACTCTTTGCATCCCCATGGACTGTAGCCCACCAGGCTCCTTCTGCCCATGAAATTTTCTAGGCAGGAATACTGGAGTGATTTACCATTTCCTATTCCAGGGGATCTTCCTGACCCAGGGATCAGGGCCATGTCTCTTTATCTCCTGCATTGACAGGTGGCTTCTTCACCACTGTGCCGCCTGGGAAGCCCCTAAGCAACAATTAGTACTGATCAAATGATGAGCAGGGTTACCTTTGGTACCAAGTTGAGATTGGAATTGAGAAGAGCAAGAGTTGAATTTTAGAACCATTTAGGAATCTATTCATTAGGTAGAAGATGATGAGGGCAGTAGGCATAGAGCGGGGTGAACAGATTTGAAATGGCTTTAATCAAGTTCTTGTTGCTAAGTCTGTAGATGCTGTCTAGGTCTCAGGCTACCTGACTTTATGACAGTGATTATTTCCTCCTGGAGACAGTCTGTTCCTTTGACTGCTGTAACACCAACTCTCCCAGCTGTCCTTTTGCTTCCCTGGAATTGTGGGCCAGAATTTTTTGCAGCTTCATTTCTTTATTTCTAATCCCTTAAAAATTGATGTTCCTCGGAATTCTGTTCTAGGCTCTGTTCTCTCTCATTCTCACAGTCTTACAGAATGATGTCATTACTTTCATAGCATTAATAACCATCTGTGTGTTAATGATTGCCATATTTTTATCTCCAGCCAAGATCTGTCTCCTAAGCTCCAGATCCTTACATTCAACCCATATTCAACACCTCTTCTCAGATGTTACGCAGGCCCTTCAAACTGAAAGTAGAACTTTACTCTCAAATTGCTCATCCCCCATCCTCCCTTTCAATAAATACTACCACCCTTTTCCTGGTTCCGTAAGCCATACATCATTGATCGTTTTCTTCTTTTTCTTTTGCAGTATAATTTATATAAAATAAAGAGAATGTAAATGTACAGTGTGATGAGTTTGATAAATATACACACCCGCATTGTCATCATTCAGTGAAGATATAGAATATTTTTCGTTCTCCAGGAAAGTTCCCTCATATCACTTTGCCAGTCATTCTTACACCCTTGCCCCAACCCCTGGCTGAGTCACTGTTCTTATTGCCTCCTCATTTATTAGCTTTTCCTGTTCTTGAACTTCTTATAAATGGAACCATATGGTATACTTTTGTTCAGCATACTTTTGCAATTTATCCATATTGTTGTATAGATCAGTTCTCATTTCAGTCGCTCAGTCCAACTCTGTGACCCCATGGACTTCAGCACGCCAGGCTTCCCTGTCCATTACCAGCTCCCATAGTTTACTCACACTCATGTCCATCGAGTCAGTGATGCCATCCAGACGTCTCATCCTCTGTCATCCCCTTCTCCTCCCACCTCCAATCTTTCCCAGCATCAGGGTCTTTTCCAATGAGTTGCTTCTTCACATCAGGTGACCAAAGTATTGGAGTTTCAGCTTCAACATCAGTCTTTACAATGCATATTCAGGACTGATTTCCTTTAGGATGGACTGTTTGGATCTCCTTGCAGTCCAAGGGACTCTCAAGAGTCTTCTCCAACACCACAGTTCAAAAGCATCAATAATCTTCAGCACTCAGCTTTCTTTATGGTTCAACTCTCACATCCATACATGACTACGGGAAAAACCATAGCCTTGACTAGATGGACCTTTGTTGGTAAAGTAATGCCTCTGCTTTTTAATATTCTGTCTAGGTTGGTCATCACTTTTATTCCAAGGAGCAAGCATCTTTTAACTTCATGGCTGAAGCGTCTGCAGTGATTTTGGAGCCCCAAAAATAAAGTCTCTCATAGTTTCCATTGTTTCACCATCTATTTGCCATAAAGTGATGGGACTGGATGCCATGATCTCAGTTTCCTGAATGTTGAGTTTTAAGCCAACTTTTTAACTCTCCTCTTTCACTTTCATCAGGAGGCTCTTTAGTTCTTTGCTTTCTGACATAAGGGTGGTGTCATCTGCATATCTGAGGTTATTGATATTTCTCCTGGCAATCTTGATTCCAGCTTGTGCTTCATCCAGTCCAGCATTTCACATGATGTACTCTGCATATAAGTTAAATAAGCAGAGTGACAGTATATATCCTTGATATACTCCTTTCCTGATTTGGAATCAGTCCATTGTTCCATGTCCAATTCTAACTGTTGCTTCTTGACCTGAATACAGATTTCTCAGGAGGCAGGTAAGGTGGTCTGATATTCCCTTCTCTTTAAGAATTTTCCACAGTTGTGATTCACATAGTCAAAGGCTTTGGCTTAGTCAATAAAGCAGAAGTAGATGTTCTTCTGGAACTCTCTTGCTTTTTCAATGAAGCAGTGGATGTTGGCAATTTGATCTCTGGTTCCTCTGCCTTTTCTAAATCCAGCTTGAACATCTGGAAGTTCATGGTTCATGTATTGCTGAAGCCTGTCTTGGAGAATTTTGAGCATTACTAGTGTGTGAGATGAATACAATGTGCAGTAGTTTGAACTTTCTTTGGCATTGCCTTTCTTTGGGATTGGAATGAAATCTAATCTTTTCTTGTCCTATGGCCACTGCTGATTTTTTCATATTTGCTAGCATATTGAGTGCAGCACTTTCACAGCATCCTCTTTTAGGATTTGAAATAGCTCAGCTGGAATTCCATCACCTCCACTAGCTTTGTTCATAGTGATGCTTCCTAAGGCCCACTTGACGTCACGTTCCAGGATGTCTGGCTCTAGGTGAGTGATCACACCATCGTGATTATTTGGGTCGTGAAGATCTTTTTTGTACAGTTCTTCTGTGTATTCTTGCCACCTCTTCTTAATATCTTCTGCTTCTGTTAGGTCCATACCATTTCTGTCCTTTATTGTGCTCATCTTTGCATGAAATGTTCCCTTGGTATCTCTGATTTTCTTGAAGAGATCTCTAGTCTTTCCCATTCTGTTGTTTTCCTGTATTTCTTTGCACTGATCGCTGAGGAAGACTTTCTTATCTCTCTTTGCTGTTCTTTGGAACTCTGCGTTCAAATCAGTGTAAGTTTCCTTTTCTCCTTTGCCTTCAGCTTCTCTTCTTTTCTCAACTATTTAAGGCCTTGTTAGACAACTTCGTCAGACAACTAGGTCAATCGTTTGTTCCTTTTTATCGCTGTGAGTGGTTTTTCTATGAAAAACCAGTTTGCTTATGCATTATCTTGTTGATGGACATTTGAGTTATTTACCCTGTGGTATAGAATAGGTTGTTATTGTTTATTTTATATATAGAGTGTGTATCTGTTAATCTCAAATTCCAAATTTGCCCCTTCCATCCCATTTTCCCTTTGGTAGCCCATAAATTGGTTCCTGTGTCTGCGAGACTCTTCCTGTTTTGTAGATACGTTCATTTGTATCATTCTTTGTAGATTACACGTGTAAGTGATATCGTATGATATTTATCTTTGTCTTTCTGAGTTCACTTAGTATGATAATCTCTAGGTCCATCCATTTTTATGCAAATGGCATTCATTCTTTTTAATGGCTGAGTAATATTCCACTGTATATATGTAGTACGTCTTCTTAATCCATTCATCTGCTGATGGATATTTAGGTTGTTCCATGTCTTGACTGTGAAATAGTGCTGCTGAACACACTGGGGTGCATGTATCTTTTTGAATTAGAGTTTTCTTTGGTTATATGCCCAGGAGTGGGATTGGTGGATCATATGACAACTTTAGTTTTTTAAGGAATCTCCATAGTGTTCTCTGAGCTTCCCAGGTGGCACAGTGGTAAAGAACCTGCCTGGCAACGCAGGAGCCTTGACTTCTTAACCTCCAATCCTTGAAACAGTGCTTGGCTGTGTTTGTTTGGTGTTTTTTAATTTCTCTCAGCAGTATTTTCCAGTTTTCAGTGTACAGATTTGTCACATCTTTTATTAGGTTTGTTCCTAGTTATTTGTTGAATGAGTTGGACACAACTGAGCAACTGAACTGAACCAGTAGATTTGTGTGTATTAACCTGGAATCTTGCAATCTTGCTTATTTTTTAAAAAATGTATTTGGCTTTATTGCATTATTGTTGCCCACGTGAGATCTTCATTGCTTCCTGTGAGGTGTTTGTTGCGCCAAGTGGGATCTTTCGTTGTGGCCCCTGGGCTCAGCAGTTGCAGTGAACAGGCTTAGTTGCTCCATAGCATGTGTGATCTTAGTTCCCAAACCAAGGATCAAACCCACATCCCCTGCATTGCAAGTTGGATTCTCAACCACTGGACCACCAGGGAAGTCTATTAGTCTTAGTCTTACTAAGTTTATTATTAGTTTGATTGTAGATTAAAATTTTTTTCTATGTACACAATCATATAGCATCTGTGAGTAGATATTTTTGCTTCTTCCTTTCCTTTGTTTATGACTTTTTAATATTGGCTTATTACAACAGCTTGAATCTTGAGTACAGTGTTGAATAGAGTAGTGAAAATAGACATCTTTTCTTGTTTCTGAACTCAGGTACTACCTGCAGACTTTTTGTATTAACCCTTTATCAGATTGAGGAAGCTCTCCTTTTTCCTTAGTTTGTTGAGTTTTTTTGTTTTAAATCATTAGGTATTGAACTTTATCAGATGCTCTTTGGGCAGCATCTTTTGAGATAATGATTGGTTTCTTTTTGTCTTTCATTCTGTCATAATTGATTTTCACATGTTAAGTCAACCAAGTCAACCTTGTATTCCTCAGATAAATCCACTTGATCAAGATGTATTATCTTTTTCATATATTTCTAGATTTGATTTGCTAATTTTATTAATGATTTTTGTATTGTCTGTAATTTTCTTGTAATGTTTTTGTATCAAGGTTATCCTGGCCTCTTAAAACAAATCCAGAAGCATTCCTTCTTCTTTGAAAGATTTTTATTAAGGCTAGTATTTCATCAGTGAAGCCATTGGAATGTAGTTTTCTATGTGAGATGGTTTTTAATGATAAATTTAGCTTTTTAAACTGATAGCAGCTATTCAGGTTTTCTTTTTCATTAGTTTGGTTTGGAAACTTTTGGTTTTTAAACAACTATTTCATCTAAGTTGTTAAATTTATTGGCATATTGTCCATAATTTCCTTTAATTCCTTTTAAATGTCCATAGGATCTGTGGTGATAGTTTCTCTCTTGCATTCTCCATGTTGGTAATTTGTTTTCAGGCATCGTTTTTTGTATCTCTCTCTAACTTTTCACAGTATCCCAGTAACCTAGTTACAGAAGGTAAGATCTTTCTAAAGTACAAATGTAATTAAGTCTTTCTTGGCTTACAACTTTTTAATAGTTTCTTAATACCTTCCAAATAAAAATCTAAGCTCCTTCATATGGAATACAAAATCATTATTGATAAAATGTCTATTTCTCTGAATAGACTCCTGTTTTTCCCATGTAGTCTTTACCTTTCATCTCTCCCTGCAAGCCATAGGGAACTCTACTTCACTGACTTTCTGGTTGCTCTGATTTGTCGCTCAGCATCTTAAAATTGAATGCAGTATTTAGATGTGATATGATCAATACTAAGTAAACAAAAACTGTTTCCCACTTCTCCTTTGCTGAGATTATTGTTAATATCTGCTAGGTATGAGCTCAGTATTTATTTGACATAATACCTTTTATTCTGTGTATCTTTACTTTCACAGCAAAATCTAGCTGCAAAACATTATTTTTAGCACACTTTCAATTTTGCTAATATCTCAAAACATATTGAGATAACATGTATCTATTTGCTCTAGCCAGAATACCTGTCAAGCAGCTACTTGATCCCCTCCTCCCTGCACCGGTGGTGATGAATTTTATCTCTGCTTGATAGTCTTCATGTTGGTATTGACTAATCACCCAGATGACTGGGTGGTTTATATTTCTATATAGTACTATTTTACAGTTCACAAAATCAAGAAACATTCCTTTGAAACTGGCTAAAGCAGTTGGTTTGGAGGTAAAGCAGTTGTTTCTTTTCTTGTCAGTTCTTCAGCTCTTCACCCCCAGGGGAATCAGGATGTCCCATACTATGTTTGAAAGCCTAAAACATGTCAAACTTTTATTCTTCTGTTGAGTTTGAAAGGGGGGATGTTATAAGCTCCGTCTTGATGTAGCAGGGGCTCTGAAAGTCTGTTTGGGTAACACTGAAGATTGGAGGAAATGTGACTCTGCCTGTGTGTTTTAAGCCCCTAAGGTAAGATCAGAAAGCGTCTGGGGCAGTGAGAGCCAAATAGTTGAAGTCATACATTAATTATGGTCATGAATCATTTTTATTTTTAAAGTCTTTACCATTTGACAAGGTTGTTTGCATAGTACTAGTGAGTTTTAGGCAGCATTTTCTCTCCTTTTAAAGTAACAGGTTATTTTGTTGATTTCTACTCTGGGTTGATAATGCCTATCAAATTAGAATTCTGATAACATTTTTAGTAGAAATTGCTTGTTTCTTGCCAGAATGAATGGTCTTTAATTTATATGATTTTTCTTTTGAATATATTTTGAAGTTATAGAAAACTGTCACTTTAATCTTTTAACTCTTTCACTGATATCCACTGTTGTTCAGTCACTAAGTCCTGTCCGACACTTTGCGACCCCATGGACTGCAGCACGCCAGGCTTCCCTGTCCTTCACTGCCTCCCGAAGTTTGCTCAAATTCATGTCCATTGAATCAGTGGTGCTATCTAACCATCTCATCCTCTGTTGCCCTCTTCTCCTTTGCCTTCAATCTTTCCCAGCATCAGTATATCAATATCAATAAAAATAATCAAAATTTTGGGACTGTACTTTTATATACAGGCATTAGTCGACATTCAGTCAGCAGAGTGTTTTGTGCTACATTCTGTGCTAAGCGCTGGAGATGCAAATGAAAAAACGTGTTTGTTTCTTTTTCTCAGAAGGATCTAGTAAAGAAATAGAAAAGGCAATAGACAGCTGCCGTAAAATGTGGTTCTATCATCTTTGGTAGTGTTAGTGTCTGTATGATGTCGTGGATCCCCATAGGAGGAAGTACCTCTGCCTGCCTGGGATAGTTGGGGAAGGCCTTTGGAGGAGAATGTATACTTGAGCTGCCACTTAGTGGATTTAGGGGTGTACTTGTCTGTCAAGAGCAAGGGAAACTTGTAGGCAGAACAGCTCACTCAAAGGTACAGAAGGAAGAAGTGGCATGGTGTGTTTGGAGAGTTGCTGGTCATTCAGTGTTGTTAGAGTTGTGTGTGCAAGGTAAGAACAGCAGAAAATGAGGCTGGGGCCACATCACAAAGGGCCTTTCCTTGGTTTCATATTTCTTTAGTCACCTTTATAGGAGAGTATTGCTCTTAAGAGAGTGTACACCTGCACACACTGAGCAAGAGTCAGGGGGATGGAGAATAGTCTCCTCTATTGGATTCCTTTGGGGTCTCGAGGAAGTTGCAAAAGAACTGATCTCATGAGCAATCTCAGAAGAGTTGCTCCTTTTTAGATCACCTGAGAAGTCCTCACTAACTATCAGGCGGTTTCTGAAAGTGCAAATAATGTCTTGACTCTTTTTAGTGCAAGGTGTCATAATAATAATGTTGGCAGAGGTATTGATGTTACCAATTACCTCACAAAAATTAACATCATCCTGTATAGGGTAACTTTCATGTTAGGAGAGTTCACCAGTTTTATTCATTTAAAAAACTGAAGTAAAACTTCCTTACAGTGAAATACTTAGATCTTAAGTTTAAATTCTGTGTGTACCTATGCACCTCTCACCTCAACCAAGAGATGAAGCATTTCCATCACTTCAGATAGTTGCTTTATTCCCTTGGTCTCTCCCAGTCAGTCCTGCCTGACACAGGCAACCAGCCACTCTTAATTTCTGTCATCATGGTTTGGTTTTACCTGTTCTTGAACTTTAGTATGTACTTTTTTGTTCCTGAGTTTTTTCACTCAACCTAATGTTTTGAGGGTCATTCATATCGTTGTGTATATCAGTGTTGTGTTCCATTTTAATGCTGGGTAGAATTTCATTAAATGAGTATACCACAGTTGGCTTATCAATTAATTCTCTTGTTTGATGGACATTTTGGTTGTTTTCTGTGAACTTTCTTATGAATATCTTCTTGTGAATATCTTTTTATATTTCTTGAGTAAATGGTAAGGAGTAGAAATAGTGGGTCACAGGTTAGATGTGTGTATAACTTTATAAGAAACAGTTTTCCAAAGCGATGACACTGTTTTACAGCGAGTGCAGGCAAGTCTTCTTGCTCCACACCCTTCTAGCATTAGGTGTTATTTTAATTTCAGTTATCCTGTCAGGTATGAAATGGTATTGCATTACAATTTCAATTTTAATTTCCATAATGACTAAGATTTTGAGCACATTTTCCTATGCTTATTGTCTTATATCTTACTGTTTTCATAATTTATTTTTGGTTGTGCTGGGTCTTCATTGGTGCATGTGAGTTTTCTCTAGTTGTGATGCGCAGGCAGGTTCCTCATTGCGGTGGCTTCTCTTCTTGCAGAGCACGGGCTCTTTTATATCTTCTTTTGTGAAGTGTTCCACTCTTTTGCCCATTTTTAATTAGGTTGTCTCTTTGTTACTAATATGTAAGAGTTCTTTATATACTCCAGGCATAGTACTTTGTCGAATTGATGTTTTCTAAGTATTTTCTCCTAGTCCATGGACTGCTTTTATATTTTCTTAATGGCATCTTTAGATGAACAGAGTTGTTGTTTTTTTTCCTTTGGCAATGCCTAATTTATTCATTGAGTTAATGAATGAATAAATCAGGCATTGCCAAAAAAAAAAAACTCTGTTCATCTAAAGATGCCATTAAGAAAATATAAAAGCAGTCCATGGACTAGGAGAAAATACTTAGAAAACATCAATTCGACAAAGTACTATGCCTGGAGTATATAAAGAGGAGAGCGAAAAAGTTGGCTTAAAACTCAACATTCAGAAAACGAAGATCATGGCATCTGGTCCCATCACTTCATGGGAAATAGATGGGGAAACAGTGGAAACAGTGTCAGACTTTATTTTTTTGGGCTCCAGAATCACTGCAGATGGTGACTGCAGCCATGAAATTAAAAGACGCTTACTCCTTGGAAGAAAAGTTATGACCAACCTAGATAGCATATTGAAAGGCAGAGACATTACTTTGCCAACAAAGGTCTGTCTAGTCAAGGCTATGGTTTTTCCAGTGGTCATGTATGGATGTGAGAGTTGGACTGTAAAGAAAGCTGAGCACCAAAGAATTGATGCTTTTGAACTGTGGTGTTGGAGAAGACTCCTGAGAGTCCCTTGGACTGCAAGGAGATCCAACCAGTCCATTCTGAAGGAGATCAGCCCTGGGATTTCTTTGGAAGGAATGATGCTAAAGCTGAAACTCCAGTACTTTGGCCACCTCATGCGAAGAGTTGACTTATTGGAAAAGACTCTGTTGCTGAGAGGGATTGGGGGCAAGAGGAGAAGGGGACGACAAAGGATGAGATGGCTGGATGGCATCACTGACTCGATGGACATGAGTCTGAGTGAACTCCGGGAGTTGGTGATGGACAGGGAGGCCTGGCGTGCTGTGATTCATGGGGTCGCAAAGAGTCAGACACAACTGAGCAACTGAACTGAACTGAACTGAATTTATTCATTTTTAATTTTATGGTTAGTGCTTTTGTGTCTTCTCTAAGAAATCTTTGCCTTTCCCTAGGTTGCAAGAGTTTCTCCTTTGTTTTCTTCTAAGTTTTTATGATTCTAGCTTTTATATTTACTATGATATTCTTGAGTAAATTTTTTGTGTGTGCTGTGAGGTTGGGAATGAAATTCATTTTTTCCCTATCCAGTGTTTCCAGCACCATTTGTTTAAAAAGTTTTCCTTTTCCATTAGTTTACCTACGTTCCTTTGTCCAAAACCAATTGACCATACATGTATAGGTCTGTTTGTATACTCTTTATTCTGTTCCATTGATCTATTTTTTGATCCTTATAGTGAAACCGCTCAGTCATGTCCGATTCTTTGTGACCCCATGGACTGTAGCCTGCCAGGCTCCTCTGTCCATGGAATTCTCCAGGCCAGAATACTGGAGTGGGTAGGAAGGGAAAGATACCCTTCTCCAGGGTATCTTTCCAAGCCAGGGATTGAACACAGGCCTTCTGCACTACAGGCAGATTCTTTACCAACTGAGCCACCAGGGAAGCCCAAGAATACTGGAGTGGGTAGCCTATCCCTTCTCCAGGGGATCTTCCTGATCCAGCAACTGAACTGGGATCTCCTGCATTGCAGGTGGATTCTCTACTGTCTGAGCCACCAGGGAAGCCCATCCTCGATCCTATACTAGTACCATATTGTTTAATTGTGTAGCTTTATATAAAAGGAAGTCTTGAAATCTGGAAGATTTAAAGATTGGTTTATCTCTTCTAGATTCTTTGTTTTTCTGTATAATTAGTAGTATCAGCTTCTTAATTTCTACAAAAAAACACACACACACGAACAAAACCTGTTGTGATTTTGATTGTAATTATGAAATTATTGACCCACATACAGAAATATAACTGAATGTTTGTTGAACTTGTGTCTGTGACAAGAACTCTTGTAGTTGTTTTGTGGATTCCTAATGATTTTCTACATGAAAATCATATCTGTGAATTAAGAAAATTTGAACATTTTAAATAGGTACCTGTACACAAAATATATAAGCTATATTTGAAGACAGATACCAAGAAAAGCACAAACCCATAATTAAAACAACAACAAAAATAGCTGTTAACTTTTCAGTGCTCCTTGTTTCAAAAGGTCTGCTGCTTTAATTCAGTCTTCTTGGAATTATCGTTAATTTTTTTTTTTCTTTTTCTTTCTGGATACCCATAAGTAATAGCCTTCATAGCAGTGATATTTTTTTAGTGCCTTTACTAATGCAGTTATATCTCTGGGCCTCAAGTTTCCTATCTTTAAAGTGATAGGATTCAATCAGATTATTTTCTGAGGTCTCTCAGATTCTCATGAGTTCTTCATTTTAGCTCTCAATACATCACAGGCAGTCAGGTGGGCATAGAAAGGGTGTTTTTAGAACATACTGTAACCCCTGTTATTTCCCTGTTGTAAATATGCTAGAGAATTGTGAAATGATCAGTTTGAGTTCATTATTCTGTTTATCCTGGAAGCTTTGTTCTCATTTTGTTCCATTTATGCCTGTAGCTCTGGGTTGAGTTTATAGTTAACTCACTTAAATTTTTCTACAACTTTTATTTCTAGGCTTCATAGAGCCCAGTGTGCAATTAAACAGACTCAGGTAACTGTTCAGAAAATTGGAAAGGAAATTGAAGAAAAACTAAGACTCACATCTACAAGCAATGGGCTGGTAGGTTTTTATATATTAACATCTTTAAATTCCTTGATTTCTAAGTGTGATCATCATATTCTTCTTGTATTAATTTCTCTCTTTCTCCACTCCTCCAAAACCTTCAGGTAGTTTTTTCTTTTTTTCTCCCCTTAATGTTTCACTTAGACTTTTGTTAGTATTTAAATGTTAGAAATCAACTTTCACATCTGCTAATAGTGTAAGATAAAAAGTGCCTTTTTGTGCTAATTGAAACTTTAGATTACATACAGTTACTTAGAAGATAATCAAAAGCTATTTTAGTAATGTCTCATAAATATGAACTCAAACTGTACAGACACAAACTATATAATGAATGAAAAATAGTTGCCAGAAGAAAAAAAAATAGACTAATCTGCTTTTAAAATTTTAAAAATTATTTGGATTGAATTTAGTAAATTAGTTTATGGACAGTGTGTTTATGGACAGTGTTCTTTTTCGGGAAGGATTCTGTTAAAGAGATATTTCAAAGAATAGAAATTCCAACCCAAACAGACAGATTTAAGATGCTAGAATAATTTTGGGGTTGCTTTATACTCTTCCTAGTGGAATGAAGATTCTTTTTAAGTAGAATAGTGAGTATTACCAATAGATGGAACTACGCTCGAAGTGAAGTCACAGGGCTAATGATAGCTTTTGAAGAAATTGTGCTGTGATTGTGTGAGTGCATTCTAATAAGTAGCTTTAGTCGTGTCCGACTCTTTGCAACACTATGGACTGTAGCCCGTCAGGTTCCTCTGTCCACGGAATATCCAGGCAAGAATACTGGCGTGGGTTGCTGTGCCCTCCTCCAGGGGATCTTCCCGACCCCTGGATTGAACCCACGTCTCTTATGTCTCCTGCATTGGCAGGCAGGTTCTTTACCACTGACACTACCTGGGAAGCCCATGCTATGGGTAATGGTGCTTAAAATAAAACTCAAATCCTCAAATTAAGTCTGAAGGAAAAACCTTTTAAGTATTTGTTTGCACAAACTCAGTAACGTGAATAGGCAGTATATTCCAGCTGTCATTCACAGCACTACCAATTTGGCAAAAGCTCTTTGTGTCCCCAAACAAAAGTTCCATTACCTGTAAGATTTGCCTGACATAATTATTCAGGGGATTAACTCTAGAAAAGCAATTAACCTACACAGGTTTTCTTTCATGGAATTGGAAATTAATGGATGATAAAGTATTTAATCTATATAAAACTGATGATTTTGACCTATAAATGGCAATGTCACGTAACTCAACCTAAACCTAATATAAAAAATGGCTAGTTCTGTGCCTGTACATGGCTGGCATGCAAAATGTGGTAGCTGCAATAACTATTGTAATAATACTTGTTATTCATATGACTTTTCTTGCCTGTGGAAAATCTTCCACTTTGGAGAAGCTGTTAAACCTCCTCCTGTAACTCAGGCCCCCAAAAGGGCCAAACTCCAGGCCACAAATATATTGGAGGAAGAGGAAAAAATAGCTAATTTTAATCCTTTCTATAGTGTACAAAAATACCACATTTTTAGAGCCTTTGTCTGGTGAGAAACTGCTAGGTTTTTTCTTATTTTCCTCTCCCAAGGCAAGACTGGGAAATTACTTATTTCATTAAGTGACAGCATATGCTTTGTCTCAGTATGGAAAAATGTATGTTTAATCCTATTTTTCTAAAATATAAGTGGTGACATGCAGAGCAAGATGATAGAATGTAGGAGTTTAAAGAGCTCAGGTTCAGAGGTTCACTGTGTGTTTTTATGCAGCCTAGTCAACAGAGAACAAAATCATGGGATTTGTGAACTGAAAGTGAACCAAGAAATCTCGTTCCTTTATAACCTCACTGAAAACCACACCCGACTGGTACATTCTGTTCCCTTCCTTCTTTGATTTTCTCCGTAAAAATATTACCGTTTAACATGCTATACACTTTACATATGTATTTTGTCTCTCCAAACTCTGTGAGGAGAGGGAGTTTTGTCTTTTTTTTTCCTCCGCATGGCTGTATTTTCCAGTGTAGTGGTGGACACACAGTAGGTGTGCTCAGTAAATATTTTTTGAATTTAAGAATAAACCTAGTGTAATATCTTTTTAAGGAACAGAAAAATGAGACCTAAAGAAAGTAAGCAACTTTCCTATGATCATTAGACAGAGTCAGAAATTTTAGTTTCTTTGCCTGTTTTCCAAGAAGTAATATTTGTTTGTTACCTACTGTGAGATTTATGTGTAATAAATTAGAAGCTGTTACTATTACCTTTTTTCCTTCATTCCCTTTTCAAATTGGCCCAAGGTCCTTATTCTTCAACCCAATCATTTTCAATGTATAAGAATTAATTTTAGTCTAAGTATAAATACAGTCAGAAGGCATATTTGATGTAGAAAGAAATTAGATTACCTTCTAAGATCAGATGTAATTAACTGTTAGAAGAAATTAGGTTCATACTTCCTGAACTTTGGCATCTTGTCATCAATGTCCAACATAATTTTGGTCGCACGTAATTATGTTTTTTAAGAAATTTCTGCTGTTATCATTTTGATTTATTTTGCTTAAATGTTTTGGGTTTTGTCAAATTGCCTTTCCTTCCAGATTTCCTTAATTTTTACCTTAATATACCTTTTCTGTTCCAGAATCTCATCCAGAAAACCATATTGCTTTTAGTAGTTATGCTTTGTTAGACTCTTTTTGGTTGTGAAAATTCTTCAGACTGATTTTTTTTATGAGCTTGACAGTTTTAAGGATTACT
The DNA here is from genome assembly GCF_029407905.1 of Bubalus kerabau. Taxonomy (NCBI): domain Eukaryota; kingdom Metazoa; phylum Chordata; class Mammalia; order Artiodactyla; family Bovidae; genus Bubalus; species Bubalus kerabau. The sequence continues at coordinate 55,942,600 of NC_073638.1, forward strand.
TGGTCAGCTATTTTATATAATATCCCTTGATTGGGGTTTGTCTGATGTTTTGTTGCAATTAAACTCGGTTCTAATGTCTTTTTTTGTTGTTCCAATATCCAGTCCAGGACACCACATTTATTTAGTCATCATGACTTCCTAGGCTTCTCTGAGCTTTGACAATTTTTCATTCTTTCCTACTTTTAAATCATGACTAATCACTGCTGATAGTAACCTTGATCCCTTGGTTAAGGGTAATGTCTCCTACATTTACGCACTCTAAAGTTCTCTTTCTGTACTCAGTGTTTGGAAAGCAAGATACTCAACCTGGCCTCCACTCAAGAAGAGGGGACTTCAGCTCCACCTCCTGGAGGAGAGACAATCTTAACACATTATTTGGAATTCTTTGTGAGGAAGATTGGTCCCTTCTTCCCCCACTCATTTGTTTATTTATTCGATCATTTAATCATCAGCATGGATTTTATCTATATATTTTATGCTTTAGCTTGCAATCTCATACATTGTTATTTGTTTTCTTGTTTCAGCTGTGGCATTGAGAGTTCTCTCAAGTTGGCTTCTGTGTCTTTTTGCCCTCATCTCTTCTTTTATGTTTTTTTGCTTTTTACAACAGATTCTTAATTTCTCGCACTATGTGATCCCGGTCTCAGCCCTAGACTCAGCCATTTCTCCTAGGAGTCCTGTTCCTTTCACTGAATAATGATATTTAGAAACAAGATCTGGGCACGAGTGTGCCATTGCAGTTGAGTTGTAACTGCTTCTAGGCCCTCTCAGTGGACAGAACTGGTATACACAAATACCTGTCTCTCTATGTATTAAAATTAACATGAGTTCATACCAATACACTCAAACTCCACAGAGTTTATTCTGGTCTTTCCCTTCATTGTGTTTATTGTAGTATCTTTTTCTGATAGTGAGAAACCATTAGTACAATTTATTTGCTTACTTTTTTAGTTTGTATACTTTGTAAGGAGGTCATATTTTTCCCCTCATTTTTAAATAGGTTTTTGTCTTCATATGTTGTGGTTCAAGACCATGTGGGCATGTGTATTTGTGTGTGTTTTTGGATACAAATCCTTTATCTGATATGTATGTTGTGAATATTTTCTTCAAGTTTGTGGCTTGCATTTTTGTGTTCTTAATAATGCTTTAAAGAGCAAAAGTTTTAAAGTTTGATGAAATCCAGTGCATTTAAAAAAAATTTATGTTTGGGCTTTTTGTGTTCTTTCTAGGAAGTCTTTGCCTAACCCCAAGTCATATAAATTTTCTTTGGTGTTTTCTTCTAGAAATTTTACAGTTTTGGGCTTACATTTAGATCTATGATCCATCTTAAGTTTTTTTTTTTTTTTTAATGAGTTAAGTGAGGTAACATTTTCTGTATGAATGTCTGGTTGATTTAGCATCATTTCTTGACCAGTCTTTCCTTTCCCCATGAAATTTAATTGAAAGTTTGTCTGAAATCAGTTGACCATATATGAGTGCATTTATTTCTGGATTCTCTATTTTGATCCATTGATCTATATGTCTGCCCTTTACCAATACCAAACTCCCTTACTATTATATTATTATATCTTTGTCATCTTAAAACCAGATGAAGTAAGTTCTCCAACTTGGTTCTTTTTGAATAATTCCCGTGGGTTTTCTAGGTTCTTTGTATTTACAAGTGAATTTGAGAATCAACTTACATTTTCTACCAAAAAAAGAAAAAGCCTACTGGAAATTTGTTCAGTATTTGTAGATCAATTTGTAGAGAATTGCAGTCTTAACAATATCAAGTTCTCCAATCCATGAACATGGCATATATCTCTTTTATTTTGATTTTTTCTTTAATTTTCTCAATAATATTCTGCAGCTTTCACTGCACAGATTCTGGGCATCTTTTATTCATGTTTTTCCTAAGTATTTTATGGGAAGCTTTTTATTTGTTTTTGGCATTATTGTAAGGGGAATTGTTTTGAAATTTTGTTTCCATTTGTTTACTGCAAATATATAAGAATATAGTTCAGTTTAAGTTAGTTACTTTGCATCTTGCAATCTTATTAACTTTTAAAATTTAGTAGTTATTTTGTCCATGGGGTCGCACAGAGTCAGACATGACTGAAGTGACTTAGCAGCAGCAGCAGTTATTTTGTAGATTTCTTAGAATTTTCTATATAAACAATCATATCTGCAAACTTGGATTACTTTATGCACTTAAATTTTCTGCCTTATTTCAATAACTTGAACATACAGTGGAGAAGGCAGTGGCACTCCAGTACACTTGCCTGGAAAATCTCATGGACGAAGGAGTCTGGTAGGCTGCAGTCCATGGGGTCGTGAAGAGTCGGACACGACTGAGCGACTTCACTTTCACTTTTCACTTTCATGCATTGGAGAAGGAAGTGGCAACCCACTCCAGTGTTCTTGCCTGGAGAATCCCATGGATGGGGGAGCCTGGTGGGCTGCCATCTATGGGGTCTCACAGAGTCGGACACGACTGAAGCGACTTAGCAGCAGCAGCAGGACATACAGTACAGTGTTGAATAAAAGTGATACAAATGGAAATCCTTTACTTTTTTCTAATCATAAGGGGAAATGATTCATGCTTTCTTCATTAAGTATAAGGTTAGCAATGCCTTTTATTGGCTTTCAGAAGTTCCCTCTTATTCCTAATTTCTGAATTTTTGTCATGAACAGATGTTGAATTTTATCAAATGCTTTTTCTACATCTATTGAAATAAATGATCATAACATTTTCTTCTTGATTCTGTGAACTGCACTGATTTAATTTCAAGTGTTTAACTAACATTGCATTTCTGGAATAAACCAATGGTTACAATATACAGTGTAATTTTTTTTTACCTTTCTAGATTTGATCTGGTAATAATTTAAGAGTTTTTGTGCCTACAGTCCTTAAGGATATTGGGATGCAGTGTTTTAAATTACTTTGTTAGAATGGTATTAGGATTATGGTAGCCTGGTAAAATTAGTTAGGCAGTGTTCCTTTTGCCTACTACATCTTGACTAGTAGCAGAATTCGCCTGGATTTTTAACACTTTCACTCTGCCAAGATTTCATGTCTTTTTACTCAGTATGAAAATATTAGGTTGGCGCAAAAGTAATTACAGTTTTGCATTGTTGAAATTTGCCATTTGATATTGATACACATTCTTAAAAATGTTATGTTATACATCATTTTAATGTGAATTTCTTGCTTTATGTTTTTTGCTAATGAGTTATTACTTGTTTATTTTATATGGATTTTAGACTTTGCAAATGATGTTAGACAAAAAGCAAAATTGAGCAATTTTCTTATTTGAGTTCAAAATGGGTCAGAAAGCAATGGAGACAACTTACAACATCAACAGCGCATTTGGCCCAGAAACTGCTAACCAACATACAGTGAAGTGGTGGTTCAAGAAGTTGTGCACAGGAGATGAGAGCCGTGAAGACGGGGAGTGCAGTGATCGGCCATCAGAAGTCGACAGTGACCAACTGAGAGGATCACTGAAACCGGTCCTCTTACAGCTACACGAGCAGGTGCCCAAGAACTCAGCGTTGACCATCCTGTGGTCATTTGACATTTGAAGCAAATTGGAAAGGTGAAAAAGCTTGATAAGTGGGTGCCTCTTGAGCTGACCACAGATCAAAAAATTGTCATTTTGAAGTGTCATCTCTTATTCTACGCAACAATGAACTGTTTCTTGATCAAATTGTGATATGTGACAAAAAATGGATTTTATGGGACAACCAGCAATGACTAGCTCTGTGGTTGGACCAAGAAGAAGCTCTAAAGCCTCCCCAAAGCCAAACTTGCACCAAAAAAAGGGTCATGGTCACTGTTTGGTGGTCTGCTGCCTCTGTGATCCACTGCAGCTTTCTGAATCCCAATGAAACCATTACATCTGAGAAGTATGCTCAGCAAATCAGTGAGATGCACTGAAAACTGCAATGCCTGCAGCCAGCACTGATCAACAGAAAGAGTCCAGTTCTTCTCTGAGACAATGCCTGACCTCACATTGCACAACCAACACTTCAAAAGTTGAATGAATCGGGCTGTGAAGTTTTACGTCATCTGCCATATTCACGTGCGCTCTAGCCAACTGACTACCACTCCTTCAAGCATCTCAACAGCATTTTGTAGGGAAATGCTTGTATAACCAACAGAGTGCAGAAAATGCTTTCCAGGTGTTAATTGAATCCTGAAGCAAGGCTTTTTATACTTTATACTACAGGAAAAACAAACTTATTTCTCATTGGCAAAAATGTGTTGATGGTAATGGTTCCTATTTTGATTGAGAAAGATGTGTTTGAGCCTAGTTACAATGATATAAAATTCAGGATCCAAAACCGTAATTACCTTTACACCAACCTAATTAACTTTTTTTTCCACTTAGCATGTTTATAATAGTGGGCTTCCCAGGTGGCTCAGGGGTAAAGAATCTGCCTGCAATGCCAGAGATTTGGGTTCGGTCCCTGGGTGGGAAAGATTCCTTGGAGGAGGGCATGGCATCCCATTCCAGTATTCTTGCCTGGAGAAACCCCATGGACAGAGGAACCTGGTGGGCTGTGGTCCATAGGGTCACAAAGAGTCAGACACGACTGAGCAACTAAGCACAGTGCATTTATAATGGTGACTTTACAGTCTGTGTCTGATAACTTTAACATCTGGGTCATCTCGGAGTTGGCGTATGTGGATAGTCTTTTCCCAAGAGAGTGAGTCATGTTTTCCTGGCTTTTTGTGCATTGGGTAGTATTGCACACCCTGGACATTGTGGATGTAGTTTTGTGGAATCTCTGGATTTGGTTGCTTTGCTTCAGATATTAATGTTTTCATTTTTGTAGGTAGTTAACTTGGTTAGGCTCAAACTGTCTTGCCTGCAGTGGACATTGCCTTACATTTCAGTTCAGGACGCTCATCCTTAGGCACAGCTGCTCTCTGTTGTCTCATGCCTATATGATTTAGGATTCAGATTGAATTTAAAAAATTTTCTTAAGTTTATTTTTGGTTGTGCTGGGTCTTTGTTGCTATGCTTGGGCTTTCTCTAGTTGCTGTGAGTGGGGGCTGCTTCGTTGCGGTGCATGGGTTTCACATTGTGATGGCTTCTCTTGTTGTAGAGCATTGGACATGCTTCAGTTGTTGCAGCACACGAACTCAATAGTTGGGGCTCCCAGGCCCTAGAGTATGTGGGCTTCTGTAGCTGTGGCTCATGGGCTTTACTTGCCCTGCATGTGGCATATGGAATCTTCCCAGATGAGGGGCGAACCTGTGGCCCCTGCATTGGCAGGCAGATTCTTATCCACTCTGCTGCTGCTAAGTCATTTCAGTCATGTCCGACTCTGTGCGACCCCATAGACGGCAGCCCACCAGGCTCCCCCGTCCCTGGGATTCTCCAGGCAAGAATACTGGAGTGGATTGCCATTTCCTTCTCCAATGCATGAAAGTGAAAAGCGAAAGTGAAAAGCGAAAGTGAAGTCGCTCAGTCGTGTCCGACTCTTAGTGACCCCATGGACTGCAGTCCACCAGGCTCCTCCATCCATGGGATTTTCCAGGCAAGAGTACTGGAGTGGGGTGCCATTGCCTTCTCCACTTATCCACTCTACCACCAGGGAACTCCTCAGATTGAATTTACACAGAATTAGGGGTGTCCATTCTCCAGGTTCCTCCATTCTGGTGACCTGGATTGCCTAATTTCTTTTCTCTCGTTCCTCTTGACAGAATGGTAATTGTCTTTCTGTTGGTGTTTCACTCTCTGAGCAAAGTAACAGAAAGAGGGCATTTACCCCAAGTGTCACCAGGTTCTGAGTTTATCCCCAAATCTGCCTGCCACTGATCAATCTTTAGAACCCTCGAATAGTAGCTTTTTGCATTTTACCTAGCATCTATAGCAGTTACTTGCAGGAGGACTAGTTTGTTAGGTCAAACTTATATTTTGTTAAACTTTATTATTCTCTTATATCAAAAGCAGAACTCCTTATGTTTTATTATTATGTATATATTTGCTTTATCTCCTTGGTCTTTCCTGGTAGCTCAGCTGGTAAAGAATCTGCCTGAAATGCAGGAGATCCCAGTTCAATTCCTGGGTTGCAAAGATCCCCTGGAGAAGGGAACAGCTTCCCACTCTAGAATTCTGGCCTGGAGAATTCTATGGCCTGTATAATCCATGGGGTTGCAAAGAGTTGGGTACGACTGAGTGACTTTCACTCACTTCACTTTATCTTCTTAGCTGGACCTGGGTTCTAGGCCTGATATTGCTACTTAGTCTATGAGATTAATGGGTTGGATTAAATATTTTCCAAGGAAAATTTTACACTTTCTTAGTGGTTAAGTAGGGATAGGTACAATAGAAATAACCTGTAAATGACATTTTGAAGCAAATTTGTTAACTTACAGGACAACTGCCATAGATCTAAAACTTTTTTTCAGGTTGTTAACTGTTTCCACTTTTGGTGGGAAAACTAATACAGATGAATAATGCCCGCAATCACTCAAGTCCCCTTTATACTCTAAAAATTTTAAAGATCTCAAAGAATTTAGAGTATATCTATTCATAATGTGTGGGTTAACAAAAGACAGCTGAATCTGCACATTTACTTCTGCAGTGAGTCTGTTGTGATATCACAGATCTTACTCTGGAAAACTCAACTATACAATTATGAGAAAATGAGAGTGAAAAAGGGAGATAGCAGCTTAGTAGTATTATGAAAATATTTTTGATCTCACAGACTCTGAAATGGTCTTTTAGGAACCCTCATGTTTCCTGGACCCTGCTTTGTTAACTTTTGCCTAAGCCTTTTTGGCTCCAGTGTAATCTACGAGAAGAAAATTGTCTAATGTGTCATGTACAGATTGGTCTGTCATTCTGAAATGAATCTTTAACATTGCCCATCAGTATCTTTATAAAGATGCATAAAAAGGAGTGTGTGTGCTTACAAATAGATGGATATATCTGTGATTTTCGGATTAGATACAGTGTTGTATAAAAACACTAATATCCAATTAAAAATGATGCGTTAGAAATGCACTTATGACATCTGTGCTTAGAGTTAACAAGTAAGTAGAACACAGAACCCCGTTAGAAGATACTTATGGAACATTAAGATCTTTTAGTGCTTTGGTTCATTTGAAAGGAAGCAGACCCATATTCCACTTGGGTGGGGTTTGTTTATTCATCAGAAATTAGAGCCAACAATCCTGGTTTTGAATGACTTGATATATTTCTGTAAATGGGCCAGTTTTTGCACATGCACTATGACACAAACATACCATACACATGCCTTCCTCTATTAGTTTAGTATTTAAAGCAACGTGTACTCTTAGTTCTTTGATTCTAATAAGCATAACCCAGTTTGAGCATGTACCCTGCAGTAAGAGCAGATTAACTGTCCTACCTATGCATATCCTTGTGTTCTCCGAAGAGTTGTTTTTCTTTTCTAGTTTGTTCCTCTACATAGGTAGAATCTAGTTTACATATTTTGTGGAAAAATTCAGGTTAAGGAAAATGAGCACTCTTTAGAGAAAATGGTTGTTCCTAAGAATTTATATAGTTTTTCCCTCAGTGATATGAAAACACTGATCTCTCCACTGGATTACCAAAGACACCCAGATTGTTTCTTGATTCCTCTTTCTTTCATAAGTGTCCTCAGTGGGTTTTGGTTTTTGTTTTTACAGGGAGTTGGCAAAATGGCTTTGGTCTCCACTTAGACCCAAACCCTTAGAAAGCAGAAACCACTTCTCATTTATCGAAAAAAACGTAGTAGGCCCTTCATAAATATTATGATTTGTTCAGAAAAAAAATTGCCTAGAAATGTCTTGTATTTCATAAAATTTTCCAGTCAAATGTAATAATAATGATTGGAAATAAGCTTTACTGCTTGTTTTCTTGGCTTGAATGTCTTTAAGAGATGATCATACCATCTGTTTAGAATCAGTATTTCAGAGATGAGGAAGAAAGCATTTTGGGTGAGAGACGATAGCTGTAAAGTGGTTTCCACACAATTACCAAAAGTCATTTTCCTTCCCCATTGCCCCAGCAAGGCCATACCAGTACTCATCTCACTGAGTACCTGCGCTTTCTCATTGTCTGGGCATCAAATGGAGACGCTGAGTTTTTTCTTTTAAAAGTTTTCCACCAGCTCATCTCAGGGCTTAGTAACCTATTTAGTTTACTGAATTAATTTTGTATTTTCTTCCCATTAAAATTTTACCTAGTATATGACTTGGGAAAAGGACCGTTTAGTTAAGAATTTTGTTACAGAAAATCATGAAAACCATATTCTTGACACTGGATAAAGACTTAAGAGAGAACGGCACATACATTCATAGTGTGGTGACAGTGTGTGAATGCAAACATGTGCAGGCAGATATATGTTCATTGTGGGGGTAGGATTTCACATTTTATTGGAGGCAAATTCTGGCAGGATATTTGGATTAAAAGGGAGGCAGAGTTAAGTTTAAAGAATGATTTTATAGGTTTAAAAAGGAAATATTTTATGGAAAGATAAATAAGCAAACTTAATTTAGCAGACTTAATTGATTCTTTGGTAGAATGTGTCTGGGATTTGTTTTATGAAATGAAGATTCAGTTAAATTGACTTTTTTGAAGTACAGTTCTATCACTTTTTTAAAAAATGAATTTTGTGTTTTACAGTAGTTTTATATTTACAGAAAAACTGTGCAGAAAGTACCGAAAGCTGCCCACTCCCATTTCTTTTGTTGTTAACATCTGTGTTAGAGTGGCACATTTGTTCCTGTTGTTGAATCAGCAGGATTCACTCTGTTGTATAATCTGAGTTTTGACAAATGCACAATGTTTTCACCTTACAGTGTCACACAGAATCGCTTCACTGGCCTAAAAATCTCCCACACTTCACCTGTTTATCCTTTTCTCCCTCCCTCAGAACACCTGGCAACCTCTGATCTTTTTACCGTTTCCACAGTTTTGCATTTTTTTCGGAATGTAACATCAGTTCAGTTCAGTTGTTCAGTCGTGTCCGACTCTGATCCCGTGGACTGCAGCACGCCAGGCTGCCCTGTCCACGACCAAGTCCTGGAGCTTGCTCAAACTCATGTCCATCAAGTCGGTGATGCCATCCAACCATCTTATCCTCTGTCGTCCCCTTCTCCTCCTGCCTTCCATCTTTCCCAGTATCACTTTCCAGTGAGTCAGTTCTTTGGATCACGTGGCCAAAGTATTGGAGTGTCAGCTTCAGCATAACAGTCCTTCCAATGAATATTCAGGACTGAGTTCCTTTAGGATTGACTGGTCGGATCTCCTTGCAGTTCAAAGGACTCTCAAGAGTCTTCTCCAACACCCCAGTTCAAAAGCATCAATTCCTCAGTGCTCAGCTTTCTTTATAGTCAAACTCTCACATCCATACATGACTACTGAAAAAACCATAGCCTTGACTAGACAGACTTTTGTTGGCAAAGTAATTTCTCTGCTTTTTAATATGCTGTCTAGGTTGGTCATAACTTTTCTTCCAAGGAGCAAGCATCTTTTAGTTTCATGGCTGTAGTTACCATCAGTGATTTTGGAGCCCAAGAAAATAAAGTCTGTCACTGTTTCCATTGTTTCCCCATCTGCTTGCCATGAAGTGATGGGACTGGATGCCATAATCTTCATTTTTTGAATGTTGAGTTTTAAGTCAACTTTTTCACTCTCCTCTTTCACTTTCATCAAGAGGCTCTTTAGTTCTTCTTTGCTTTCTGCAATAAAGGTAGTGTTATCTGGGTACCTGAGGTTATTGATATTTCTCCCAGCAGTCTTGATTCCAGCTTGTGCTTCATCCAGCCCAGCATTTTGCATGATGTACTCTGCATAAAAGTTAAATAAACAGGGTGACAATATACATCTTTGATGTACTCAATTCCCAATTTGGAACCAGTCTGTTGTTCCATGTCCGGTTCTAACTGTTGCTTTTTGACCTGCATACAGATTTCTCAGGAGGCAGGTAAGATGGTCTGGTGTTCCATCTCTTGAAGAATTTTCCACAGTTTGTTGTGGTCCACATAGGCAAAGGCTTTGGCGTAGTCAGTAAAGCAGAAGCAGATGTTTTTCTGGAATTCTCTTGCTTTTTCTATGATCTAATGGATGGCAATTTGATCTCTGGTTTTTCTGCCTTTTCTAAATCCAGCTTGAACATCTGGAAGTTCTTGGTTCATGTACTGTTGAAGCCTGGCTTGGAGAATTTTGAGCATTACCTTGCTAGTGTGTGAGATGAGTGCAATTGTGCGGTAGTTTAAACATTCTTTGGCATTGCCTTTCTTTGGGATTGGAATGAAAACTGACCTTTTCCAATTTTATGGCCACTGCTGAGTTTTCCAAATTTTATGGCATATTGAGTGAAGCACTCAATATAACAATGTAACATAGGAATGTAACATAGTTGGGATGATATAGCATGTAGCTTTTTCAGATTGGTTTCTTTTACTTCAGTTCAGTTCAGTCACTCAGTCCTGTCAGACTCTTTGTGACCCCATGAATCACAGCACGCCAGGCCTCCCTGTCCATCACCAACTCCCGGAGTTCACTCAAACTCATGTCCATTGAGTCAGTGATGCCATCCAGCCATCTCATCCTCTGTTGTCCCCTTCTCCTCCTGCCCCCAATCCCTCCCAGCATCAGGGTTTTTTCCAGTGAGTCAACTCTTCGCATGAGGTGTCCAAAGTATTGGAGTTTCAGCTTCAGCATCAGTCCTTCCAGTGAACACCCAGGACTGATCTCCTTTAGGATGGACTGGTTGGATCTCCTTGCAGTCCAAGGAACTCACAAGAGTCTTCTCCATACCACAGTTCAAAAGCATCAATTCTTCAGCGCTCAGCTTTCTTCACAGTCCAACTCTCACATCCATACATGACCACTGGAAAAAGCATAGCCTTGACTAGATGGACCTTTGTTGGCAAAGTAATATCTCTGCTTTTTAATATGCTATCTAGGTTGGTCATAACTTCCTTTCCAAGGAGTAAGTGTCTTTTAATTTCATGGCTGCAGTCACTATCTACAGTGATTTTGGAGCCCCAAAAAATAAAGTCTGACACTGTTTCCACTGTTTCCCCATCTGTTTCCCATGAAGTGATGGGACCAGATGCCATGATCGTAGTTTTCTGAATGTTGAGCTTAACTATATTCATTTAAGGTTCCTCCATGTCTTCTCAAACTTTTCATAGCTCATTTCTTTCTTTTTTCTTTTATTGCTGAATAATGCTCCATTGTTATTGGATATGCCACAGTTTATCTTTTAACCTTTTGAGGTATATTTTGGTTATTCCCAAGTTTTAGCAATTTTGAATAAAGCTGCTATAGACATTTATGTGTAGGTTTCTGTGTGAACACAAGTTTTCAACTCATCCGGGTTAATATCTGGGAACACAGTTTTTAGATCATATAGTAAACCTATGTTTAATTTTGTGAGGAACTGCTAGACCATCTTCTAAAATGGCTATACCATTTTGCATTGCCATCAATCAACCATGAGTGAAAGTTCCTGTTGCTCCACATCCTTGCAAACATTTAGTATTGTCAGTATGTGCAATTTAAACCTGTGGCGGATTCATTTTGATATTTGGCAAAACTAATACAATTATGTAAAGTTTAAAAATAAAATAAAATTTTAAAAATAAATAAATAAATAAAAATAAAATTAAAATAAATAAATAAATAAATAAACCATTCTAATAGTTGTGTGAAGTGAAGTGAAGTCGCTCAGTTGTGTCCGACTCTTTGTGATCCCATGGACTGTAGCCTACCAGGCTCCTCTGTCCATGGAATTCTCCAGGCAAGAATACTGGAGTGGGTTGCTATTTCTTCCTCCAGGGGATCTTCCCGACCCAGGGATTGAACACAGGTCTCCTGCATTGCAGGCAGACGCTTTACCAACTGAGCCACCAGGGAAGCCCAAGAATAAGTGGGTAGCCTATCCCTTCTCCAGGGGATCTTCCCGATCCAGCAACTGAACTGGGATCTCCTGCATTGCAGGTGAATTCTTTACTGTCTGAGCCACCAGGGAAGCCCCAGTAGTTGTGTAGTGGTATCTAATTGTTGTTTGAGTTACAGTTCCCTGATGACTTATTATAGTGAGAATCTTTTCATATCCTTATGTACTTTATTATGCTTTTTATATACCCTACATCTTCTTTGATGACATTACAGTTCAGATTGGTTGCCTATTTTTTAATTGGGTTGTTTATTTTTCTGTTGTTGAGTTTTAGAGTTCTTTGCACATTTTGTATTCTGTTCCTTTATCAGATAATTGGTTTTCAAATATTTTCTCTTTTCATTCTACTAATAGTCATTTTTGCAGAGCACAAGTTTTGATTTTAATGAAGTCCAGCTTAACAATTGCTTCCTTCATGGCTCATTGTTTGGTGTTGTATGTAGAAAATCATCTCCGAGCCTAAGGCTACCTGGATTTTCTCCACTGTTATCCTTTAAAAGTTTTGTAGTTGTAGTAATTTTTATTTCACATTTAGATATGTGATTGATTTTGAGTTAATTTTTGTGAGACGTATAGGTCTGTATCTAAATTTTTTATTTTGTTTTTGTTCGTTTGTATATGAGTGTCCAGTGGTTCCAGCACCCTTTGGTGAAAAGGCTGTCCGTTCTCCATTGAATTGTTTTTATTCCTTTCTCATTAGTTGGGGACCATATTTCTGGGCTCTATATTCTGTTCTGTTGATTTGTCTGTCTCTTCTTTTGCCCATACCCAGTTGTCCTCATTACTGTAGCTTTATAGTAAGTCTTGACAGAAGATAGTGTCAGTCTTCCTACTTTGTACTTTTGTTGGTGACTCTGGGTTTTTTGCTTTTCTCTTTAAACTTTATAATCGGTTTGTTGATATCCACAAAATAATTTGCTGGAATGTTGCTAAATCTGTAGATCAAGTTGGGAAAAATTGATATATCTTAATAGTATCTTCCTATCCATGAACATGGATATTCTCCATTTTTGGGCGGTGTCTCCTTTGACTACTTTCTTTGGAGTTTTGTAGTTGTCTTCTTATAGCTCTTCTACATAATTTGTTAGATTTATACCTAAGTATTTTATACTTTCATGCTAATATAATCAATGCTGTGTTTTTAATTTCAAATTCCCATTATCCTTTGTTGTTATGTAAGAAAACAGTTGACTTTTGTGTATTAAAACTGTGTCATGCAACCTTGCTCTTAATAACCGCCTATTTTAGTTCTAGGAGGTTTTAGGTTGGTTTTTTGGTTTCTTTTTTGTTGTTGTTGTTGATTCTTTGAAATCTTCTGCATAGACACTTATACCGTCTGTAAACAAACATGATTTCATTTCTTCTTTCCCAGTATATATATCTTTTATTTCCTTTTCTTCCCTTATTGCTTAGCTAGGACTTTGAGTACATGCGTAAGAGAGTGGTGAAAGTGGGGGACATCCTTGTGTTGTGCTCCAGCATAGGAAGAAAGCATCTGGCTTCTCACCATTAAATATTTTGGCAAATATTAGTAGGTTTCTTGGCAAGTATTCTTTACTAAATTGATGAAGTTCTTTACTTCTAGTTGAATTTTGTTGCATGCTTTTTCAGTACCTATTGATATGGTTATGTGTTTTTTTTCTTGAGCCTGGTTGATGTGGTGAATCCATTAATTGATTATTGAAAGCTGAACCTTTGTCTTATATACTTGGAATACAGTTCATTTGGCCATGGTATAATTCTTTATATATATAGATGATTTGATTTGCCAATATTTTGTTGGGGATTTTGCACCTATGTTTATGAGAAATATTGGTCTGTAATTTTCCTTTCTAGTGATGTCTTTGATTTTGATGTGAGAATGATGCTGGCCTCATGGAATGAGTTAGGAAGCTCTTCTAGAACTTTTGGGAGAGATTTTCAAAAAATGGTATTATATCTTATTTAAATGTTTGGTAAAATTCATCAGTAAAACCATCAGGATTGGTGCTTTATGTTTTTGAAGGTTATTAATTATTGATTTAATTTCTTATATATAAGAAATTATATTTATATCTAAAATCTACCATAACTGCCAAACTCACACTGGGAGAAATAGATAATCTGAATAGACATACATATCGGAGAAGGCAATGGCACCCCACTCCAGTACTCTTGCCTGGAAAATCCCATGGACAGAGGAGCCTGGTAGGCTCCAGTCCATGGGGTCACACAGAGTTGGACATGACTGAAGCGACTTAGCAGCAGCAGCTTAGCAGCAGACATACATATATACATGTATGTGTGTCTATATATATACTATTTCTCCTACTGTGAGGTGTGTGTGTGTGTGTGTGTGTGTGTGCCTGTGTGGATTATCTATTTCTCCTAGTGTGAGTTATGGTAGATTGTCTTTCACAGAGTTGATCCGTTTCTTCTGAGGTATCAAATTTATGGGCATAGAGTTGTTTATAGTATTGTAAATTATTCTTTTAATGTCTATGAGATCATTGTGATGATCCTTCTTTCATTTCTCAAATTAGTTTCTGTCTTTTCTCTTGGTTAGCCTGGCTAAAAGTTTGTCCGTATTGACCTTTTCAAAAACATAGCTTTTGGTTTCATTTACGTTGTGATTTTCTTCATGTAATTTATTCTGTTTGGAGTTCACTAACTTCTTGGATCAGTAGATTTATTTTGCCTAATTTGGAAAATTTGTAACCATTATTTCTACAAGTCCTTTTCATTTTTGCCCACTTTCTACTTTCCTCCTGGTACTTGATGATACAAATTGGTATCATTCCGCAGATCCTGCGGTTCTGTTCATTTGTATCTCCGTTGTTTAAACTGGGTAGTTTCTATTGTTCGGTCTTCCAGATTAAAGATTCTTTTCTTTGTTTCCTACATTCTTCTTTTGAGCTCATTCATTGAGTTTTTTAATTTCACTTCTTAGGTTTTCACTTTCTTTATTGAGATTTTCTATTTTTTTGTCAAGATGTTCTGTTTTAATTTGTTTCAAGCATGTTCTTAATTTCTTTTTTCAAATTAATTTCTATTGGAATATAGTTTATTTGCAGTGTTGTGTTAGTTTCTGCTGTACAGCATAGTGAATCAGTTATACATATATCCACTCATTTTAAGATTCTATTCCCATATAGGTTCTTAATTTCTATTGAAGCAATTCTATTGAAGCTATCTATTGATAGCTACTCTCAGATCTTTGTCAGATAATTATATTTTCTGTTTGTCTCAAGTGTTGGCATATGTTGATTATCCTTTTTTATTTACTTTGACATCTTCGTAGTTCTTAATATCATGAATGATTTTTCATTGAAACTTGTACATTTGGGGTATTATATTATGAGTCTCTGGATCTTATTTAAATCTTCTATTTTACCTGACTTCCTCTGACACCTCTGGTAGAGGAAGGAAGAGCAACCATCTCATTACTGCCAAGTTGGGGTAGAAGTCCAAGTTCCCCAAGAAGCTTCCGATGACACCCATGTGGCAGAGGTGTGTGTGTGTGTGTGTGAGAGAGAGAGAGAGCGAGAGCGAGTGTTTGTGTGTGTGCACGCGTGCAAAAGGAGTTGATAGTGTTGATTAAGGGTGGGAGTTCTAGCTGCCCATGTAGATGATAGGGTGGTTTCAGTACCACTGCATAGTAGTGAAAGCTCTCTCTACTTGGCTGCCTCTGATACTACCCAGTACGGAGGAAGAGGGTTGCATTGTTACAGCTGTTAACAAGGCTCCAGGCTCCCCTTGTGGTGTGGCTTGGCTAGTTACTGTTTGGATGGGTTGAAAACACCAGGTCCCTACTTGGGTTTCTCCAAAATCTGTGGGTTATTAGAGCACCTTTAGTTGAGTTTGGTAAGGATGGAAATCTTTTTTCTGTGGATTTGCTTATTTTGGAAATTTCATATAAATGGGAGTCTGTGACCTTTTAAAACTGGCTTTTTTTCAATTAGTATAATGTTTTCAGGATTCATCCATGTTGTAGCATATATCAGTACTTCACTTGTTACTGCCAAATAGTATTCCTTTGTATATCCACCACATTTTGTTTATCTAGTCATCAGATAGTGCACGTTTGGATTGATTTCATTGTTTGGCTGTTATGAGTAATGCTGCTCTAACAGTCATATTCACATTTTTGTATGGACATGTTTTTAACTCTGTTGGGTGCAACACTGGGTCCTAAGATAGCTCTGTGTTGAGCATTTTGAAAACTCTGTTTCTTTATTATTGTTTTTAATTCAATTCAATATCAGTCTAATTTCTAATTCCAGTAGGGCTTTTAAAAAAATTTGAGTTGTTTTTTGGCCGTGGTGTGTCTTCCTTACTATGTGCAGGCTGTCTCTAGCTGCAGCGAGCCAGGGCTACTCACTCGGTATGCAGGCCTCTCATCGTGGTGCCTTCTCTTGTTGCGGAGCACGGGCTTCAGTAGCTGTGGCTTGTGGGCTCCAGAGCATGGCTCAGTAGTTGTGGCGCATAAACTTAGCTGCTCTGAGGCATGAAGGGACCAGAGATTGAACCAGTGTTCCTTGCCTTGCAAGGCAGATTCTTAACCACTGAAACACCAAGGAAACCCCACTTTTTTTTATTATTAACTTGTGTCCTATTGCATTGTGGTGTCAGGAAAGAGGCCTGAGATATTTTATAGTGTCTTTTAGAAAGAACTGTTCCCAGACTTTAGATTTATTTCTAATCTCCATTTTGCTTATATCTGTATTCATTCCATTAGAATGACAGATGCTGATAATTAAATCACTCAAGAGATCTATAAGTTACATGAGTATTAAACTTCTTTAAACCACTCACATTTGAAACATTATGCATGTTGTTATTCAGTCATAACTTTTATATTCATAAATTTACCTGTATTTTTAATTATTTAGAAAAAAGAAAGTGAGTGCCTGCAATTAAAAATTTTGGTGCTTCGAAATGAACTGGAAAGACAGAAGAAAGCTTTGGGACGGGAGGTAGTCTTGCTGCATAAAGAACAAATTGCATTACAGGACAAAGGTGAGTGAAAATACCTTACAAACTGCCTAGCCTCCACATTCAGTAATTTTCCTTTTTCACCGTGGGCTTAAATAGTCATCTTTTATAAGTTTACTAAAACAAATTTTTAAAAAATTTTGAAGTATTTTGAAATTGATACATAAAGTGTACATATGCACACACACACACTTCACATTTTCAAATGGAACATACCTGCATAAGCAGAATCTCCTGTCAGGAAACAGGCATTAATTTAGTTACATGGATATACTACATGTTATTTGTACATCCATCCATTGATGAAAATTTGGATTGTTTTCATTTTTTGCCCTTCTGAATAATGCTTCTGTGAACATTCATATCTAAGTTTCTGTAGGGAAGTATGTTTTTATTTCTCTTGAATATACTTGAGAGTAGAACTGCTAGATCCTATGATAACTGCAATACTTCAGACTTTTACATTATTATTGTATTTTTTTATGGTGATCTGTGAGTAGTGATCTTTGATGTACAATTGTAATTGTTTAGGGACACCACAAATCACACCCATATAGGACAATAAACTTAATAAATGTTATGTATGTTCTGTTTCACTGACTAGCCATTTCCCTTTCTCCCTCCCCTGGAGTCTTCCTATTCCCTGAGCCACAATAATACTGAAATTAAGTTAGTTAATAACCTGACAGTAACCTCTAAATGTTCAAGTGAAAGGAAGAGTCATATGTCTGTCACTTTAAATCAAAAGTTAAACATGATTAAGCTTAGTGAGGAAAGCATGTTGAAAGCCAAGATAGGCTGAAAGCTAGGCTCTTGAGCCAAACAGCCAAGCTGTGAATGCAAAGAAAAGTTCTTGAAGGAAATTAAAAGTGCTACTTCATTGAGTACATGGATGATAAAAAGTTAAATAGCTGTATTGCTGATATAGAGAAAGTTTTAGACTAAGGTCTGCTTAGAAGGTCAAATCAATCACAAAATTCAATTAAGCCAGAGCCTAATCCAGAGCAGGGCTCTAACTCCCTTCAATTCTGTGAGGGCTGAGAGAGGTGACGAAGCTGCAGAAGAAATGTTTGATGCTAGTAGAGATTACTCCATTAAGTTAAGGGAAGAGGCTGTCTCCGAAATATAGAAGTGCAAGGTGAAACAGCAAGTACAGACGTAGAAGCTGCAGCAAGTTATTGAGAAGATTTAGTTAGACAATGAATGAAGGTGGCGACACTGAACAGCAGATTTTTAGTGAAAACAAAACATCCATGTTTAATAAGATGCCTTCTAGGATTTTCATAGCTAAAGAAGAGAAGTCAATGCCTAGCTTTAAAGAACAGGCTGACTCTCTTGTTAGGAGCTAACACAGCTGGAGACTTTAAGTCAAAGCCAGTGCTCATATACCATTCTCTAAGCTCAAACTACCACACAATTGCACTCATCTCACATGCTTGTAAAGTAATGCTCAAAATTCTCCAAGCGAGGCTTCAACAATATGTGAACCATGAAATTCCAGATGTTCAAGCTAGTTTTAGAAAAGGCAGAGGAACGAGGGATCAAATTGCCAACATCCGCTGGATCATCAAAAAAGCAAGAGTTCCAGAAAAACATCTATTTCTGCTTTATTGACTGGGCCAAAGCCTTTGACTGTGTCAATCACAATAAACTGTGGAAAATTCTGAAGGAAATGGGAATACCAGACCACCTGACCTTCCTCTTCAAAAATCTGTATGCAGGTCAGAAAGCAACAGTTAGAACTGGACATGGAACAACAGACTGGTTCCAAATAGGAAAAGCAGCAGGTCAAGGCTGTATATTGTCATCCTGCTTATTTAACTTATATGCAGAGTACATCATGAGAAACACTGGGCTGGAAGAAACATAAGCTGGAATCAAGATTGCTGGGAGAAATATCAATAACCTCGGATACACAGATGACACCACCCTTATGGCAGAAAGTGAAGAGGAACTAAAAAGCCTCGTGATGAAAGTGCAGAGTGAACAAGTTGGCTTAAAGCTCAACATTCAGAAAATGAAGATCATGGCATCCGGTCCCATCACTTCATGGGAAATAGATGGAGAAACAGTGGAAACAGTATCAGACTTTATTTTTCTGGGCTCCAAAATCACTGCAGATGGTGACTGCAGCCATGAAATTAAAAGACACTTGCTGCTTGGAAGGAAAGTTATGACCAACCTCGATAGCATATTGAAAAGCAGGGACATTACTTTGCCAACAAAGGTCCGTCTAGTCAAGGCTATGGTTTTTCCAGTAGTCATGTATGGATGTGAAAGGTGGACTATAAAGAAAGTTGAGCGCAGTGGAATTGATGCTTTTGAACTGTGGTGTTGGAGAAGACTCTTGAGAGTCCCTTGGACTGCAAGGAGATCCAACCAGTCCATCCTAAAGGAAATCAGTCCTGAATATTCATTGGAAGGACTGATGCTGAAGCTGAAACTCCAGTACTTTGGCCACCTGATGTGAAAAGCTGACTTATTTGAAAAGACCCTGATACTGGGAAAGATTGAAGGCGAGAGGAAAAGGGGACGACAGAGGATTAGATGGCTGGATGGCATCACTGACTCGATGGACATGAGTCTGAGTGAACTCCGGGAGTTGGTGATGGACAGGGAGGCCTGGTGTGCTGGGATTCATGGGGGTCGCAAAGAGTCAGACACGACTGAGCGACTGAACTGAACTTACTGAATCTATGAGAAGACATGGTTTGTTTAGTTTTTTTGGTGCTTTGAAAGTACCATCAACTATTACAATACTCAAATTGCCTGCGACCTGTAGCATGTATGTCTACATATCTTTTTCAAGATCATCAGTTTTTAAAATGAAAACACTCTAGAATTTTAGAGGGGTTAGGAACTTTTGCCTTTTTCTAATAAGAGGAGCAAAAATAATGATAACTACAGTATTTCATTTACCATGTGAAAGTGATAGTTGCTCAGTTGTGTCCAACTCTGTATGACCCCATGAACTATAGCCTGCCAGGCTTCTCTGTCTATGGGATTCTCCAGGTAAGAATACTGGAGGGAATTGCCATGCCCTTCTTCAGGGGATCTTCCCAACCTAGGGATCGAACCTGGCTCTCCTGCTTTGCAGGCAGATTCTTTACCGTCTGAGCCACCTGGGAAGCCCAGGTTACCATACTTATCACTTCATAGATATGAGTCATTTAATCACCATGGTAACTTTATTAGGTAGGTACAGTTATTATTTACATTTATAGTTGAGGAATCATGGTCAGAAACATTAAATACCTTACTGAAGTTCACAATTGACAAATGATATGATTAAACTCTTTCTGTTGATTGCAAAACTTAATCACAGGTTGATAACCACCTTTTATCAGCAATAGGTTGTGTAAAGTCCATGGAATTTATGTTATTCTGGCATATGGTAAAAAGATAGGGAGATATAGTTTTTCACTTGTGTTCCCAGTTTTATTTTTCCCTTTTATTCTGATAGAAGTCCTATCACCAGCATTGAAGCAGGTGAACTTCTAAACAGTGACTTCTATCCCATTTAAAAGACTGAGGTGTGATAATACCAATACAGTATTTTAACATATATATATGGAATTTAGAAAGACAGTAATGACAACCCTATATGCAAGACAGCAAAAGAGACAAGAGATGTAAAGAACAGACATTTGGACTACGTGGGAAAAGGCAAGGGTGGGACGATGTGAGAGAATAGCATTGAAACATGTATATTACCATATGTAAAATAGATGACCAGTGCAAATTCACTGCATGGAGAAGGCCACCCAAAGCTGGTTCTCTGGGACAACCCAGGGGGATGGGGTGGAGAGAGAGGTGGGGGGAGGAGGGGTGGTTCAGGATGGGGAACATATGTACTCCTGTGGCTGATTCATGTCAATGTATGGCAAAAATCACCACAGTAATGTAAAGTAATTAGCCTCCAATTAAAATTAATTAATTAAAAAAAAGAGTGAGGTGTAATAAGAATCACTAATAACTGTAGAATGCTTTATTAGTGCCAGGCAGTGTCATGTGTTTTCCATTCGTTATCTCATTTTGTTCTTACTAATTGTCCTGTGAATTAAAGGCAGTGTTATTTATATCCATCTATTAATAAAGATATCATATATGTTATTATCCAATTTATAGATGAGGAAACTGAGTTTCAGAGGCCCAAAGCCACGTAGCAAGTTATGACAGAGCCTGTGTTCAGAGTTCTGATGCCAAACAGTGCTACAAAGGAAGACTGTAAGATTTTGTAGATACCCATTTTGACTCTGAGAGTGAAGTCATAGTCAGCATATTCTTATATCTCCATTTTATCATAGAAAGAAAGGATGGTAATGTTCAAGGTAAATATGGATTTGCCAGGATGGTTCAGAATTGCTGGTTTTGAACACTGACTTTGTACTTCAGGAGCTTTCTTCCCACTTTCATATATGTTTTTGGAGATGAGTATTATTTTATATTTCTCTGAACTCTTAGAGTTGTTGGCAGGTTAGAATCTAACGTTGACACTTTGGGCTCAAATTTAAGCAGAAGAATGGGTGCTGTTGTTGGCTGTGCTTTTGTGCCATTGGGAATCTTTGTAAACTGGTGATGAGACCTGAGGAATGGGAAAGAAGGGTTGACTAGATACAGCTAACCATAGTTAGGTACCAGTAGACCCTAATCTACTTGCTGGGGACCCCTATTTTTTATAGTGATTGTGCTAGGTTACCAGAGACATACTCTTATCTATTAAAAGTTCATTTGTGTTGAACATCATTCTTGTACATGTACATCAATGTACTATTTAATGAATACTGAGCCATGTTACAATATTTTAGAAGCACTTGCGCCATTGGTATTGGTAACATGAAGGGGAAAATTGTGTTTGTCCCTGTTTGCAGCTTTGATTTAGTGTGTTTGCTAGCCAGTAGTGAAATAATTTGCTACTTAAAATAGTACTGGTGGCTTCTTACATATCACGGCTTCTCTTTGACACTTGGTGCTTGATCTTCATACTTGGTTCTCAGCCCAAAAGCTCACTTAGGATACAGAGTCAGTAATATATGACATTTTGTCTTTGCTACTGATTTTTCTGAATGACCATAAAGGAGTTAATTAATTCTGCATCTTTTTATACATCTGTGCAAGAAGGATAGCAGCTCATAGTGGTGCCATAGGGGTTGATTTGTGTACACATTTGGAAGAAGCCTATTTTATATATGTATGTATGTATTGTGTTTTGCAAATATTCATTGCAGCTGAATGATTTATGCAAAGAGGCAACAAAAAGATAATTTCTGTCCAATGTTCCTGACTTGTTGGGTGGCCACATAACTCTGAGGGGACTCATTAATCCGCACTTATAAGTTTCCCCTTCCCATTCTGGAAGGCAGTGGTCCAACTTGTAACTTCCACAGTTAACTTCCAGCTGGGTCAGGAACTGATCTTTTCAACATTAATGTTTGTTAATGTATATATTTTCATTTCCAGCAGATATTTTAGTTACGCCATTTAATTAAAAAAAAGAAAAGCAGATTTCCCCTCTTTAGCATTTCAATAAAGACAACCTTCACATTAACTAATTATATATTGGTTTATAGGGTCTTTTGCTCTGACTCAACCCTCAAATCTTTGAGATAAGAAACAACACTTGACCTACATTAATTTGCTTGAAATTTGGTTTAGAAAATGGTTTGAAACATCGGTCTTAGGAAATGTTTTCAGTAGAACTGAAACACAATTACACATGTTGATAAAATTTGAGAACTCTTCATTGGTGCCTGGGGAGTGATACTAACTTTACAAAAGCAGAATTCCTTAACTGGGGGCTTCCCTGGTAGCTCAGACAGTAAAGAATCTGCCTGCGATGCAGGAGACCTAGGTTCGATCCCTGGGTCGGGAAGGTCCCCTGGAGAAGCGAAAGGCTACTTAGTCCAGTATTCTTGCATGGAGGATTCCATGGACAGAGGAGTGTGGCAGGCCACAGTCCATGGGGTTGCAAAGACTCCACATGATTAAGTAACTAATACTTTCCCCTAATCCTTGTAGTAACAAACTACTTTTTAATCCAATTAGTTTCTTTATATTAACAATAACATATATGTAACACTATATTATACTTAGGAAGTGCTTATACAAGGATGGTTATATTTGGTCCTTAAAGTTCCCTGACAAGTATTGTTACTTCGTTTCATAAGATACTGAGAAAGCAAGAGGCTTAGCAAGGTACAACCAGGAGCAGAGTTGAAATGTAGATGCACACCCTTCATCTCCAGATTCTTGCTTTTCTTACCATTCCATGCTATCTAAAACCTTGCAAAATCTGACTTCTACACAATACTGTGAAGCAGGTAATTTTTATTAAAATCGTGTAACATGCCAGATCTTTTTTCACTTACAATATTATCTTTTAATTCTTAAAATAATACTAAGAGACAATAATTTTTACTCCCTTTTCCAAATGAGGAAAGCTGGGGCTTAGAGACATTTCCCAAGGTGGCATGGATAAATAACAGATGCAGATTCAAATTTAGATTCATTTCATCCAAAGCCTGTCTTGTTTTTAGTAAATATTAATATCATTGTTGCTTCCTCTGGTATATGTCTAGCAGATAAACTGACTGATAGTTTGCTGATTTTCCATTTGACCTGTGGACTATTAGATGGAGAACTTTGTTCTGCTATATTCCTTTTTATTACAGGATGAGTAAAGTGAATTTTCCCCAAAGATTTCTTGGATTTGATTGTATCTTAATTAACTAAGATATCTGGATGAAAGGTCTGCCAGTCTCTCTGTATGTCCTTAGGCAAGTCATCCAACTTTGGGTGGGGGGGCTTATTTCCTTTTCACAAACAAACTTTTGGATTATATAGTTAAGATTTCTTACATCTCTGAGATTCTAGTTATTTTAGGAGATAGACTTGGCAAAAAGGTTAGGGATTTATTCATCTTTTTTGATGAATCTCTTTATTTTTTGGAGCTTTATGCTAATGATAAATTTCCCAGCAATAAAAGATGGGAGGGGGTAAAGATTCTCTGACCTACATGTTTCTGTAGATGTCATTTGTTAACTGAAAAGCCATTTGGTGGGAATGACCTATTGGAGTTCTCTAATTAGCTATACTCAACTCCTATTTTACAGTCTTTAATATGTTTTGATAAGCAAGAACCAAAAACACATTCTTTAAGTGACATTGTGTGTAGAAGAGATCAGAAATGTCAGATTTCATTGTTCAGATCTGGAAAGAAATTCCTCTGGTAATTGTAGTTAATAAAAACGTTTTGATCTTGTATTGCCAAAATAAATGATTTACATGAAGTTTTCTATCAATTATAATTTCTTATTATCATTTTGCAAGAAATTTCAGTAATTAAAGTTATATATATATGTGTATGTGTGTGTGTTAGTTCAGTTCAGTTGCTCAGTCATGTTCGACTCTTTGTGACCCCATGGACTGCAGCATGCCAGACTTCCCTGTCCATCACCAGCTCTCGGAGCTTACTCAAATTCATGTCCATTGCATCAGTGATGCCATCCAACCATCTCATCCTCTGTCGTCCCCTTCTCCTCCCGCAGCCTTCAATCTTTCCCAGCATCAGGGTCTTTTCCAAGGAGTCAGTTCTTCTCATCAGGTGGCCAAAATATTGGAGTTTCAGTTTCAGCATCAGTCCTTCCAATGAATATTCAGGACTGATTTCCTTTTGGATGGACTGGTTGGATCTCCTGGCTGTCCAAGGGACTCTCAAGAGTCTTTTGCAACACCTCAGTTCAAAACCATCAATTCTTTGGTGCTCAGCTTACTTTGTAGTCCGACTCTCACATCCATACATGACTACTATATGTTTACACTACTAAAATGTTTAATTTAATTAACTTCTGCTTGGTCAGTGAATCATTTGGCCTGCATCTCAGATAAAAGAAGAATCACACAGTATATTTGATTCTTAAAATATATCTATGTATTATTTACTTTTGGTTGTGTCACATCTTAGCTGTGGCATGTGGTATTTTTTATCTTTATTGAAACGTGCAGGATCTTAAGGCACATGGACTTCCTTGGGTTGTCCTTATTCCTTGGAATAAGATCCCACACAACTAAACCCACAGCATGTGGGATCTTAGTTCTCCAACCAAGGATTGAACCAGTGTCCCCTGCATTGGAAGGCAGATTCTCAACCACTGGGCCAATAGGGAAGTCCCCCGACAGTATGTTTAAAGTGGTGCCTTAGCTTCCATCAAAAGGTCATAGATTTCCATTTGAATCTACAAAAACATTATTAAGCATTGTGTAACAATTTTCTCCTCTTAGGTCATAAGGTCACAAATTGAAAAATTGCTTCTCACAAACTTTGTAATTCAAGATATGTTTATTAGAAATGATGGCAAAATTTAAATTTTATTCATCTGTGTGTATGTTCTGATTTCCTATAGCCATCTGACAGAAATTCCTAAATAAATTTCCTTCAAAAGGAATAACTGCCTTTCAGAATTTTTTGGACCCAGAGGCAGTTTCCCCAGGATTTATTAAAGTTTATTTTTAGTCATTGGCATTGTATGTAGCTTGTGAAAGGCAGTAAAAGGCAAACAGTTTCGTGGTGGGGAGGAAAAAGGTGGGTTCTTAGTAAACCTCAGATTTTCTTTTCAGAAGGATTCATTTTCCATATATTTGTAATGATTTATTTCAGTAATATCTTAATTGGATTGTAAGAAAGTCAGACTAGCATATTTTAATCTCCCCCTCTTGCAATAGAAGATACAGATGTTTAGAAGTAAGCCACCTGACAGAATTTTGTTTGGTTTGTCATCGTTTTTTCTCTGTTTACTCCTCAAAAGCATTGGAAATGACATTTACAAAAAAATACATTTACAATTAGATGTTTCAACACAGAAGTAAAAGGAGATCAATCACAGGGCATGTAAAGGATGTGGAAAGGGCATTGAGTACGTGTGGATGTACATGTCTACTTTTATTTTTGGAGCAGCCAAAGGAGCCAGGCATTATATAAGATGATGGAAACAGAAGGATAGATGTGATGGTTGCATGACAGAAATATGTAGAGAATACCGTAGGAACACAGATGATGAGCATCTGAAAACCAGAACTCCATGTAAGGTGGGGGTGGCACTTGAGCTGATAGCTGGGGGGAGAAGGGGAGACTTCCCAGGTGGAGGGAACAGTTACACAGAGGCA
Organism: Bubalus kerabau; assembly: GCF_029407905.1. Classification (NCBI taxonomy): domain Eukaryota; kingdom Metazoa; phylum Chordata; class Mammalia; order Artiodactyla; family Bovidae; genus Bubalus; species Bubalus kerabau. Next base: position 55,968,649 of record NC_073638.1, read on the forward strand.
TGGAAGTTGATTAGAGAATTTCAGGTAATTCGGTAAAGCTTCAACTAACGTTTGAGTAAAGGTCCCTAGGAGAGGCTGAAGAGGCAATAAATGACATAAAAGGAAGTTATGTCAAAAAGTTTGGAGATCTATTGAAATAACTTAAACAAATTTCTCAAAGACAAAAAAGTAAACAAGACTGTATGATGACTGATGACCGTTACACAGAATGGAGATTAGGTGTATGTTTCAGAAAGTTCTCTTTGAAGAGTTATGGGTAAGGAATTCTCATAATAGAAATTATTACAGTAATCTAAGCAGTACATAATTAAAATCTAAACAGTTTGGAAATATAAAGGGAGGAGGGAATCTGTGGGTTCAAAAGATATTTAATGATGGACTCTACTGTTGATGATTTAGTGGATTGGAGGAGAGAGGGAAAGAGAAAGATTTAGATATTTTCCAATTTCTGATTTGGACAGCTGGCCAGGTAATTAAACCATTCATCAAAACAAATACTGGAGAGAAGCAGATATTGGGAGAAAGGGAAGAATTAAGACTTCCAGTTTTGGGTAGTTACTTAGTGGGTAAGATGATAAATAAGAAGCCAAGAAGTAAAGTAGATATCAGATTGTGAGAAGGATTCTAAACAAGCTGTGGTGATAGAAGAGAACTTTGGGAGACCATTTTTACACAGATTGCTCAGGAAAGAATTGCTTGAGTAGCTCAGTCTTAGAAGATAAGAATTCCAGCAATGGGAACGGCAAGTGAAAGGCTTGGACATAGGAAGTGCCTGTGCTATAGAATAGACGGGAGGCCACTGTTGCTGGAAAATAATTTATTAGGAAGAGAGTAGCATGACATGGGGTTGGAAAAGAAGAAATTCAAGTGTAAGTGAAGATATTTTCCTTATCCACTGAATAGGAGAAGGCTAAGAAAACAGCATAGAGGCCACTGAGTTTCATATTGGGTTGTAGGTAGGATTATAAAGAAATCTTTCTATTATTTCCAGGTTTATGAGGTAAGGTACTTAATATATAGGATTTAGAGGAGTTGTAAGAATTTGGGTAATGTATGGAGTAGTGATCTCCAAGAATGAGAAAGCAAATTAAGGAGGAAATTGTAATAGAATCGTTGGATGTTGTGCCTGATTGTGCTTTGTGATGATTATTTTTAAGTAAAATCAATCAAGCTGGTTGTATACATTATCTACTTGGAGCTTCATGGGGACAGGTTGAGAGAATACAAATATTCAGTAAAAGTAAAACTATCTCCATTTTACAGATGAGGAAAATGAACTTCAGAGAAGTTAGCACTTGTTTAGAGTCCCAAAAGTAAAATTTAACCCAGATTTTTCGTATTCCTAAGCCCACAGACTTTCCAGTATAGTACACTGCTTCCCATAGGATCTGCCTATTGTTTTTAAGCATTAAATTAGCTCTGACCTTCTTAGCTATTAAGCCAGTCGTGTAGAGTTATGAAAGGTATCAGTTGCTTCCTGTTGCCTGTTAATTTCCAAGAAGAAGTTAGCATCCAGTGTCTTATGTGCTAGATATTAAATATCATAATGAAATGACAGTCAGTTGCAATTTTGCAAAAGTTACAGCAAGAAATATCTATTAACCCTTGAGAAGGGCAGCATCATAAATCATAGTACAGAAAAGGCATTTCTGTGGGGAGAAAAACTAAAATAGTTTACGTATATTGCTTTTTGGTCATCTGCCTCGATGTAGAAAGCTCAGAAGAATGACAGTTTATTGATTTTAACTGTAATTTTGACAGGAGCTGGCCACTAGCCAGTCTGAAACCAAATTCTCTGGTGAGAGAGAGCCTAAAGAGTCTGTGTTTTGTTTTGTTGATTGAATCAAGATTCATATTCTTTAGCTATTCATTTTATAGAAGATGGCATTGACATTTGATTATTAAAATTAAAGTACTTGATTTGAGTTCTTGCTGAACAGAGAGGCCATAGTGTATGCATGCATAGGGTCAAGGGTTTCAAAAAGCAGTTTTGAAGTGTGATAAACCAAGCCATGCATTTACTTTCTCTCCCTCTCAATGACTTATTCATATGATGATAAAGATACATGCATAAAAAATAAGTTCTTGTTAATGGTGTAAATGAAAGAGTGTACTACTGAAATAGCAAAGATTTTTGACATAATTCTCAGATACACAACGTAGAGTTGTATTGATGAATAAGCTAGAGTAGAGGAAAACTGCAGCTTGGAACACAAATGGAAAAGGTTGCAGTGGGAGTTTCTGGAAAGGCAGTGAGAGCTCTCAGATGCCTCAACTTGCAACTCCCAAGTATGGAAATCAGAAATAATGGAGCAGTAATTAGGGTAACAGTCTACTGGCTCATTTTCTTTCTTTGTGAATTTGGAGTAACTTCCTATAACATTTACTCCAACTACTTTTTAACATAATGGATTCCTGACCTGGTTAGGTCCCATGGTATGAGATTTTGGCATAGAAAAGTAGAGCAAGGCCTAACTGTGGAATTTTACAACCAACCCAGAGGGAAAACATGAAAAGCAGCTCTACTTAAGACTGGAATACCCTAAAGTAACATAATCCCAAAGTAAAGTTCTCCCTATTTGATAGTTGCAGTGGTTTAAAATGAAAGGTACTACCTTCTCTCAGCATATATACCCTGAAGGAAAACTAATTGTTAGCAGGACCTGCCCACCTCACTAAGCTGCCATTCAGAGGTGAAGTCTTTATGTAAGTAAGTCCTTATAGCTTCAAAGGAAACCTACACTATTTCCTATTGCTAACCAATGTAATCACTTATTCATGGATTTAAAGGGGAAACTAAAGGTCATCAGATATTTGAGGAAAACACTGTGAATGAGACCAAGTTGAACAAACAGAATAGCTGACCTCAGAGAAACAGAAAATACAAAGAATAGAGCTTTAAATAAACTTGATATCCTCAGATTTGACTTCCAGCCTCTGTTTGGGAAGTAGAAAGATGGAAGGAGCATCACTTCCATCCTAACAACAACAGAAAGCTGGATGATGTACAGAATTGTAACTTTTTTTTTTTTTTTTTGAACTATCCAAGTACTAAGATTTCAAGGCAGTCAATCCCTAGGGGAGGGCCAGAATCAGTGAGAAAGCCCTCCCCAGGAACACAGAGTATGGCCTGGTTTAAGCAGAGTGATGGAGGAACTCCCTCCCTTCCTCCCCAGCCAGTGTAGAATGCACAGAATAACAAGCCCCTGTAGTTTACCACTTGAGGAGAGACAAGAACATGGTGAGGCACCCTTACGTAGGTGCTGATTCCCAGGGAGTACCTGAATCCGGGACTAGAATGTGCCATTGAGAAAAAGCCTGTGTCAGACCATCTTCACACTACCACCAGTGCCATCCCCGACAGGGACAAATGAGAGGAAGTTTGAAGAATGTAATGCACTGAAGGTAATCATGTCAGCAACAGAACTCAGACCCAGCTCAATTCCGGATTGAATTGATTCAACCCTCCAAATTAACAGCAGAATAAGCATGTCCTTTTTGTTCTCTGTTGCCCTGCAAATAATGTTCAATATCAAATTAAAAATTTTGAGACAAAAAAGCAAAACAAAAATCCCTCACTACCACTACCACCAGCACTACCAACAGCAAAATGTTGACAAGAGAAGAAATTTACAGAAAAAAGACTCAGATGACTTAGGTGATGGAACTATCAGCAAGAGTATTTAAAATAAATATAGTTACTGTGCTTCAGAATTTTGTGGAAAGGTAGATAACGTAGAAGAACAGATGGTAAATTTCAGCTGAGAGGTGGTGGAAACTCTAATAAACAGTCTAATGGATAGGCTGTAAACCAAAAACAGCGCCGATCAAGGATGCCTTTGACAGACTCATTGGTATTCAGCGCGACTGAGGAAAGAATCATTAAATTTGAAGATCGGTCAATAGAAATGATCTAACTTGAAGTACAAAGAGATTCTTTCACATCAAACTAAATTATTTCGTTATCAGTGGTCTTATACTTCAAGAAATAATAAATGAACTTCTTCAGCAGAAGAAATATAATACCATACAGAAACATGGCTCTACACACAAAAATTGAGAGATCCAGCAATGGTTGAAAGGGAGATATTATAAAGACATTTTCTTATTAGTTTTAATTTATTTTTAATTGAAGGATAATTGCTTTACAGTATTATGTTGGGTTCTACCCATGTCTCCTCCCACTTGAACATCCCTCGCACTTCCCCCTCATCCCACCACTCTAGGTTGTCACTGAGCCCAGACTTAAGTTCCCTGAGCCATACTGCAAATTCCCATTGGCTGTCTATTTTACATATGGTAATGTATGTTACCATGTTACTCTGTCCATACATCTTACCCTCTCCTTCCTCCCTCCCTCCCCAAGCCATGTCCATAAGTCTGTTCTCAATGTCTGTGTCTCCATTGCTGCTGTGCAGATAGGTTCATCGGTTTTTCTTATTTTTAGTTGCTCTAGAAGGCTATTGATTTTCTAATGCAACAGCAATGTTTTGGGGTTTGTAACAGGCATAAAATAAAATTTATGAAGTGTTTTAAGAATGGAGAAGGGAAGAGTTGGGAGTGTATTGTTTTCAGGATTTTATACTCTACATGAGATGGTTTAATCTTATTTGAAGGTAGACTGTAAGTTATATATTGTTAACTCTGGGGCAACCACTAGAAATTTTCAGTTCAGCTCAGTCGCTCAGTTGTGTCCAACTCTTTGCGACCCCATGAATCACAGCATGCCAGTCCTCCCTGTCCATCACCAACTCCCGGAATTCACTCAAACTCAATGTGCATTGAGTCAGTGATGCCATCCAGCCATCTCATCCTCTGTCGTCCCCTTCTCCTCCTGCCCCCAATCCCTCCCAGCATCAGGGTCTTTTCCAATGAATCAACTAGAAATTTTAGGGGGAGGTAAGAGTAAGCCAATAATGAAGAAAGAGGGAATAAAAAAATAATCCAAAAGCATATAAAAAGAGGGATAAAGAAACAAAGAATAAGTGAACATCAAGGAACACATCAAGAAAACAGCTAACAAAGTGGTAGTTTTTAACCTAAATGTATCAGTGATTATATTAAGTGTACATGTTCTAAATACCACAATTAAGATTATTCAGATTTTATAAAGATAAAAAAGACCCAACTAAATGCTATCTACAAGAAGCACATTTTTAATATAAAGTAATAGGTTAAAGTAAAAGAATAAAAAAGTACACTATGCCAGTACCAACCAAAAGAAAGCAAAAGTGACTCTATAATATCAGGCAAGGTTGACTTCAGAACAATGAATATTACTTGCAATAAGGAGGGATATTACACTATGGTGCAGAGACTAGTTCATGAAAAGATAAAGCAATTCTAAATATGTACGAATATAACAACAGCGCTTATATATATATATATATATATATATATATAAGCAAAAACTGAAAGGAGATACAGCTAAATACACAGTTGTAGCTGGTAACCATAACACTCATTTCTCAGTAATTTATGAACCAAGTAGAGAAGCAGTGAGGATAAAAGACATTAACAACATAATCAAGTAACTTGGCCTAATTAAGCAGAATATACTTTTTTCCCCCCAAGTACTTATGGGATATTTAGTTAGGCCAGATTTGGTGTCATAAATAAATACAAATAATCAAAATAATGCAAAGTATTGTGTATCATCATACATACACATATCATGGGTCAAAGCAGAAATAACAAGGAAAATTGGGAAATACTTTTGTCTGAATGAACATATGTCAACATCTAAAGGGATGCTAGCTTAGAGGAAATTTATAACATTTGATACTTACAGTAGAAAAGAAAGTCCTTCATTTAGTAACTTAAGCTTCTATCTTAACTAGAAAAGAAGAGCAAATTAAACCCAGATCAAGCAGAAGGAAGGAAATAATTAAGGTCAGAAATCAGTGAACTTGAAACAAAAGAGCAGAGAATGTCAATGAGACTAAAAGGTGTTCTTTGAAAAGATCAATATAATTGATAAGCCCTTGGCCAGACTGACCAAGTAAAAAGAGAGAAAGCATGAATTAACAAATGAGAGAGGGAATATCACTACAGATCCTACAGCAATTAAAATGATAATAATGTTTTGAACATCATGATCACACGACATCAGAAGGGCACTCGAGCATGGCTGATCAAATCTGGTACCACTTGAGCACCAAAATAATTAAATACAATAATGAATTATAACTCTTTGAAAAATAAAAGAGAATTCATGGTTCCATATTGATAATAGATAGCTAATGAAGAAGGAAGGCCTCTTGCTTAGAGAAGAATGTTGAATGCTAACTGATAAATATGGAGGGGGCACTGGAATTTGAATATTATTTTACAACCATTGTAGTAAAGAATGATTCAAGCAGAAGATACCAGTCAGTGCTGAATCTTGAGAAAATCAGATGAGAAGCAAGATGTATCTGTGGTCTGAAAGATGGATATCACTGCTTCTAGATATGTAATAGCCTTGGGAGACCACACCACCAATTGTGTAGTATTCAGGCTGGTAATACATAACCTGAGCAACATGTGAAGAGATTGAGCACATCGTTGCCTCTTTGTTACTACTTCTTATGAAGTGACTTTGGAACTTAGGTTGACTTTTCTGAGGTTCCAAGGTTAATATAAACACAAAAGACTATGCATAAATATTAATCATTGCCATGCAAATATTTAGAGATACTTGGTTCTTCTCTACCTGAGCCTAACTAAACCAGTCTCAGTTTTGTTCCAGAGAACACCGTGTAACCAATGAGAGGTGTATTACCTTTTAACAGAAAAATGTGGAGAAATGGTGCCTTAGATGGTGCCTCTGCGTTTTAAAGCTGTAGTTCTTTTTTTTTAATATAAATTTATTTATTTTAATTGGAAGCTAATTATTTTACAATATTGTATTGGTTTTGCCATACATTGACATGAATCTGCCACGGGTGTACATGCGTTCCCCATCCTGAACCCCCCTCCCACCTCCCTCCCCATCCCATCCCTCTGGGTTATCCAGTGCACCAACCCCGAGCACCCTGTATCATGTATTGAACCTGGACTGGTGATTCGTTTCACATATGATAATATACATGTTTCAATGCCATTCTCCCAAATCACCCCACCCTCGCCCTCTCCCACAGAGTCCAAAAGACTGTTCTATACATCTGTGTCTCTTTTGCCATCTCACATACAGGGTTATTGTTACCATCTTTCTAAATTCCATATATATTACAGCCTTAGTTCTTTTAAAGCCTGTGGAAAAGCCTTGTAGGAGACCTTTTTCTGGGTTTGGGTCTATTCTTCTTTTTATTTGAAAATCATTTTGGACTTAAGAAAAACTGCAAGAATTCGAGTACAGAGAACACCTATATTCTTCACCCAGATTTACCCATTGTTAACATTTTACCCCATCTGTTAGCTGGCTAGTGTATTTTTTTATTTTCTTTGTTTTGCAAATGTTTTTGTTTTCTTTTGGTCATGTAATATGTTCTAAAGACCTTCAAAGCTAAAGAGGGTGTATAACATTTGCGTTTCGAAACCCAGATCTGTCTTGGCCTTATTTGTGATTTCACTAGAATTGAGGCAGCCTTTTATCTGGGATGAAGAATTAAGATTGCAAATTTGTATAGTAGTGGAAGAATTCATGTGCTTTCTGGAAAAAGTACATGAGGTGAGGGGTGGAACTTGTCAATCTGACTGTCTTCTGGAATTGTTGAGAGCGAAATCCGGGGAGGAATTACATTGGGGCTAAAGAAGATAAGCAATATTTCTTGATTAAGTTCCGTCTGGGGAGCAGAGTTAATTAATAACTTACTGGTCATTAACATACAGTTGAGAGAGAAGAACAGGGTGCTTAGACATATGTTGATAAAATTACTTAGGTTGGTGGTTTTAGGGCTCAAGTCCAAACTATATTTTGATCAGTTAATCTACTTCTGGCTCCTCACTAGAGGAGATGTACAGAAGAGTTTCGGCTACCATTTCCTGTTAATCACGGTTCTTGGAACTAAACTCCTTTTTAAGATCTAGAACTTAGTATGTAAGGATCTAAGACTGTTTTTCTGTGCTTTAGGACCTTTGGAATTTTCAGGCCTGGTTATCAAGAGCCTGAGACAGGATCATTTTTTAGAGTAAGAAGATGTAAAAGGATTTTATGATCACATAAATGAAAATGGAGGTCCCAAAGTTAGTATAAACACTAAAGACTAGGCATATATACACAAATATTAATCATTGCCATGCAAATACTTAGAGGAAATTAAATGTCCTGTAATGGAATTGAGGTATTGGACTATCAGTTAAAATGTAGACTGTTCTTTTAATTCACTTCTATTGAGTTATATTTTACAAGCCATTAAACATTGTAACTCAGACTATCTGTCAACATGTAAAAATGCTTGAGACATAATTTGGAAAAATCAGAATATATATTTCCTGCACACTATGATTGTAACTAAAGCTATTTATATATATGAATAAGATGATCATCATAAAAAAACTTAATTTACGAACTACTATACTATAGTAGTCGATATGCAGGTAATTTTTCCTGCTCTATTACTTTTTATACTTTCAGCAATGTTCTGTATTATTTGTGGTTGAAAACAAATTAACCACTTGAAAAAATAAGCTTTATTTTTTAGAGCAGTTTTAGGTGCATAGCAAAATTGATCAGAAGGTACAGATTCCCCATATACTCCCAAACCCTACCTGTGCATAGCTTCCCCTACTAGAGGGGTACATTTGTTACAGTTGATTAACTTTTAGTAAATCATCCTTAACACCCAAAGTTCATAGCCAGTTTTTAATTTTTTTAGTGAAGTTGTCTGAATTTTGAACATCTCATTGGGGTTTCTTGATCAGCAACCCCGAAATCTGTAGGTAGGGAATCTTGAACTCTTAACTATTTGACTCCTGCTAGAGACTGTGTAAAAATGGAAGCAATCGGAATTTTACTCTGGTTAATCTGCCCAAAAGTCTTCTGTCCTCATTTTACCTTTTACTCTTTTTATTTTCCTCTCACAGTCGGGGGACTGGGCTCTGCCTGTTTGGTTGTGACTGGGCAGTCCTGTCTGCAGTGTTACATCTGGAATTGTCTCCTTTCATCTCTCTCTAGGAAGTACATTTTCAGCTGAGCACCTCAAGCTTCAACTCCAAAAGGAATCCCTAAATGAGTTGAGAAAGGAGTGCACTGCGAAAAGGTAAGCGGAACACTGAGAATGGTTGTTAGGAGTGTTGAGTTTACCTTGAGGAGAGGATTTAGAAACGGAGTGTTTTTTAAGCTGCCAGTGTTAGTGCCAGTTACTATGCTCAGCGCCACTTTCGTTTATTCAGCCCCTATTGTGTCACACACTGTGCTAGAGGCAGTTGTGAAGGCGCCTAGTACGTAGTCGGAATCAGAAGCCTGAACGCTGTTTTTCTAGATTGCAGGGCGTCGGTACCCTGACTTCACGTTTGAATCTCCTCCTCTTCCAGTCTTCGACATTTAGTGCAGCTTACAGTTTTTCTTTAGTAATTTCTTCAGTTTTACTCCTGTTAGCTCACTTGCCTTACCTCAGCAGTTCTCAGATTCTCTAACATAAGTCTCTCCAGCTGTCCAGTTCATTCTCCATGTTGCTAGCAGACTTCTCCTAAAATACTATTTTACCATTATTTTTTTCTCTTCTTAAGAATAAGTTGTGATTATTTTCCTTCACTGTCAAATATAAAATGGTCCCCAATGGCTCAGGGGTAAAGAATCTGCCTGCAATGCAGGAGGTGCGGGTTCGATCCCTGGGTCAGAAAGATCCCCTGGAGGAGGAAATGGCAACCCACTCCAGTATTCTTGCCTGGAGAATTCCATGGACAGAGGAGCCTGATGGGCTACAGTCCGTGGGGTCACAAGCAGTCAGACACCACCGACTACACATGCACTAGAGATAGAACTGTAGCTGATTTCAGTTGCTCCATGACAGTCATTTAACAAATGCTAATAGTTTTTCCCTTTATTTTTTGCAGCACATGCTTAACTTGTTGCCACCTCTGATCTTCTTCTCATCTCTACTCACTTTTACTGGAAAGTCATCCCATTGTGCATTTTTGTTTAAGAAACTTTAGCAATTAAGAAACCTGGAAAGAACCTTGGAGATCATCTAATCTAATCCTCTGAATTTGCAGATAGGGAGGCAAAGCTGTGGAGGTTACTTTTTGTCTGGTTCACTAGGAAAGCAGAACTAGATGCCTTTAAGTCTTCAGCTCTCTTTGCATTGTACTGCTTTATGTTCCACTCTAACCTGCTGCATTTCCTAAATTACCTCCTTTTTAATTGTTGACACAGTTGAGCAGGTAATATGCTCTATGGGTAATTTAGCTGTTAGTCGTGTTTCTTAAATAGTGTAAGGGAAAAGCGGCATCGTCTCATGCCACACCTTTTGGCTTTGTCCTTTTTATTCTTTTACTTTTGTAATATGACAGCAGGTTATTTTTTGAGGTAGTTATAACATCTGTAGTTGAAAATGAAAGTAGAATGCTGTTTTGAGGAAACACCATAGGGGTATTTCCTGCAAATTGGCCTCAGTTTAAATGAGATTTTGGTCAGTTTACTGAGCCTCTCTAAATTTTGTTTTCTTGTTTGTAAAATAGATATAGTAATATCAACCAAATAAGTTGTCATTGATATGATAATTAAAGCTATTTGTAAAGCTCCTGGCATATAGTAGTAGGTGTCCAGTCAATGATTATTTGTACGTTTTACATCTCTTTTCATGGTGCTGGATATATACAATAGGCCTCCTTATATAGTTAGGGTGATTGATGGTATATAGAGATAGGTCAGGACTCATGTTAGCTGTTATTCTTGCTTCTGCTTCTGAATTTCTGTGGCCCAGTACAGATCATTTAATTTTTCTCTGTGTCAGTTAGTTGGAAATAACCGTTACAAAGCGAGCAAACCTGTTTGTTTTTTGTTTTTTAACAAATGTGCTTTTTTCTTTCCTCATTAGAGAACTCTTTCTGAAGACTAATGCTCAGTTGACAATTCGTTGCAGACAGTTACTATCTGAGCTTTCCTACATTTACCCTATTGATTTGGTAAGTTTCAGATTTTCTGGGGGAAAAAAAATTTTTTTAAGAGATTTCTATTTGAAATTTACTCTCAAAGAAAACACCATTGCTCTAGTCTTAATCATATGCTCTGTTATTATTCATTCAGAAGCTAATATTTATTTAAAAAGTATATTTAGAATTAGTTGGCATTAGGTTTCACTAGTTTATTTATTTTTTTCTGTCAATTTAGTGGTGGAGTGAACTTATCTTCACCTGAAAGAATGCCAAATTATTTCTGGTTTCTTTAGGACTTTTCCTCTCAACCACATTGTCAACTTCTACCTTATCTGAGACATGCATGCAGATACATACACATTGTTTTAAATATATAACTACTAATTAATTTATCTTTATTAGTATTACTTAAGATATCCCTGTGGTAGCTGTCAAGATGTTAAGTTTTTGTATTTGGTTTCTTAGAGTAAGTACAAATGTAAATTATTAGGATTCTTTTTTAGAGAATTAAATCTGCTAAATTTGGTGGTTTTGTTTTCTTTCTAATGAAAAGGGACTTAAAAGACTAATTTTCTGAGAGGAAAGCTAATAGGATTTTAGATTACTCACAGACTTGTTAATTCTACTTAAATATTCTCATTTATAACTTTGAATTGGTCAAAGAATAGTTAGCTTTATGGTTAAAATTTTATATGACTTTTTGTTGGATATGTTTTTAAATGTATTATATAGAAAATTTAGAGTGTATATCAAGATACAGATAATAGTATAATAAATCATTATGTATTCAGCTTCAACAATTAGGGTAATATTTTATATCTATGACAGTATTGCCTTTGAATTAACACCTGAATTTTTTAGATTTAGAGCTTCATTGTTTATACATAAAATTAATTTCATTCTTTGGTTATATTCGCAGAATGAGCATAAAGATTACTTTGTATGTGGTGTCAAGTTGCCCAACTCTGAAGACTTCCAAGGTATTTTATTTCTTTTTACTTCTAAAGATTTGGTATAAAATATGGGTGTGTTACAAGGAAAAAGAGATACCTTGAAATGTTGGTTGCCTGTCCCTTCTTTCAGAAAAGTTTTGGAACCTTCTGTCCCTTCCCAATTGTAAGTATATAGCGTCAGTTTCTCCAATGGAAGACTTAAGAGGATATTTGGTCTAATCATGGGGGGAAAATTGTTGAGCTTTCTATTTGAAAGTTAAAATAGTTTTTGAATGGGGTTTAAGAAAATCAGACAGTAGGCTTCTCAAGAATACTAATAATATTCCTGTCCTTTTGGTTTGATTTTTCATGAAAAAATTGTGTTGGGAGCAAAGCTGTAAACCTTAGTCTGCTCTGTTTATAAAGTTATATTTCTGCTGACATAAAATGTATTTGAAATTAAATTTTGTGACATTCCCACTCCCATAGGTTAAACTTGTTATACTGTCATCTCTGTCCTCTTTAATTAAAAGAAATTTACATTAAAGATGTTACAAATGGCATTCACAGTAATAGCTATATTTTAAAATATTTTTCCTAATCTCTTTACCAGTATGCCAGAGAAAAGAACTTATTTGACATTGGGGTAGAAAGATGACTTTTATTGTTAGCAGAGTGGGTTCTTTTCCCCTAAAGTAAACAATGCTTTGAGGACTACTAAAAAGTTCTATAGATTATACCCAAAGCTAGCACATTAATCTATTTGGGAATAAGTTATTCCAGAATAGAGCATTACTAGTGCTTATTGGGACTTTCTTCCATTTCCCTGTAAAGAATCTGTTATTTGTGATCCTTTAACATTTAAGACTGCTTTAGTGTATTACTTTTTTGTCCTTTACAACAAGTAGTTGGGACATAATGTAAAAAGTGTTATAAATGAACCTAGCTAAGAAACAAAACTAGAATCAGAGACATAGAGAATAGGCTAGTGGTTGCCACAAGGGAAAGAGATGGTAGAAGGTAGGAGCGGGAGTTTGGGATTAATAGATGCAAACTGATACATATAGAAACAACAAGATCCCACTGTATAGGAAAGAGAACCATATTCAATATCCTTTGATAAACGATAATGGAAAATAATACAAAAAAGAATTGTGTGTGTGTGTGTGTGTGTGTGTAGTTATGTATATATAACTGAGTCACTTTGCTGTACAGCAGAAATTAATACAGTGTTGTAAATTCAACTATTGAGGTGGTTTAGTTGCTAAATTGTGGCCGACTTTGGCAACCCCAGGGACTGTAGCCCACCAGGCTTCTCTGTGTATGGGGTTTTTCAGGCAGGAATACTGGAATCGTTTGCCATTTCCTTCTGCAGGGTATCTTTCCGACCCAGGGATCCAGCCCAAGTCTCCTGCACTGCAGCAGATTCTTTACCGACTGAGCTACCATTCAACTGTACTGCAATTTAAAAAAAAAAAAATTTTTTTTTTTAATGATTAAAACAGGAATGAGAAGACCTGTATTTGAGTCCTGTTTCCCTTTCTAGAAACCACGTATTTTGGACCAATTCATCATCTAAGCTTTTAGTTGATCTTCTAATTGATAGTATGAACACATTAGTTCATGTACTACGTACTTTACATGATTGTTAAGATTTTATTTAAGAGCAAGACATTTTGCCTTATCTTTAATCCTCCCAAAAACAAAATAACCCAGTAAGAAAGGTGGTATAATGTGTGAATGAGCTATTTAGTGACTTGCTCAAGACCACAAAACTAGGTAATGATCTTGCTGGGATTTGTCTGTTTTCCATTGTACAGTGTTCCCACTCATCTCTGTAAGTCATACACATGTGCTTTGGTGTTAATTTTAGGTCATGGTGTCTTGAAGTTCTTGATACATCTTTTTCCCCATTCTTTCTTTCATTCATTTATTTAATAAACCTAATAAGTACCTTGAGCCCTGGGCCAGGTTGTAGGAATACAGAATATTCTTTCTTTGAAAAAAATATCAACTGAGCACCTAAATGCCAGGCATGTGCTGCTTTGAGGATATGATGATGGAAAAAGCAAATATATTCTCTTCTTTCATAGAGCGTACAAGCTCTTAAAGGAGGTAAAAAATAAAGGCAATAAATAAGAAAAGAAGTATTTAACAAGTATTTAATAAAAGAGTATGCTATCTTAGAGAATAGGGAAACCTACTGTAGATAAAGTAATCAGAGAAGACCTCTCTGAGGAGAAATGTTTAACAGAAAATCTGAAGGCTGAAAGGAACCAGGCTTCCCTGGTGGCTCAGCTGGTAAAGAATCCGCCTGCCATGCGGGTGATCTGGGTTCAATCCCTGGGTTGGGAAGATCCCCTGGAGAAGGGAATGCCTACCCACTCCAGTATTCTGGCCTGGAGAATTCCATGGACTATATAGTCTATAGGGTTGCAAAGAGTTATACACGACTGATTGACTTTCACTTCACCCACTACAGCTGGGGGAGAATTCCTAGAAGAGGGGGGTGTCATGATTGAGGATTCTGAGGAATCGGCTTGATATATCTGAAAAAATTCAGGGTAAGGGGCATGGGAGAAGATACATGTATTCTGGAAAAATCATGTAATTTCTCACAGCTTAAGTCATGTATGGATGTGAGAATTGGACTATAAAGAAAGCTGAGCACGGAAGAATTGATGCTTTTGAATTGTGGTGTTGGAGAAGACTCTTGAGAGTCCCTTGGACTGCAAGGAGATCCAACCAGTCCATCCTAAAGGAGATCAGTCCTGGGTGTTCATTGGAAGGACTGATGTTGAAGCTGAAACTCCAATACTTTGGCCACCTAATGCGAAGAGCTGACTCATTTGAAAAGACCCTGATGCTGGGAAAGATTGAGGACAGGAGGAGAAGGGGATGACAGAGGATGAGATGGTTGGATGGCATCACAAACTCAAGGGATATGAGTTTGGGTAGGCTCAGGGAGTTGGTGATGGACAGGGAGGCCTGGCGTGCTGCAGTTCATGGGGTCGCAAAGAGTCAGACACGACTGAGCGACTGAACTGAACTGAACTGAATTTCTTCACCTGTAAAATGAGGTAATATTTACATCTTCAGTTCATTGTGATGATTGAATGAGATAGCATTTGAAAGAGCTTTTCCTATATAAGGCAGTCAATAAATGTAATTGGAATTAGTTGCCAGAGAGAGGAAGAAAGGACAGATCAGAGCAAACCTGTGTGGCTGGGGCAGGGTGAGAAAAGAGAAGAATTCCATCAGTAGATGTAGGAGAGTCAGCCAGGGTCTTGAGGCCACTGAAAGGAGTTCCTATTTTATTCTCAGTGGAGTGGGAAACCCTGAAGAGCTTCAAGAAGGAGGATGATATGAATTGATGTCTTTTAAAAGTCACTCTGGCTGCTACATATAGAATGATTTGAGAGGTGGCAACAGGAGAAGCCGGAGAAGGCAATGGCACACCACTCTGGTACTCTTGCCTGGGAAATCCCATGAATGGAGGAGCCTGGTGGGCTGCAGTCCATGGGGTCGCTAAGAGTCGGACATGACTGAGTAACTTCACTTTCACTTTTCACTTTAATCTATTGGAGAAGGAAATAGCAACCCACTCCAGTGTTCTTGCCTGGAGAATCCCAGGAACGGCGGAGCCTGGTAGGCTGCCCTCTATGGGGTCGCACAGAGTCGGACACAACTGAAGTGACTTAGCAGCAGCAGCAACAACAAGAGAAGCAGGGATACTACCGGTATTAGAGTATCACCTCAATTCATTCTGGGATGTTTCTTGATTCTATTTCTGTTTTCTGGAGTTGATTTATTTCCTAATTTTTCCCAGCTTTTGTTCCCTATTCATCCAAGCTGAATACATTCCTTCTTCCCCTAAAAAAATTAGTTTATCTTTTAGTTTTAGTGCAGTTTTTACTGCTAAAAAAATGAAATGAAGTAAATGTTTAATTCTCCTCTAAGGCCCTATTTATTTACCATAACTTGTAGGAATTCGTTTTAAGAAGCACATATGGTAGTATTGGACTTTAAAATCTTATGTTTGCATTCTGCAAGGTACTTCCATGTACTTTAGAATTTACCGAGTGCCTTGTGTGTGTCATTTATGGTGCCAGGTGCTGGGGGTATGCAAAGGCCACCAAGGCATTGATCCTACCTCAGTGAAACTTCAGTCCACTTGAGGTTAACTTGTAATCAAGCCAATCAATAAATATCTCTTGAATTTGTACTCTGTGTCAGGCACTTCGAAGTTTATACCAGGTATGTGGGACTTAAAGTAGAATCAGATCTACCAGGAGGGAATCAGGAAAGTCTTACAGAGAAGATGATACCTGAGGTATTTTTAAAGATAAAATAGTATTACCTTGTTGAAAGAAGGATGGGAAATTTTAGATTCAGTGAGTAGAAATATGTAACATGGAACATCATACATGATGCTGTCTTGTTTACTTAATTCCCACTGCTGTGAGAATCGGTTCCTTCTGTGAGGGAAAGAATTATACTCAGCTCTTTTTTTTTGTTGTTTTTTTCTAAAGACAAGAAAATTGAGGCTCAGCGAGATTAGTTAATTTTTCCGAAGACTCATACTAGCCAGTGGCAGAACTAAAGTCATCCCTGGTTGGCCTGATTTTAAGGCCCGTATTACTCCTGTCATGATGCAGTTTTCCTCCTTGTTTTGAATAATAACCTCTTCCAGACATCTAACAAGTTTTTAGTGTTCTGTAGCAGCTACATGCTTAGTAAGACTCTAGTGATGGAAATCTAAACTGGTATTCTGTTATATTCATGAAACTTTGCTGGGATAGACTTTACATTGCATGGCTTGATACTGTTTGGGAAACTCCTGCATAGTGGCCCAACATTTGTTGTGTTCTTCTTTCTAACTGGGTAAGTTTCTGTTAGAATATGGCAGAGAGACCTGGACACAAGTGGGGAAAGTTGTCCTGTGAAGGGTGTTCACTTGAGTTCCATTGACTGGGACATTTCTCATCTAAAAAAAGAAAAAAACTGTTTGTGTGTGTTTTTAAGTAATCTATAACACGAGAGCCTTTTGTGGTAATGAGACCCAGATTTCCTTCTGTGTCTGTATCCCTTTATGCAGGCATGATTTCTTGGAAAGGAGAGTCCATATGTCAAACACTGTCTCATTGAGAACGTGGAATGATTCCATAGATGCTGTGGCAATGATTAGAGTCTTAAATATTTTGTCCTGTCTGGATCAGTGGGTGCTTGGTTCCTTACCAAATCAACTGCCTCAGTGATTGGGAAGGCAGGATGGTAAGAGCTTTTAGATCACTTATTGTACTTGGATGCATTTGAATATTAATAGTTTGTCCAACATGTAAGTCAAAGAGACATTTAAATTAATTTATAATGTTGTCATGGCCATTGTGAGTTTGTGGAATCTATTATCATAAAAATTACATAAAAGAGGCTAATGTTATTGTTCTGAGCATGCTTAAAATAGACTAGGCAAGACTAGGTTAGATATTTTAAATCCATTTTAAAACATTTAAAATTTTCAGCCTACAAGATCTTCAACTTGCAATGAATTTATCAGGATGTAAACCCATTGTAAACTGAAGAAGATCTGGAATGTAATGTGAATCAGATCTGCATTATTATCTTAATTAACCAACATAAATGCATGTCTAAGTCTTTTCAGCTTAAAAAAAAAGAAAAATTATATAAGAGATTTATTATCACAAAAATTACTCCAGCCCCAAGTAAATGTAGCTACCTACATTTAAAAAAACAAATAGGAAATATTTATTGTGAGGAAACTGCAGAATTTTGTTTTGTTTGTAAGCCCCTTAAAACATTATTTTAATCGGGGCTTTTTTCCTTTACCTGAGTCTTAACAGCTTATTCCTGTTCTTCCCTGAACCCTCCCATTCCCCCTCTAGCTTCTTTTCTCCAACAAGCCTGTCATCTGTGACCTCTTTAACCCACAGAGCAGCATAAGGAACACAAGCCTCTGCTCTGCATCAGGTGTTAGGGACGTCATTAATGGTTCCTGGAAAAGCACACCCCTGAGAGCCAGGTTTTGGCTTTGGCAGGTAAAAAGTCTTTTAGATCTTGGAATGCTGGAAACCTTAAACCTTTCAGTTTTTTTAGCTGAAGTGATTGGCAACAGAATGTGACATCTGAGGTTTCGTGGCCAGCAATAGTCATAATTAACCACATGAGCTCACGTTTTCCCACTGGAGAGTCAGTGGTCTTGGGGTGATGAAAGTGACTTCCCTACCAGGAGGTGGTTTTCCTTTCGAGGGTATTGGAGTACCCGTGGGCCCTGTAATGCCTCACCCGTGGTCCTTTTAAAATGCTTTTTAATATAAAGCTTCAATATTGGAAATCCAACACCATGGTGTTTAACTGTGAGGCTGTGACTAAGCACTATGGCCTGGAATGGGAAGCAACCTAGGGTTTTTAATGGGTGAGTGGGGGGAGTCTTGTGGTAGAAATAATGGTGAGTGTGAATAACCAGAATCAAAGCTGATTTCCAGTATTACCCAGTTTTCAGTTTTTGCTATTTCTCTTTAGTTTTTGCTGTATGTATACAGGATTCTCTTAGAGATGCCCTTTTATGTTTAATTTAAGCAAAATTATTGAAAGGAGGTAATGTTAGAAGACCAATTTCTGTTCTTTTACTAGATATGTAGATGTAGTCCTTGAAATAGACAAATGTAATGCTTTAGTATTACCCTTTTAGTAATATGGAAAAATGGAGATGCTTGAGTGTTTAATATTGGATAGGTTTTTTAAACATTCATAGTTTGCGTTGACCCGTTTGGCAGGCTGAGGCCCTCTGATTTTTGGAAGTTTTCAAATCCTTTTCTGTAGGTCACATAGAAAAGTAAAAGCTTAGTATAAAGCACACATGTGTGTGGGTGCTCAGTCACTCAGTCGTGTTCGACTCTGCAACCCCATGGACTCTCACCCACCAGGCTCCTCTTTCCATGGAATTTTCCAGGCAAGAATACTGAAGCAGGTTGCCATTTTCCATTCTAGGGAATTGATCCCAACGCAGGGATCAAACCTGCCTCTCCTGCTTGCCAGACGGATTCTTTACCACTGCACCTCCTGGGAATCCCAAAGTACACAAAGAAAAGTCCAAACTTAATGTAGTTTTTTATTCTTCATTACTTACTGAAGGTTTTCTTTTTCTTCCTCTTTTCCTCTCCCTTCAAAAGAGGATTCTTAAAGACCAAGTCCTTATACTAATAGGAATATTTTCAATTTAATAAGCCCTATTCTTAAAGAAAACAGGAGGTGGGATTCAGCAGCCTCTTTCACGGAACTCATTGTCCCAGCTGTGATTCCAGGGATAGATACTTGAATGGGCTGGGGTGTAGATACAATTCTCTTACTCCCGCATTCATAGTTTTTACTTATATGGCTTTAACTAACTCACTTATACCACTTGAATCTTACTTTTCTCATTTCTAAATTAGTAGCATCAGATTCAATGATTTCTAAGGCTTCTCCCAGCTCTGATATTATATGATGATTAAATTATAGTGTGATGAATTTACAGTATAATATAATTTTAGTCTCTGTGGTAGTCTGATATGCATATTTCAACAGCAGTAAAGTATTGTAGTACTCAAGATACTTGAGTGGGACTGAACCAGGAGCACATGGTCTCTAAAAATAGTTCTAGTCAGTTAAGGCATGCCCAATAGTCAGTTGAAAGGAATGCTGTTTGATTTTTTTTTTCATCAATTTGATTTGAGAGAACATGTCACCAAAGATTCACAGACTTTTCATGTGTTTTTTGCTCTTATTAGAAAAGAGTGAAGAAACTAAAATAATAAACATGTGTCATATGCTTCTAGACTCCCAAGTTAGAAAAATTGTTATGTATTCCACAGTAACGTTCTGCAACAGTATGGTAGAGTGCTTAAAGACAAAGGCCTTGGTGTCAGGTCAACTGCTATACTCGCTGTATTAGTTTGAACCGGTTCCTTAACTTCTTGAACCTTATTTATTCATCTGTAAATTGAATGAAATAGCATATAAAACATGCCCAGTTTATTAATTTTTGATGAATGAGTGACTGCCAGAAATAGAGCACCATGGTCAATTCCTGGCAGGAAGAAAAAAAAGTGTACAATAAAAGTTACCTATTTTTACAGTATGATCAAAGAATCTGTTTTGGTAGTCAAATGTGGAGAATGTACTGAGTGGTATATGGCAATAGTGGCTTTCCTATACAGTAAGAAGATAGTGCTTAGATAACCAGGTTTAAATATAAAAGAAAAAATAAATATAAAAGAAGAATGTGGGAAATATTACTAACAATTGAAGTTAAAGTTACTCTTAGAAATCGGGAAATACTCAAGCCAAGGTCATCTCAATCAATTTAGCCTTTCTGTAGCCAGAAGTATTCCAGATATGTGTTAAATCTGTGTGTGTGTGTGAGAGAGAGAGAGAGACAAAGAGAGAACTTTTTAAAGTATTTTAAGAATATCATATACCAAGCAGTTACTTTTTTTTCTCCCTTGGTGCAAGCTTAAAACTTCTTATTGTATTATTCTCAGTTCTGAATACTTGAATGATTATTACTTCAAAGGCAGTAGCAGAAATCTAGATGTTGAGTTAAAAAATCTGTGACTTCTTACAAGATATGTACTGTAGGATACATGTATTCTTTTTCCAACACTTACTTCCACCGAAATTGCATCAACAGGACGTATTAATATATGAACAGTGTGGTTTTTTTACCTTTTACGATTTAAAACACTTTTTTTCTCTATCCTATCTCAAACATCACTGACTTATTTAAACAATGCTCTCTTTTTGAATATTGAGAATGTACCCTGTAAGGATGTGCTATGCTATTTCACTTCGCCTTGGAATTAATAATAATGTTGTACAATAGTATTACAGTACGACTATTTTGCTTGGTAAAGTTGTTAATGAATAAAATGTATGATGTTTATATAGTATGCAATGTTTAAATCTCTGAAACTAATTTTTACATTGTATAATAGACTCAGGTATTATTTTTGGCATTAAAAATGCTGGGAAAGAAAGTAATGAAGACTTGACTGTACGAAGAACTCTAAAGATTATATATCAAATGTTAATCTCACCACATTAATTATTGGGAAATAGTTTTAAATATAGTAGATGAAATTTCAAATCTTATTAATATCTTTAGATGTGTGTAAAACCATAATTTATATAGATGAATAATATTTTATCAATTATTTCTTATAAAATCTCTCTTGAAATTGATTCGTTATGATCTTGTGGCTTCATTTATGGAGTAAATAACTGTTTTCTGTTTCTCTGTTTTTGAATTAATAGCAAAAGATGATGGGAGCATTGCTGTTGCCCTTGGTTATACTGCACATTTGGTATCCATGATCTCCTTTTTCCTACAAGTGCCCCT
Organism: Bubalus kerabau; assembly: GCF_029407905.1. Classification (NCBI taxonomy): domain Eukaryota; kingdom Metazoa; phylum Chordata; class Mammalia; order Artiodactyla; family Bovidae; genus Bubalus; species Bubalus kerabau. Next base: position 55,989,997 of record NC_073638.1, read on the forward strand.
CAGATATCCTGTAATTCATAAGGGGTCTAGATCAACAATCAAAGATAATATTAATGACAAGCTGACTGAAAAGGAGAGAGAGTAAGTATCCTTTTACAATATACTTTTAACATTGGGCCAGTATGAAGCATCAAGTGTATTAAAAATATAAAAGGTGACCTAGATTGTGGTAATTTTTGTATATCCTTTGTGTAGTGCTCCATTTCTTTTAAATAAAATGTAGGCAGAATTGCTACTGCTGCTGCTGCTAAGTCACTTCAGTCATGTCTGACCCTGCCTGTAAAATCCCATAGACAGAGGAGCCTGGGGGCTATAGGCCACAGGTTGCAAAGTGTTGGACACAGCTGAGCGACATGCATGCAATAGTGGCCTTACAGAAAGCATTATGAAGTATTCCCTCTCTTCTTCTTTCTTGGAAGAGTTTGAGGTTTGCTGTTAATTTTTCTTTTAAATGTTTATTAGAATTTACCAGTGGAGCCATGTGATTTTGTACTTTTCTTTGTTGGGAGGTTTTTGATTAGTGATTCAATTATAGGTCTGTTCATATTTTTTATATATTCTTGACTCAGTTTAGGTAGTTTGTGTGTTTCCAAGAACAATACCATTTCATCTAGGTTATGTAATTTGTTGGTGATAGTAGTTCATAGTATTATTATATAATCCTTTTCATTTCTGTAAGCTCTTTAATGATGTCTATTTTCATTTATGATTTTAGCTGTTTGTGTCTTTTTTATTTTCTTATTGATGTAAAAAACTTACCTAGAATAAGAAGAATTGATGGATCTTTTCAAAGAACTCACTTTTTATTTTGTTGATTTTATATATTTTTGTATTCTTTTTTATCTCCACTCTAATCTTTATTATTTCCTTCATTCTGCTAGCTTTGGGTTTCATTTTCTGTTACTTAGATGTAAAGTTAGGTTACTGATATGAGAGCTTTCTTTTTTAGTGTCAATGATTATATCTTTAAACTTCTACTTCCACAATAAATTGTGGCATGTTACATTTTTATTTTCATTCATCTCAAAGTATTATCTAATTCCCCATGTGATTTCTTCAATTAACCCATTGGTTGCTTTAAAAGGGTTTAGTTTTCACATTTGTGAATTTTCTAGTTTTCCTTCTGTTATTGAACTCTAATTCCATTGTAATGGAGAAATAGATAGTTTGTATGAGTTCAGTATGTTTAAATTTATTAAGACTTGTCTTGTTGCCTAATATATGGTCTGTCCTAGAGAATGTTGCACATGCATTTGAGAAGAAAATATCTTCTATTGTTAGATGTAATGTTCTACATATATGTTAGGTTTAGTTCATTTATAGTGTTGTCAAGTCTTAGATGTCCTTATTGATGTTCTGTCTAGATATGCTGTCCATTATTGAAAATGGAGTGTTAAACTCTCCAACTATATTATTGTAGGACTATTTCTCCTTCAGTTCTGTCAGTGTTTGCTTCTTTTATTTGGGGGCTCTGTCATTTGGTGCATATGTTTTGAGATACTATTTCTTGATGAACTTACCCTTTTATCATTATATAATGAACTTTTTTGCCTCTTGAAACAAGTTTGACCTAAAAACTATTTTGCCTGATATTAGCATGACCTCTCAGCTCTCTTTTGGTTACTGTATTTGGGAATATCTTTCCCATCTTTTCACTTTGAACCTATTTGTGTCTTTGGATCTAAAATGAGTCTTGTAGGCAGTATATAGTGGATCATTTTATTTTAACTCCTTTCTGCAGATCTTTGCCTTTTGATTGGAGAGTTTCATTTACTTCTATTTAACATAATTTGTGGTATAAAAGGACTTCCTTCTGCCATTCCCCCTCTCCCCCATATTTCTCAGACCTTATTTTGTGCCTCATTTTCCTCCATTACTGCCTTTTTTCCCCTTAATTGATTTTTTGTAGTGTACCACTTTGATTCCCATCTCATTTCTTTTTCAGTGTATTTAAGATATTTTCTTATTGGTGACTCTGGGATTACAGTTAACATTCTATAACAGTCTACTTTGAAATAATAGCCACTTAGCTTCATTAGTATGTACAAACTCCGCTCCTCTATGCCTGTCTCCCCACCTTTAAGTTCTGACTGTCACTGATGACATCTTGTGTCACTGATGCATCGTGTGCCCATACTGCTGTCATTTTAGTTTACCTGTGTAGTTATCTTCCCTGGAGACCTTCGTTTCTTTGTTCAGTCTCAGGAACTGTGTAGTGTCATTTCATTTCAACCAGAAGGCTTTAGCCTTCACTTCTTACAGTAAGTGGGTTAGCCAGAGGTGAAAGCCTAGGGTCTTCTCAGGTCTTTTCTGAACATGCATTCTGTTCTGAGCATGTATACAACGTCCTTTGTATTTTTAAAATTTTTTATTTAATTATTTAATTTTTATTTTGTATTGGAGTGTTGATTAACAATAGTGTATTTCATGTGCACAGCAAAGTGATTCAGTTAAACATATACATGTATTTATTCTTTTTCTATTTAGGTTATTACAGAATACTGAACAGATATACCTACAGAATACAGTAGGTCCTTGTTGGTTATCTGTTTTAAAAATAGCAGTGTATACATGTCATTCTCAAACTCCTAATCTGTCCCTCCCCTGACCCTTCACCCCTGGTAACCATAAGTCTGCTCTGTGAGTCTGTTTCTGTTTTGTAAATAAGTTCATTTGTCTGACTCTTTGCGACCCCATGAATCACAGCACGCCAGGACTCCTTGTCCATCACCAACTCCCAGAGTTCACTCAGACTCACGTCCATCGAGTCAGTGATGCCATCCAGCCATCTCATCCTCTGACGTCCCCTTCTCCTCCTGCCCCCAATCCCTCCCAGCATCAGGGTCTTTCCAATGAGTCAACTCTTCCCATGAGGTGGCCAAAATACTGGAGTTTCAGTTTTAGCATCAGCCCTTCCAATGAACACCCAGGACTGATCTCCTTTAGGATGGACTGGTTGGACTTCCTTGCAGTCCAAGGGACTCTCAAGAGTCTTCTCCAACACCACAGTTCATTCTTTAAGATTCTTCATATTAGCTATATCATAAGATACTTGTCTTTGTCTGACTAACATCACTTAGTAATCTTCATGTCCATCCATGTGGCTGCAAATGGCATTATTTTATTCTTTTTTATGGCTGAGTAATAGTCCATTGTATATATGTACTATATTTTATTTATCCATTCATCTGTCAGTGGATATTTAGGTTGCATCTATATCTTGGCTATGGTGAGCAATGATGTGATGAGCATTGCAGTGCATATATCTTTTCAAGCCATGTTTTTCTCTGGATATATGTTCAGGAGTGGGATTGCTGAATCATACAGCAATTCTGTTTCAGTTTTCTGAAGAATCTCCATACTGTTTTGCCCAGTGGCTGCACCCACTTACGTTCCCACCATAACTTCTGATTCCACAGTGTGTGGGTATACTTCTGAATATACTAATTTCTGAAAGAAGTTCTCCCCAGCTGTTCCTCCCAGACTAGACAGTCTGTTGTATGTCTCAGCCTTAATCTTTTGCCTAGGGAAGTAGTTAGGTTTGTTTGTTTGCCTTACTTCTTGAACATTGTCCTGTTTTTACTCTCTGAGTGAGTTCTGACTAGGCAAAACAAAGGCAGGTGCCTTGCATTCATCCTTCAGGTTGCTCCCAGACAAGTTAGGACAAACCAACACAAATTTTTTACTGTGCTGGTCAAAAAAATAAGATCTGCTCTGCTCCCTTAAGAACCAGGAGTCAGGGCCTTACCCTGGCAGTCTGCTGTCTGTAGGACCACTGCTGAGCTGGAGAGGAGGTGAGGGACAGGATAATTAAAAATACTGCAAAGTGTTCCTTCTGATTTTGAGTTTGCTTTTTCTTGATTGATTGTTCAGCCAGTTGTGAACCTTTGATGGACAGTTTTTGCTTGATTTTCTTTTTTTCAGTGTTTCTCTGGAGGGACAAGTCCTTTGATCTACTTACTCTACCATTTTTGCTGATACCATTCCATTTGTTCATGTAATGATGAAAAATACTACTTATAAGGGATGAAGGGATCCCCTAGGTGGTTTTAAGAGGAGAGAATACCATAACCAGATATAGATATGTCTTTCACGAAGATAACCTTTTAGTTTTGTGGAGAATGCCCACCCCTCCCAACTTTCTCTTGGCTCCATATTAATAAAATTAAGTATCTCTCCAGATTTTTATCAAATTTGCTCATGATGATCTGCCTTAAAATAATAGTTATGTAGGAAATTACTTTGGGAGCTTGAAGGAGGGGTACTCCTCAGTGTGAAAAATACTCTTTCTCCAGATCAGCTGTGCACTTTAATTTGTGAAAGGAGCAGGTCAACATGTGGGCACTCCATGTAGTGTATGCTCCAGCGTGAGTAGTCGTGACGATTTGTTTATTGACTGATTGATTTTCCTAAGCAGTCTGGAAGGCCAGTTAGATTTAGGTGATTACATTGCTCTTTTTTTTTTCCCCCTTTGGCAGCCAGGAGAACCACAGGAATTGCTTTTTAGTGAATGAATTTTATATTCTACCTCTTTCTTCCCCGTTTTACTGAAACAAAAAATGCATTTTATTGATTCTAATGTAAGTACTTTTGACATCTTACTAATATTGCTAAAAATGAGATACATCTTCCAGTTAATGGCATGGTAGATATGGTGTTTTATCATATAAAAAAATTAAAAATGATATTTTTATCTTTTCTTAGTGGTACATAAGTTAATTATTCAGTTCATAGTTGATGCTGTCTTATATTTTATGAACTGTCAAATATTTCCTCTGGGGCAGTAAAGCACCTCAGATCCTTTTTGGAACAGCTTCGATGTGTAAATATATCTCTAAATACAAATGCATTTATTAATTATGGTTGTTGATTGAATCAACCTTTCAGTTATTAGCCTGGATCACTGACAAAGTGTGTCGATTTTGATGTGAACTTTTCCAGGGTATTAGGTAGAATCAGGTCTTCATGAGAAAATAGGAATTAAATGATTCATTGGACAAATTATATTTAATGTAATAGGCCTAGGAATCCTCAGCTTCTGTCCTCTCTGATTACCGGTTTCCTCTGGCTATGGGCATGTGATACATTAGGGTTGAGAGTCCTGTTTAGCTAGTTTTGCTAAACTAGGTTTTTTCCCTTTGTCTGGTCTGTTGGAAGCCCAGGTCTGGACTGACGCCTTGCCCAAACCGTTACTGATGCACCTGCACACTGTAAAGGGAAACTCTGCAATCTTTGCTGCATTTCATTTTGAGGCTCAGACCACAAAACACAAAGGAATGTAGCCAGAGTCCAGCTGCAATGTTCCTTTACCCCTTATTTCTTTTTTCACTGAGGACTGAAAAGTAGATTTTAAAGTGATTTTTGAAATGTGTTGGTCGTTGTTATTTCTCTCCTATAACCTAATATTGGGTAATACATTCACAATAGAGCAGTGAAACAGTCATTGAGCTAGGACATAGCTGGTCAGAGCATTTGGCTTTTTCAAGTCCTCAAAAGATGTCTGACATTTTTTTGTTTTATTCTCAGAAGGAGAAATAGGGAGTGGTGTAAATTGGCAGGCACTTTTGAAACTTCCTGGCCTGTCCACCACAAGGTTTTTACAGATCTCTAAGAGCTGGTCAGCTCTTTTCCTATAGTGGAATTATTGAAACTGAGAGAAATGTTAGTGCTGCTTTTCCCATTTCATGAATATTTTTGTGCTTATGTTTATTCCAATGTAAGATCTTGACTAAAAGGCCAGGAGTTGCCTCTTTTACCTGATTGATTCTGATTTCTTTTAAAAACAGAAAAAATTCTAGAGTACAAAGAAATTGTGATATATCCAAAATCAGATATTCATTGTCCCAGACCATAGTCACTGCATATGGATCTCCTGCTCATGAGAGAAGTTATGGTCTGTTTTAATGATCTACCACCTTTTTTTGTGAGTGGGTGCATGTGGCGATCGTGCATACTTATCTATAAAGGAACTGGCTGGACAGGTCCCCAAGTCTGTGACTTGAGCCGCTTGCAGCCACCTGGCCATGTCTGGCTGTTTATGGATGTTTATCTTCCCCTTCAGCATAACCAGGTTGCCTTTTTTTCAGAGGGTAAGGGACAAAGGAATTTGCAAGTGGCAGTGATCAGACTGATTCCTGTCTCTGTATTCCTATAGCCTCTCTCTTGACCTGGTAACACTGACCTGTTAATAAATGAATGTGAATTTTTTCTAGTGGCATCTCCTTGAAACCGTTAAAATACTTTGAATGTTACTTGCATAAGTAGCAAATTCTCCATAGCAATAGTGACTGGCCCTTGGGATTTCATTGGCATATATTGAAGACATAAATGTTTTCACGCTGCTGTAATGTTCAGACAGCTATAATTCTGACTCCTCATTTCTGTTTTTACCTGCTTGGTGCTGCTGCTGCTGCTGCTAAGTTGCTTCAGTCGTGTCCGACTCTGTGCGACCCATAGACGGCAGCCCACCAGGCTTCCCGTCCCTGGGATTCTCCAGGCAAGAACACTGGAGTGGGTTGCCATTTTACTTTGCTTGCTTAATGCATACTTAAACACCTGTGGACACATCTTACATTAAAAATTCTTTCCCATAAACACTTTCAGCTTCTGTTTGCTAATCAAGCTGTTCTAATGTGAAGAGTTCAGAAGTGGTCACCGTTTCCACTAAATTGCCATGTTTGCTTTCATGGCATCCAATTAAATCGGATGGCCTCCTTCCAGAAGTGGGAGATTTTCACATCATGCTTAGGCTTAAATGCTGTGGCTTTAATTTTCAACTCTTCTTCTGTTTATCCTGTAAATTAGAACACTCTTTCTAACCTTTCATCTTCATTTTATTATAGGTTGTTGTTCAGATGCTGGCATTTAAAGTACTCAGGAACTCAGACCTCAGATCTTTAAATTGAACAATGATTGTTACGACTTGAGGCAGTGGGTGAACCAAATGCTGTGGTTTTCTATTTTTTTCTTGTTGTGCAACTTAGAAGTATAATCAAATAAATATTTTTCAGGGTGACTAATATAACTGAAATGAATAGAATTATTAGTTCTTTCAGGCGTTCCACTTGATTACAGGAATGGGACCTAAGTTGAAAAATTGCCGTTCATGTGAAAGCTTTCCCAAATGTCTTCAGTCCAGCTCCATTGTAACTACCTAAGGGTATACCGTAAAACAGAAATAGAAAGGGAAAAGTGTTTCTGTACATGCTGAGTTGTAGACATTGTGTTTTAGAACCAGACAAAATATTCCTAGGTTGTATGATTCAACCCTTCATTTCACAAATGAAGAAAGAGGTTGAACAATGAAGTAAGGTCATATAAGAAGTTAACTAAGCCTTCACTTTGATCTGTTCCACTGAGGAAATGAAGCCCAAGAGATGGTGTACCAGTTGTAAATGAAGTATTTTCAAGCAAACATTTTTCGGAGATGGAAGGGCTTCCCCAGTGGCTCAGTGGTAAAGAATCCTCCTGCCAGTGCAGGAGACGTGGGTTCGCTCCCCGGGTTGGGAAGATCCCCTGGAGAAGGAAATGATAACCCACTCCAGTATTCTTGCCTGGAAAATCCCATGGACAGAGGAACCTGGCAGGCTGTAGTCTATGAGGTTGCAAGAGTTGGACATAACTTAGTGACTAAACAAGACAAAGGAGATGGAAGAAGTGTATTTATCAAAAAGGGGCTATATATGAGACTGAAATACCCCTTTCCTTTTTAGGGAAAGCTCCCTGGTGAAAAATGCCTTGATGTAAATTCCTGTATATTATGTGGAGTTCCCATGTTAAGTTCTTATTGAAAACATTAATTATTTAAATCTTATTTATCTCTTGGTTCACTTTGACATTTTTTTTTCTTTAAAAGGTACAGTGTACAATGCTTCTCTTTTCTTCTCCCTTTCCTCAATTTATTTAAACTGGGCAGTTTTTTGTTCATTTTGTTTTTTTCTTTCTAATCACTTAAGGCTTTGAAGTTACATTGGGACTTCACGTCTAATCAAGAGTGACTGGGGAAATGTCCTCCATTTCTTGGTTCACCTGGCATAATATTTGTGGCAGTAGGTTATCATGAGGTTTAAATGAAGCACAGTGCTTGGCACGTAGATGACGCTCAATAAAATTTTCCAATTACTGTTATTTATACATTGAGCTTTGCAACAGGAATTCCAGGCAGCTGTGCAATTTCTTTTTTTTTTTTTTCCCCACTAATTCTAAGTGCTTAAAGGGAAAGTTGACCTAAGAAAAGGTTATTGTTGTTAAATCCTATTCGACTTGACTCTGTGACCCCATAGACTGTAGCCCACCAAGCTAGACTCCTTTGTCCATGGGTTTCCCAGGCAAGAATACTGGACTGAGTTGCCATTTCCTTCTCCAGGGAATCTTCCCAACCCAGGGATCAAACCCGTGGCTTCTGCATCAGCAGGTGGATTCTTTACCACTGAGCCACCAGGGAAGCCCAAGAAAAGGTTAAGGAAAATTAAAAATGCAGGCCCCATAGCATAGTACTAGACTTTGTTTTCTAGAAACACCAGGAGGTACATCATCTTTCCATCAGTGGTGTGAATGGAGAGGACTAATGAAGTTTCCCAGAGCACGGGGGGCGGGGAGGGGGGAACTATTGCAGATCTTAAGGCTTGTCTCTTTTTCTTCAACTGCTCAGGGAGTTTACTGCCTTATATAAGCTAATGAGGCAAGTAAGTGTCTGTGTTTGGAACCCATCAGTATAGTAAATGCTGAAGCCCTTATTCTTAAAAGAAATGTAGATCATGTTCAAATAATTCAATGGTTCCCAACCTGGCCCTCTTACTCTTTTTAGTCTTACCCCGGGGTACTCTCAGTTCCTGACCTGTGCTTCAGTCAAACTGTTGTTTTCCAAACACATCACATTATTTCCCACTTGATACTCTTTTGTCCTTAACTATTCTTATCTGGAATGCCTTCCCTAGCCATCTCTAGGATCATAATTGCGGTTGTACTTAAAGCCTTTCCCTTATTATCTAAAACTTTCCTCATAAAGTCTTTCTTAATTCCCCTTAGTTTGATGGACTGTAATAGCCTTCTGTAATCCTATGAAGAATTCTCTCTATATAGTACCTCTGAAGTGAACTATGTTGATATATGTTCTCATTTCTTTTTAACAGCAACTCAGTGATACAAGTATTTGTCTTATTCTTGTCTGAAATGTTTTCAGTGTAGAAACTGCATCTTACTTGGCACGAAACTCATTCCATTGCCTTACTGAGAGCCTTGTATTGTGTAAACACTCAATAAATATTTTTTTGAGTTGAATTAGGAGAGCAAAAGGGATGTTACTTTTGCAAATGCTATTAAGTAATCTGACACTCCACATTCTAGCCCATAGTTTTAACTCTAGATGCTCTGGCCAGGACAATCCTTATTTCATACACTCCCTTAGGACCATGAGAAGCTATTAACTTCAGTGTCTGTTGTAATCCAAGGCACAGGCAGCAGTGCTGATGGGGTTGTGTTTAGGAGTGAGAGCAAAGAGTGTGTTTTAAATGAAGAATCCCCATGGAAATTTAGGCAGGAGAGATCAACAGAATAAAAATGCAGAAGGTGGTTGCTGGGTGAAACAGGAAATGAACACCTTATGAAGATTAGGCATTCCACTGAGAGGGGAAATGTAGAAAACGAGTCAGAAGTAATTGCGCAGCCATTTCATCGCCGATACTTGAGAGCACACTGCTGGGTGTGTTGTTTTTAATGAAGTGTGCTTTTATAGTGCTGATGTTATTATCTGGATGAGGAAGTCTTCCCTAGTATTATTGTCATCTCAACTTTCTGCAACTAAATTAAAATACAGTAATGTAATGAGTCAGTGGAATAAAAAAGAAAACCAGATGACTCTGACATGTGACCCCAAGTTGAACTTACTGCTTTTCTGGTTCACAGTGTATTCCAGTCAGAGTAAAGAGGTTCAATGTAGTACTTTGGAGAAAAAGGGAAGGTAGAGGAATAATATATTTAGTTAATAGTGGGCTATGTCATGGGCTAAAGATTGCTACATTATTAGAATATCTGAGATCAGTGTTTCTCAACAGGAGGTCCCCAGAGCCTCACTGAGTTCTCCAGGTAGCATGGACTGGCCTTCTCCAGTCTATTATTATTGTGTATCATATGACAGCATAAATACTTTGGGTTCTGATATGAATTAATCATTTACTCTAATGAATAAGACTTTATTGATAGTATACTGGGGCTTCCCTGGTGGCTCAGCTGGTAAAGAATCTGCCTGCAGTGCAGGAGACCTGGGTTCATTCCCTGGGTTGGGAGGATCCCCTGGAGAAGCGAATGGCTACCCACTCCAGTTTTCTGGCCTAGAGAATTTCATGGACTGTATAGTCATAGGGTCACAAAGAGTGGGACATGACTGAGCGACTTTCAAAAGAGACTACATTAAAAGCAGCTCTTTCTTTCCTTTAATTCTTTCCTTTTTTTTTTTTTTTGGCTGTGCTGGGTCTTAGTTGCTGCGCAGAGCTTTCTCTAGTTGTGACGAGCAGAGGCTACTCTTTGGTTGTGGTGCATGGGCTTCTCATTGCGGTGGCTTCTCTTGTTGCGGAGCATGGGCTCTAGGCATGCGGGCTTCAGTAGTTGCCACATGTGGGCTCAGTAGTTGTGGCACATGGGCTTAGTTACCCCGTGACATGTGGAATCTTCCCAGAACAGGGATTGAACCCCTGCCGCCTGCATTGGCAGGCAGATTCTTAGCCACCAGACCACCAGGGAAGTCCTCCTTTAATTCTTACGTTTGATTTTTGGTAGGCAAACAAGGGATATGAGGATAATTATATCAAGTCAGAAAGTTTGGATTAAATGATTTGTGGAATCTTTTGGTTTCCTGAAGGAAAAAATGGATAGAAGGAGTAAGAAAATTATTTTTAGGTAGATATGAACTATTTTAACTTCCCAAAGCATCTTATTATAATAGTTCTGTAGACAGTTTCCTAGGGGGTAACATTTATGTCCTAGACAATAGTACATTATACAACAAAGTAATATAATTCTTTGAACCACATAGTTCTATTCACTGCCATGTTTTATACCTCTCCCTACAATAATTTAGTTATAAGATCACCAAATGTAACCTCTGAATCAGATTAAATGATCAATTGATTTTCAGACTGTTTTTCTTCTCTAATTCCTTGAAAAATTGATATGAAAGTTAATTCACGTATAGTTAAATCACAAGAGATAAATTACAAAAGGTGACATCACTGAAGTCAAACCATACGTTGAGGCCTAGTACATATTTGTCATTGCACAAGATGTTGGCATTAGGTAAAATTACTCAGCTGTCAAAGTAGTATCAGGAATGGAGAGCAAGTCAGTAGACAGTTATCCTCAGCATTCTAAGGCCCACGTTAGAAATACATGGGGTTGAGTTGAGTAGTCAGCAAAGGTATGTTTTAGGAGGTGGCCCTAAATGTCTGAGCCACTGAGTGTGGAAGAGACTTGGAAGCTGCCCAAGCAGACTAGATAACAGCGGAAACACACATACCCTGCACAAAATAGGTATTGCACCTTTCCATTGATCAAAGCATCTAGTTTCTCACTCAGCCTGGTGAATGACTTCACTGTACATTGCTCAGTAGTTTTCTCTTAGGCATAAATAAAAGAAATGTCAATTAATAATTCAATCCTTAGTGGACATAAAAATGAAAATTACTTTCAAAGATGATTAGGTTTGAGTGTCTAAATAGCAATATACAGATATTCATTTATTCAAAGCAGGTAATATATAAAGTGTTCTGGATCACACAGTGGTTATAATAAATATGTGACTATTTTGACTTAAACATATATTCACTTCCATATATAATTCTTTAACAGGGATAAACTATATTGCACATAAATAATAAAAGTATTCTAAATTAAGAAAGGAGAAACTGTGGCTTTCCACTTTCACTTTTCTGAAAGAACTTTGGTGTCAGACGTATCTTGAACTGGTTTATTTCACCTCACTAGTCTCAGTGTGGGCTTCCCTTGTGGCTCAACTGGTAAAGAATCCACCTGCAATTCAGGAGACCTGGGTTCGATCCCTGGGTTGGGAAGATCCCCTGGAGAAATGCAAGGCCACCCACTCCAGTATTCTAGCCTGGAGAATTCCATGGACTGTATAGTCCATGGGGTGGCAAAGAGTCGGACACAACCGAGTGGCTTTCGATTTCACCAGTCTCAGTGTACTCATCTGAAAATGAAGATAATGCTTTAGAGAAATGTGAAGAATTAAAGAGGGAGTTTATATAAAATTACCATTGCAAATAATAGTCACTCAGTAAATATTTATGTATTGAGTGATAACAGTAAGTAGAAATGAGAAATTTGAAAAGTCCATGCCTTCTGATTCAGAAAAGATCTCTTTATAAATCACAGAAACATACAGACCTTAATATGGGAAATGATTCATATATTTGATTTCATTTTTTTAAACTTGACTATAACAAAAGAAGACAAAAATGGAAAGATAAGCCACTTATCAAGAGAAGAGATTTATGTCACAAAGATTTAACCAAGGATCAATATTCAAGATACATAAGAAAAACCTTTATTAATACAAAAAGGAGCAGTCAATTGCATAGTAATATGGACATAGTATATTAGGAAACTTACAGAAGAACAAAACCTAAATTTCTAATAACATAAGAAAAATTCCTCAGTCTCACTAGTGATCAGGAAAATGCAAATTAACTCCACAAGAGAACCATTTCACATCAATCAACCTGGCCAAAAAAAGAATGCCTGTTTAGTACCTAATTTGGTGAGCATATAGAAGAAAAGGAACTTCCATCCGTTGTGCGAGTTTCAATTAGTTTGTATATTTCAGAGGGCAGTTGATAATAGAGTTAAATTTGCACAAACCTTTCTCAACCTAACAACCTCACTCCTGCATATATATTAGATTCTTGAGTAGCTTTTGCATATATGTAGTCTACTAATATTTGTTGTGTCTATATTATATAGATACTTAAGCAAATTATTTCTTGGTTACTTCAGTTATTCTGTATTGGAGTTTTTCACAATTATATAGCTAGGATTTAATTTTTGTTAAGTGCCTCTATCCTTTTGTACTATTCCTCTCAGGGTCTCTGTTACAGTGAAACATTATTTTCTATTTTTCTTAAAGCTACTTTCTTTAAGACTAGAATATGTGTTGCTTTGTATACAGCTTCTCCTCTCTCATTCCTTACACAGAGTTGATACAGTGAGGTTTTTTAAAATTCATGTCATTTCATGTATCAATTCTTGATTCATATTCATATTCATTTATACTAGTAATTCTCTGTATTTCCTTTTGAGCAAATACTGATTATAATCATGCCTCAAATTTTGAGTGTTACTGATTTATATTATTGGAAACCTTTTTAAAATTTACAAAAGAATTAATTCTTCCCATAGTGCTTGTTAGTAACTCCCATAAATATAAATGATGACTCCCAGGTTCATGATGTGGTGAGTCTAGTGATGAAAAATGTAGAAGTGTTAACTGTAGTTAGTTATAGAAATTTACTGCTGTAAGTTAATTAAACACCAGTAAGCAACAGAAGCATGTCATTTAATTTGTATAAATATAAGGTTGGTAACCTACTGAGAAGTGCCAGGTCTCTTGGAGTTTGATTGTCAGCTATACTAAACCTTTTAAAATGTGTAGATGATGACTGAATTTATTGAGACAACTTCTGTTGTAAGCTATCCCATAGAGGGGATATTTATTTTTGAGTGTGCGGTAGCATAATTTTGTCATTTCTGACTTTATGGTTACTAGAGGAAAAACTTTTTAGAATTCACTTCCTAATACTGAATTTGCTAAAGAGTGTTCAGTGTGAAAGAGTCGGGAATTTCTTTTATTACTTTTCTGGCTCCTATATGATTTGTGATCTCTGCATAAATCACAAAATGAGAGATTCATAAGTTGGTTAAAGAGGAATTTGGTAAATAGCATATAATTTTCCTTCAGAGATTTCTAAGAGAAATGGTAAGCAGTATTCCGTCCTAAGGGGATACAGGTTGTCACATTTAATTGGAGAAGTTTCCCTTCTCATGTTGTATCATTCGGGGGAGCCTATCTGTCTTTTTAATACGCAATTTGGAATAGTATTTGTGTTATCAAATTCAATATGGTTGAATCTAGAGATTGTCCTACTGAGTGAAGTAAGTCAGAGGAAGACAAATATGATAACACTTACATATGGAATTCTAAAAAAGGGGTCCAAATGAACTTCTCTACAAAATGGAAATGGAGTTACAGATGTAGAAAACAAACTTATGGTTACCAGGGGATGAGAGAGATATATATTGGGAAATTGGGACTGACATATGCACACTACTATATGTAAAATAGATAACTAATGAGAGCCTACTGTCTAGCACAGGGAATTCTACTTAGTACTCTGTAATGGTCTGTATGAGAAAAGAATGTAAAAAGAGTGGAAATACGTATAGGTATAACTGATTGACTTTGCTGATTGACAGCTGAAACTAATACAACATTGTAAATCAACTATACTGCAACAAATTTTTTTAAAAATACTAATTCAAAAAGTTCATAGTATCAGAATTATAAACAGTGAAATTAACCTGCTCACCTGTTCACTCATTCTTCAAATGTTTAGCAAGTGTATCCTGCCCAACAGACATTTTTCTAGGTATTTGAGTTATAGTAATGAGCAACATCAAGCGTTAAAACCATCTTTTTTTCTTTTTAAAATAAATGTTTAGTTTAAAATCAATTCTGTAAGGGCTAGATATTTTCATAGAGCAGATACAGACTAAGAGAGTGTATTATCTCAGCTTATTATCTAATTTGTATTGGTCCTTTTATTCAGTAACACTCCTTTCTTTACCTGGTATGCCCTTGTCTTAGGACCACATTGCAAGATTCATCCCTGGGAGAGCAAAAAAAAAAAAAAAAAAAATCTGATTTTGAACAGAGAAAGATATGGCTGGTTGATTGGTGGTTTGTGATATAAAATTAATTTCAACAGTCATTTTGTCACTAAGAGTAAAGGCCCAATTATTAACTAGACAGTACTTTTTAAAGTTTTAGGACCAACTTACAAATTACTAACTGAGAATATCTATTTTAGTTTTTTGGCTTTCAAATGAAAATAACATAATTATACTTAAATGACCCAGTATTCACGCCCTGTAAAAATACACTGACACCAGGACCTGTTTGTTTGACAAGATTAATTCAGAGGAACAATAGTAGTGTTTACTCACTCAAAACTAGCCAGTGAAATAAAAGCTATAAATATTAAATTATCAATGATTCATTGTTATCAGTGTTTCACTCATGGGTGTACCTGAGTGTACATGTGTATACACAGAGCAACATCAGATAATCCTAGAAAAACATCCATTCCTAGAACTCAGATAATCATCATGTTCACCAGATGTCTTTTGAGGAAAAGAATCCTCTTTTCTCTATTGTGTTTCAAACACTTGAACTCCGGAAGACACTAAAAATCAATGTGAGTACAGATACGCTTGAAGATTGCCCAATCTCTATCATTATCTAAGATTCATACACTTACTGAAGGTTAAATTGCTTATAGCTCTTTCAGTCATCTCTTTTGCTACTTTGCTCTTAAGCTGCTAAGTCACTTCAGTCGTGTCCGACTCTGTGCAACCCCAAAGACAGCAGCCCACCAGGCTTCCCCGTCCCTGGGATTCTCCAGGCAAGAACACTGGAGTGGGTTGCCATTTCCTTCTCCAAGAAGTTGCTACTTTAATCTTTTATAAAATATCCTGAGAGTAGGAAATCCAAAGGGGGTAATCCATGGATATACAAAGGAAGAAAAGTCAAAAAATAGGAGAATATATGTCTAAGGAAATAATAATATTTTAAAAAGGACTTCTAAAAATTTCAGAATTTCCAAAAACAAAGGAGGAAATAGCATCCATAAAGAAATAGAATGAGAGTCTATGAAACAGAAAAAGGTAGTTGTGATGCGTAAAACATAGAAAAAAATATTTTAAAACCTTCATAAATAGTAGACTAGACACACTTAAGGAGAAACTTTGTGAACAGTAAAATAGAAATGAAAACATCACCCATTATGCAGTCCAAAGAGATAAAAAGATATATGAAACAAATTATAGGACATAGGGATTATTAGAGAAGTGTCAACATGTAGCTAATAGGAATCCTAGGAATAGAGATTAGAGGGAATGGCAGTGAAGAAGTATTATTTAAAAGTGGATGAGTAAAAAAAATAGAGGAAATTATGACAACAAAAAAGTAGACACTTATAGATACAGTAGAGATTGAAAAATCATTACATACTATGGACAACTTTTAATAAGAATGGAAATTTTTAGAAATATAACAAAATTGATTTATAAAGAGATGGAACACTGAATAGGACCTGTTTCCAGAGCATCATAGAATAGATAACTGGTTGTTGTTGTTCAGTCATTAAGTTGTGTTGGACTCTTTGTGACCCCATGAACTGCAACATGCCAGGATTCCCTGTTCTTCACTATCTCCTGGAGTTTGCTCAAACTCATGTCCATTGAGTCAGTGATGCCATCTAACCATCTTATCCTCTGTTGCCCCCTTCTCCTCTTGCCCTCAATCTTTCCCAGCATCATGGTCTTTTCCAGTGAGTCAACTCTTTGCATCAGGTAGCAAAAGTATTGGAGCTTCAGCTTCAGCATTAGTTCATTCCAGTGAATATCCAAAGTTGATTTCCTTTCCTGATTGGTTTGATTTCCTTAATGTCCAAGGGACTCTCAAGATTCTTCTCCAGTACCACAGTTTGAAAGCATCAATTCTTCAGCACTCTGCTTCTCCATGGTCCAACTCTCACATCCATACATGACTGCTGGAAAACCATAGCTTTGACTATGCTATGCTATGCTATGTTAAGTC
The DNA here is from genome assembly GCF_029407905.1 of Bubalus kerabau. Lineage (NCBI taxonomy): Eukaryota > Metazoa > Chordata > Mammalia > Artiodactyla > Bovidae > Bubalus > Bubalus kerabau. The sequence continues at coordinate 56,006,882 of NC_073638.1, forward strand.
GCTTCAGTCGTGTCCGACTCTGTGCGACCCCATAGACGGCAGCCCACCAGGCTCCCCCGTCCCTGGGATTCTCCAGGCAAGAATACTGGAGTGGGTTGCCATTTCCTTTTCCAGTGCATGAAAAGAGAAAAGTGAAAGTGAAGTCGCTCAGTCGTGTCCGACTCTTAGCGACCCTATGGACTGCAGCCTACCAGGCTCCTCCGTCCATGGGATTTTCCAGGCAAGAGTACTGGAGTGGGGTGCCATTGCCTTCTCCAAGCTTTGACTATATGGACCTTTATTAGCAGAGTGATGTCTCTGCTTTTTAATATGCTGTCTAGGTTGGTCACAGCTTTTTAAAAGCACGCGTCTTTTACTTTCATGGCTACAGTCACAGTCCAGAGTGATTTTGGAGCCCAAGAAAATAAAATCTGTCACTGTTTCCCCATCTATTTGCCATGGAGTGATGGGACTAGATGCCAAGATCTTAGTTTTTTAGAATGTTGAGTTTTAAGCCAGCTTTTTCACTCTCCTCTTTCACCCTCATCAAGAGGCTTTTTAGTTCCTCTTTGCTTTTTGCCATTAAGTGGTATCATCTGCAAATCTGAGGTTGTTGATATTCCTTCTGGCAGTCTTGACTCCAGCTTGTGATTCATACAGCCTGGCTTTTTGCATGATATACTCTGCAAATAAGTTAAATAAGCAGGGTGACAATAGACAGCCTTGATGTATGTAGTCCTTTTCCTATTTGGAACCAGTCTGTTTTCCCATGTCCAGTTCTAACTGTTGCTTCCTGACCTGTATACAGATTTCTTAAGAGGCAGGTCAGGTGGTCTGGTATTCCCATCTCTTGAAGAATTCTCCAGTTTGTTGTGATCCACACAGTCAAAGGTTTTGGCATAGTCAATAAAGCAGAAGTAGATGCTTTTCTGGAACTCTCTTGCTTTTTTGATGATCCAATAGATGTTGACAATTTGATCTGTGGTTCCTCTGCCTTTTCTAAATCCAGCTTGTACATCTGGAAGTTCTTGGTTCATGTACAGTTGAAGTCTAGCTTGAAGGATTTTGAGCATTATTATGCTAACTTGTGAAATGAGCTAAAGAATCTGCCTGCCAATTCAGGAGACGCAGGAGACATGGGTTCCATCCCTGGATCAGGAATATCCCTTGGAGAAGGAAATGTCAACCCACTCCAATATTTTTGCCTGGAAAATTCCATGGGCAGAGAGGCCTGGTGGGCTAAAAGGTCCATGGAATTGCAAAAGGGTCGGCCATGACTGAGCAATTCACACACATAGCAATCTTTTTTTTTTTTTTTTTTTTGGCTTCCCTGGTGGCTCAGAATCTGCCTGCAACATAGGAGACCTGGGTTCAGTCCCTGGATTGAAAGATCCTCTGGAGAAGGGAATGGCTACCCACTCCAGTATTCTTGCCTGGAGAATTACATGGATAGAGGAACCTGTCAGGCTGCTGTTCATGGGCTACAAAGAGTCAGACATGAGCAACTAGATATCTGGACCAACACTGAAAATGTAGTATTAAAAAAAGAATCTTAAATGTATCTATTAGTTAACACTAAAATAAGGAATACTTAGGTCAAAAACTGAGTGAAGGCAGTAACTTAAAGAGGTACGGTAAGCAAACTTTTGCCTTGAAAGCATTTAATAAACAACCCGCTCAGGACAATATGAAAAACAAACTAATAGACAAATCAATTTATGGACATAAATACAAAAATACAAGTTAAAATGTATGCAAGCTGAATCTAGCAGCAGTTCAGAAGAGTCCATGGTTCAGCCTTAAAGTCTTTTACATAATTTACTCATTAACAGAAATATCATATAGTTGTTTTAATAAATGCAGGAAAAGCATTCAGTAAAATTCAACACTTATTTAGAAAGACAATAATAGGTTTTGATTAGGAGCATAAACTGTGGAACTACATGCCATCAGTTTGAATCCAGACTCTTATTTATTGTGTCCAGTTGGCAGAATTGAAAACAGCACTCCAGTTCCCACTCTCCTGATATACATGCCCTGTGCAGTTCCTTCTCCTTGGGTGTGACAGGACTTACATAATGGAGTGAATGAATGGAATTAATATAATGGAATTTCACTCCCATGATGAAGGCCACTAATCGTTTGAATTTAAAGTTAGTATTAAAGGAGATTATCTGGTGGGCCAGACCTAATCACCTGGCCCCCTAGAAGAGCCAAGAAGTAGTGACAGATACTCCTTGCTAACCTGCAGACATGCAGACTGCTATGTTGTCAACTGCTTATGGAGCAGGCCATGTGGCTAAGACATGAGGCAACCTCTAAGAGCGGAGAATGAAATCCGGCTGATGGCTCACAAGGAGCTTGCTCAGCCCTACAACCACAGGAACTAAATTCTGCTAACAAGCTGAGTGAGCCTGGAGAATGATGCTGAGCTATACATGAGAGCACAGCCTGGCCAATGTCTTGATTTTGTACTTGTTAGATGTTGGGCAGAAAAGTCACCTATGCTTTGCATGGACTTTTGACCTACAGAACATATTAGCTAATAAATGAGTAGTTTTTTAAAAAATTAAGGTATAATTGACCTATAACATTGTATTAGTTTCAGATATACAATATAATGATTCAATATTTGTATATGCTGAGAATTAATCATTATAATAAGGCTAGTTACCATCCATCACCTACAAAATTATGATTTTTCCCTTGTAATGAAAACTTTTAAGATTTATGATATGTATTGTTTTAATCTGATAAATGTTTTATATTTCTTTAAAACAATAATAGGAAAATATTTCTTTAAAACAATAATAGGAAACCACTACACTCTGTGACCTTGGACAGGTTATTTGTCTCCCAATGCTTTATTGTCTGTAAAATGGAGATAATAATAGTACCCACCTGGTTAGGAGTCTGTGTGGATTAAATAAGCCAATATATGAAAAATATATGTGGCATTTAGTAAAACCTCAAATGATTGCAAATAGTAGTGTCAGTTGTTGTAAAACTAGAAAAAAACAGAATTTCCTTAAAATGATAAAGAATAGTTATCAAACCTATAGCAACTATTAGGTTAAATAATGAAACTATTTTCCATGAAAGTCAAAAAGCAGATTAGGATGCTAGTTATTATCTTTAGAATAAAACATTATACTTGATGTCCTGGTCTATGTAATTAATAGAGAAAATAGATGAGGTATAAATATTTTAAGTGGATAAATTTTTACCAATATGAATATTATAATATAAAAAATGTGAGGGGATCTGTAAACTATTAGAAAATTAGCACATTTGTTGGCTGTAAAATCAACATGAAAATTAATAAGATTTTTATATACCAGTAATAACCGAACAGAAAGTGAGTACCATATGAGTACCTAGTGCTATATTTAATAAAAATGTGAAAGACCTTTATCAGTGAAAAATGTAAAACATTATAAAAATGATAATGAAGGACATGAAAGATATAAATAAATGAATGTACATATATATATGTAGTTGGTTTAACTAGGTCGTCTGCTACTCTGATTTTTGTGAAAGTATATCAGAAACTAATTTGGCTAAAAATAAATAGGATATTCAAGTACTTTTTGGAAACTGTGATTTTTTGTGCAGAAAATCATTGGAGATCCCTTCTTCCTACCAAGATGGAATTAAAAAAAATTCCTTGTATAAGTTAGTGAGTGGAAACTTTAGCATATAAGTAGCAAAAGAAAGGAAGGAAAGAAGGAAGGATGGGACACAGACAGTATAAAAAGCTCTTGGTTCAGTAGTTAAGGTAAACAGCTCAATCAAAGGATTATGAAAGGATATGAATTCCATCAGATTTCAGTCAGGTAAGCAGAATCACTATGAATATTATGGTATAAGGGAATTATTATTGGAGTAAGATATTATAAAATTGTAGGAGAAGCTGGAGAAGAGTCCAAAAGGGAGAGTTGGATGACTAGAGAAAGTCTCTAACCAGTTCTACAGAAGCTTGGTGCAGGTGGACAGCTCAGGCCAGGAAATGGGAAGCGAGATGTAACCAGCTGCTGAATGGAACCCCAAAGGGGAGCAGGTGAGGAGGCGTCTATGGAAGACTGTTACCGCTGCATCTGTCAGTGGGCCTGGAGTCACTGTTGGTCAGCAGCACCAGCAGTTGGGAACAAGAGCTCAGTGCAGAACGGGAGCACAAAGACCAGACGGATCCACAGGCAGCCTGATGTCTGTCTCTTACTGGGTCTAACCACCATTTGCCTCAGAGCTTAATGGTTGCTGCTTCACTTCTGTCTTCCAAATTTCATACCAGTTGTTGTTCAGCTCTAGCCTGGATCCACATGGGTGATGGTATTCTGGGAAATAGTTCCTGTTTAGCCAAATGTACACAGTAAAAACCCACAATAGATATGAATACATTCTGTATTCTAGGAATACAAAGATTAATAACAACAATAGTAATCACTCAAAATTATAGTTGCTCTTACTGTTTCAGATACTGTTGAAAATGATTTACCTATATAATTATATATTTATTGTCACAACAGCAATATGAGATTAATGCTGTTATTATTCCCCTTATAATAAAAAAATATTGAGGGGAAAAGTGAGTTGCAGAATGATATACATGGTCTATCATTATTGATTTAAACATTTGTATTTTAAGAGTATAAAAAGTAATGTATATAGATGTTCACCAAATTTATAAAGCTAGTGGCTTGTGAGAAAAGCCATGTCAAGTGAAGTTGCTTGTCTGCCCACAGCCATTCTTGGATTCCTACTTACCAGCAAAGCTCCATTTGGTTACTCTTTCTCTTCATTTGCTGTATGGAAATTGGGCCTCAGCCCCAGGGAGTAAATTAGAACTGGCTTTTTACCAGTCAGAATAATTCCATTCCATCACCAGTGCTTGGTTCCATGCATAAACTCGGTCACAGTTATGGCAAGTTTTCTGAGGTGTTTCTGGGAATGGTTTTATGTACTAAGCCACATATGACTTGGGGTGCTAGTAATATATATAGATAGTGGCAGAGAGGAAGGATGGGAAATCCTGGGTTTTGGATAAAGTTATCAAGTTCCTGAGTTAGTTGAAACTAAAGACCCTGATGCTGGGAAGGATTGGGGGCAGGAGGAGAGGGGACGACAGAGGATGACATGGCTGGATGGCATCACCGACTCTATGGACATGAGTTTGGGTAAACTCCAGGAGTTAGTGATGGACAGGGAGGCCTGGCGTGCTGTGATTCATAAGGTCGCAAAGAGTCAGACACGATTGAGCAACTGAACTGAATCTCTCTCCATTCTTTTTATTTAAATTAGTTAATTTGGATTTTCTGTTAGTTGAAGTTGAAAGAGTCCTAACTAATGACAGTAGGAGTAGGGAACAAAGGAGGCTTACTTTATCTGTAAATACTTCATTTATTTTAATGAAAAAGGCAAAAAATTTTAAAAAATGGGTAGTGAGTGTATAGTAATTACCTCATTTTTCTCCAATTTAAAATTTAAAATAGAAGAGTGCCACATGAGTTATATATGCATCATCAACAAAGACATGGAAATAATTATCATCAGTTGAGGGGCATCTGGGAAGTATTTCTCAGCAAATCAGTTAAGAACCAATTTGTTAATAAATACATTACTGGCTTTTTACTCTCTCTGTAAACTACTGTACCATTTAATGTGGGGCTTATGTTTGAAATCACTGTGTTTTTTATTTGTGAAGAGCATCTTAATAACTGGTATGGATCTTCATTATTCTGTGCGATAACTTCCCTTCTGTCTGTGTTAAAGTCTACCTTTTCAATTAGATAGGTCATCTCTAACAATATATCCCCATTTGGTGAAAAACACATAACTGATTTTGCGTGTTTCAAAAGCATATTTTCCTATCATTTAGTTAAGTAAAATTCAGAAAAGAAGTTATTCTTACCTCTTGTGTAAGAGTGAGCAGAACTCTGGCTCGTACATTTATATTATTTTTTCGTGGGATAGTAATCAAATTCAATTCTCAAATTGTGACATATATCTGTATCTGGTTCTAGGATACAATAGTTTGAAGAAAGGTTTGAAGAAAGCCTGTGGTTAAAATATGGAGTTTGGTATAAGACCTGAGTTAGATCTCCTCCTTCTCACCCTAATCTTGGACAAATCACTTTCCAAGCTTCATTTTGGGGAAATGATATCGGTTTGGGGTTTGTCTGTATATAACAGAAGCCTCAAATTAACAATGACTTAAGCATATAAAATTTTATTATTGCACATAAAAATCCAGGAATCAGTAATCCAGGGTTGGAATGAAGTTCCATAAATGCTTCAGAAAATCCAGGCTCCTTCAAGCTCTATGCTCTGCCGTCCTCAGGGTATGGCTCTTATCAAACAAAATGGTTGTTGGAGTGTCAGTCATTATTCAACCAGCAAGAAAAGGGCACTCTTCCCTTCTCTGAAGATCTAAAGACTTTCACATTCTCCAGCCTCCACAAGAGACCAAGAAATATGTTTCTTCTGAGTGAACTAATAACCTTTAGGGGTTCTGCTAACCACAAAAAAAGAGAATGAGTATTGGGTAATGATCACCCATCTCTGCCATAGGGTTGTTTTAAAAATTCGATTATATGTGTAAAGCACAGCACAAAAATATGACAGATAAAAGCTATTTTAGTTGTTAATAATGAACTTTAAACTTCTAACTGAACAGATGTGCTTATTTTTTCTCCCCTAAGTGACACTAAAAAAAAAAGGATTAAAATTTTAAAGGCAGAAACCCATAGTGATGAAAAGAATATGAGAGGCAACCTCAAGAGAAAGGACATATCAACAAAAATTTGTGAAAACCAGAAAATGGATGGGGGAGTAGCAACTGACCTACTTAGCCGACTGGAAAAGTTTAAGAGCATGCAAGGGGTAAAGTTAGGAAGCAACCCTGATTCTTGCTGCAAAAATCCCAAAAAGCTCAAGTCTGGATTAGGAGTCAGTGTGTCCTAGCCTGGATTAGAGGGGAGTTTGGGGGAGAATGGATCCATGTATATGAATGGCTGAGTCCCTTCACTGTTCACGTGAAACTGTCACAACATTGTTAATCGGCTATATTCCAGTACAACATAAAAAGTTTTTAAAAAAAGAAAGAAATGTGCCATAAGAATGTCATTCTCATGCAATTACCTCTCCCTGCATCTGCAGAAAATATGAAGTTTATTCTTAAGAGATTGAATGAACTAGACTAACCCTGGGTTTAGGGACAGCCACCATAAATAAAGGCAGAGTTGCCAAACTAAGAAGAGAAATTAAGTGAATGTCTACATAGCTCAGTTGGTAAAGAACCTGCCTGCAGTGTGGTTCGGTTCCTAGATTGGGAAGATTCACTAGAGAAGGGATAGGCTACCCACTCCAGTGTTCTTGGGCTTCCCTTATGGCTCAGCTGGTAAAGAATCTGCCTGCAATGTTGGAGACCTGGGTTTGATCCCTTTGTTGGGAATATCCCCTGGAGAAGGGAAAGGCTACCCACTCCTGTATTCTGGCCTGGAGAATTCCATGGACTGTACAATCCATAGGGTCACAAAGAGTTGGACACGACTGACCAACTTTCACTTCACAAGAGTAAATACAATTTCTTACAGTTGTATGTGTTCCACTGAAACTGTTCAGCCTTAGTGCACCACCCCAGAGTAATAAAACTTGCCACTTGGCCAATCCTGTGGCAGATTTTCAGTCACTTTTTTAGTGCCTCACTTTTTCAATGCCTCACTTTTAAAATGGTCAACCAAGGATCCTCAGATATTTGGAGAGAGCACTTACATGAAATACAGAAGCTAAAATAATCAAAGAAATGTGGAAGGAAGAAAACAGGGATCAACAAAAAACTGAAAAATCTATACCTAACACTGTACAATGGGACTAATATAATGTTACATATCAATTATACCTCAGTAAACTTGACTTCTTATAAAAGGCAAAAAAAAATTTAAAGGCTATTAATATGCTCTATGAGACAAGGAAAAGTACTTAATCCAAGAACAAAAACAAGATGGTATGAAAATGAGCATTCATTAGAAGACAGACAGAGCTTCAGAAAGGAAAATGATGGAATAAAAAAATCAGGACAAAAAGTTGGAAGGTGAACTTGAGGAAATCTCAACAACAACCAAAAAAAAAAAAAAAAAAAAAAACATTAAAAATTCAATCCAACATTCATGTAACAGTGAGGACAGGAAAAGAGAAAACAGGAGAGTAGGAGATTATCCCAAGAAGTAATACAAGAAAAATTCCCGTCATTGAAAGATTTGATTTCAGACTGTAGGAGTGAGTGAGTGCCCAGCAGCGTGATACTAATATTTTGAAATGGTAGAGGTACGGTGAAGATTCTGAAGGCTTACAGAGGGGGCAGATACATGTGGTGGAATGGGAATGGTGACATCTGACTGCTCAAAGGCAACACTGAAAGAAAGTGAGGGAACAGGGCCCTCAAAATGCCATGGGAAAATTATCTCTATAAGTTCAGCTTACATATGACATACCTCAGCAAGACTGTGGGCTTGATTCTGGGCTGCCACAATATATATGCCACAATAATTTTTTGGTTTCCTATGGCAACCCACTCCAGTGTTCTTGCCTGGAGAATCCCAGGGACGGGGGAGCCTGGTGGGCTGCCATTTATGGGGTCACACAGAGTCGGACACAACTGAAGTGACTTAGCAGCAGCAGCAGTGCATATAAAAGTTAGGTCTATCATGTACAGCAGCATTATGTCTAAAAAGAGAATGTACATACCTTAATAAAAAAATACTTCACTGCTAAAAATTGTTAACCATCATCTGAGCCTTCAGCAAGTGGTAATCTTTTTGCAATAGTAACATCAAAGATGTTTATTATTATCAAAAATAGTAACATCAAAGACATTACTTTGCCAACAAAGGTCCGTCTAGTCAAGGCTATGGTTTTTCCTGTTGTCATGTATGGATGTGAGAGTTGGACTGTGAAGAAGGCTGAGCGCTGAAGAATTGATGCTTTTGAACTGTTGGAGAAGACTCTTGAGAGTCCCTTGGACTGCAAGGAGATCCAACCAGTCCATTCTGAAGGAGATCAGCCCTGGGATTTCTTTGGAGGGAATGATGCTGAAGCTGAAACTCCAGTACTTTGGCCACCTCATGCGAAGAGTTGACTCATTGGAAAAGACTCTGATGCTGGGAGGGATTAGGGGCAGGAGGAGAAGGGGACGACAGAGGATGAGATGGCTGGATGGCATCACTGACTCGATGGACAGGGTGACCTGGCGTGCTGCGATTCATGGGGTCGCAAAGTCAGACACGACTGAGTGACTGAACTGAACATCAAAGATCACTGATCACAGATCACCATAATAAATAAAATAATGAAAACGTTTGAAATACTGCAAAAATTATCAAAATATGGCACAGAGACGTGAAAGTGAGCAAATTCCGTCCAAAAGAAGTGGTGCTGGTAGACTTACCACAGGGTTGCCACAACCTTCAATTTGTAAAAAATGCAGTATCTGTGAAGCATGATAAAGCAAAGCACAATAAAAACAAGGTATGCCTGTATATGTTAAAGTATCAATCAGTTAAGAGGGTAGAAAAGTCATTTCAGTCATAGTGATCCTAAAAAACCGACCTACACACCTTTCAAAGGGCACTCCTGAAAGATGTGCTCTACTAATACAAGGGAACAAACCAAGTGAAAGGTAGACATCATTCGAGGAAAAGAAGGGATCCAGAGCAGCAGAGAAGCAGAGGGCTCTCAGAATGTTGGTGAAGGGAAACTGTAGAAGGTCAGCTCTTCAACTGGCCTACAGAGCAGGCAGACAAAGAGTGAAATGGACAAATTGTCTGATTTAGTCAATTACATTTTGAGGAAATTTTCATTGCTTTCAGGGAGGGAGTCAGGGTATGAATTAGTTAAAGGTACATCAATGAAGCTTCCCTAGTGGCTCATACGGTAAAGAATCTGCTTGCAATGCAGGAGACCTGGTTTCTATTCCTGGGTTGGGAAGAGCTAGAGAAGGGAATGGCAGCCTACTCCAGTGTTCTTGCCTGAGAAATTCCATGGACAGAGGAGCCTGGTGGGATAGTCCATGGGATCACAAAGAGTCAGACACGACTGAGTGACACACACACACTACATCAGTAAAGGAAGAAACTAGATGGCTGTTGAACTCCAGGAAGAACCAAGTTGAAAAGAAAGAAAATACAAGTGTTATTCATTGTGTGACTCAACTCAAAGTAATAGTTACATAGTTATAATATTGTAACATTGCATATTAATTTCACCCCAAAATGTGGTGTGTTTTTGTTTTTCGGTCACACATGGCTTGTGGAGTCTTAGTTTCCCAGCTAATGGACTGAACCTGGGCCCTGGCAGTGAAAGCACTAAGTCTTAACCGCCAGAACACCAGGGAATTCCAAAAAAACCTGGTGTTGACCCTGTCGAGAGAATGCTAAAAAGTGTGGGTGTTTTGGTAAGAGATGGGGAAGCAACGCGGGAAAGAGAAATTCTCGTCTTCCTCCGTAGGTTGTCAATAGATTGCTTCTAAAGCCAGAGAATCAGGAAACAGGAATATTGGATATTAATTATATTTATGTGTAGGGTAAAGTTTTTATTTTTTTTCCTTTTTTTATTTTATTTTTTAACTTTACAATATTGTATTGTTTTTGCCATATATCAACATGAATCCACCACAGGTTTACATGTGTTCCCCATCCTGAACCCTCCTCCCTCCCCATACCATCCCTCTGGTCATCCCAGTGCACCAGCCCCAAGCATCCAGTATCGTGCATTGAACCTGGACTGGCGACTCGTTTCATATATGACATTATACGTGTTTCAATGCCATTCTCCCAAATCATCCCACCCTCTCCCTCTCCCACAGGGTCCAAAAGACTGTTCTATACGTCAGTGTCTCTTTTGCTGTCTTGTATACAGGGTTATTGTTACCATCTTTCTAAATTCCACATATATGCGTTAGTATACTGTATTGGTGTTTTTCTTTCTGGCTTACTTCACTCTGTATAATAGGCTCCAGTTTCATCCACCTCATTAGAACTGATTCAAATATATTCTTTTTAATGGCTGAGTAATACTCCATTGTGTATATGTATCACAGCTTTCTTTTTTTTTTGTTTTTGTTTTGTTTTTTATTTTATTTTTAAACTTTACAACATTGTATTGGTTCTGCCATATATCGAAATGAATCCGCCACAGGCATACACGTGTTCCCCATCCTGAACCCTCCTCCCTCCCCCCTCCTCCCTCCCCATACCCGCCCTCTGGGTCGTCCCAGTGCACCAGCCCAAGCATCCAGTATCATGCATTGAACCTGGACTGGCGACTCGTTTCATATATGATATTATACATATTTCAATGCCATTCTCCCAAATCATCTCACCCTCTCCCTCTCCCACAGAGTCCAAAAGACTGTTCTATACATCAGTGTCTCTTTTGCTGTCTCGTATACAGGGTTATTGTTACCATCTTTCTAAATTCCATATATATACATTAGTATACTGTATTGGTGTTTTTCTTTCTGGCTTACTTCACTCAGTATAATAGGCTCCAGTTTCATCCACCTCATTAGAACTGATTCAAATGTATTCTTTTTAATGGCTGAGTAATACTCCATTGTGTATATGTACCACAGCTTTCTTATCCATTCATCTGCTGATGGACATCTAGGTTGCTTGCATGTCCTGGCTATTATAAATAGTGCTGCGATGAACATTGGGGTACACGTGTCTCTTTCCCTTCTGGTTTCCTCAGTGTGTATGCCCAGCAGTGGGATTGCTGGATCATAAGGCAGTTCTATTTCCAGTTTTTTAAGGAATCTCCACACTGTTCTCCATAGTGGCTGTACTAGTTTGCATTCCCACCAACAGTGTAAGAGGGTTCCCTTTTCTCCACACCCTCTCCAGCATTTATTGCTTGTAGACTTTTGGATCGCAGCCATTCTGACTGGCGTGAAATGGTACCTCATAGTGGTTTTGATTTGCATTTCTCTGATAATGAGTGATGTTGAGCATCTTTTCATGTGTTTGTTAGCCATCTGTATGTCTTCTTTGGAGAAATGTCTGTTTAGTTCTTTGGCCCATTTTTTGATTGGGTCATTTATTTTTCTGGAGTTGAGCTGTAGGAGTTGCTTGTATATTTTTGAGATTAGTTGTTTGTCAGTTGCTTCATTTGCTATTATTTTCTCCCATTCTGAAGGCTGTCTTTTCACCTTGCCAATAGTTTCCTTTGTTGTGCAGAAGCTTTTAAGTTTAATTAGGTCCCATTTGTTTATTTTTGATTTTATTTCCAATATTCTGGGAGGTGGGTCATAGAGGATCCTGCTGTGATTTATGTCGGAGAGTGTTTTGCCTATGTTCTCCTCTAGGAGTTTTATAGTTTCTGGTCTTACGTTTAGATCTTTAATCCATTTTGAGTTTATTTTTGTTTATGGTGTTAGAAAGTGGTCTAGTTTCATTCTTTTACAAGTAGTTGACCAGTTTTCCCACCACCACTTGTTAAAGAGATTGTCTTTAATCCATTGTATATTCTTGCCTCCTTTGTCAAAGATAAGGTGTCTATATGTGCGTGGATTTATCTCTGGGCTTTCTATTTTGTTCCATTGATCTATATTTCTGTCTTTGTGCCAGTACCATACTGTCTTGATGACTGTGGCTTTGTAGTAGAGCCTGAAGTCAGGTAGGGTGATTCCTCCAGTTCCATTCTTCTTTCCCAAGATCGCTTTGGCTATTCAAGGTTTTTTGTATTTCCATACAAATTGTGAAATTATTTGTTCTAGCTCTCTGAAAAATACCATTGGTAGCTTGATAGGGATTGCATTGAATCTATAAATTGCTTTGGGTAGTATACTCATTTTCACTATATTGATTCTTCCAATCCATGAACATGGTATATTTCTCCATCTATTAGTGTCCTCTTTGATTTCTTTCACCAGTGTTTTATAGTTTTCTATATATAGGTCTTTAGTTTCTTTAGGTAGATATATTCCTAAGTATTTTATTCTTTCCGTTGCAATGGTGAATGGAATTGTTTCCTTAATTTCTCTTTCTGTTTTCTCATTATTAGTGTATAGGAATGCAAAGGATTTCTGTGTGTTGATTTTATATCCTGCAACTTTACTATAGTCATTGATTAGTTCTAGTAATTTTCTGGTGGAGTCTTTAGGGTTTTCTATGTAGAGGATCATGTCATCTGCAAACAGTGAGAGTTTTACTTCTTTTCCAATTTGGATTCCTTTTATTTCTTTTTCTGCTCTGATTGCTGTGGCCAAAACTTCCAAAACTATGTTGAATAGTAATGGTGAAAGTGGGCACCCTTGTCTTGTTCCTGACTTTAGAGGAAATGCTTTCAATTTTTCACCATTGAGGATAATGTTTGCTGTGGGTTTGTCATATATAGCTTTTATTATGTTGAGGTATGTTCCTTCTATTCCTGCTTTCTGGAGAGTTTTGATCATAAATGGATGTTGAATTTTGTCAAAGGCTTTCTCTGCATCTATTGAGATAATCATATGATTTTTATTTTTCAATTTGTTAATGTGGTGTATTACAATTGATTGATCTGCGGATATTGAAGAATCCTTGCATCCCTGGGATAAAGCCCACTTGGTCATGGTGTATGACCTTTTTAATGTGTTGTTGGATTCTGATTGCTAGAATTTTGTTAAGGATTTTTACATCTATGTTCATCAGTGATATTGGCCTGTAGTTTTCTTTTTTTGTGGCATCTTTGTCAGGTTTTGGTATTAGGGTGATGGTGGCCTCATAGAATGAGTTTGGAAGTTTACCTTCCTCTGCAATTTTCTGGAAGAGTTTGAGTAGGATAGGTGTTAGCTCTTCTCTAAATTTTTGGTAGAATTCAGCTGTGAAGCCGTCTGGACCTGGGCTTTTGTTTGCTGGAAGATTTTTGATTACAGTTTCAATTTCTGTGCTTGTGATGGGTATGTTAAGATTTTCTATTTCTTCCTGGTTCAGTTTTGGAAAGTTGTACTTTTCTAAGAATTTGTCCATTTCTTCCATGTTGTCTATTTTATTGGCATATAATTGCTGATGGTAGTCTCTTATGATCCTTTGTTTTTCTGTGTTGTCTGTTGTGATCTCTCCATTTTCATTTCTAATTTTATTGATTTGATTTTTCTCCCTTTGTTTCTTAATGAGTCTGGCTAATGGTTTGTCAATTTTATTTATCCTTTCAAAGAACCAGCTTTTGGCTTTGTTGATTTTTGCTATAGTCTCTTTTGTTTCTTTTGCATTTATTTCTGCCCTAATTTTTAAGATTTCTTTCCTTCTACTAACCCTGGGGTTCTTCATTTCTTCCTTTTCTAGTTGCTTCAGGTGTAGAGTTAGGTTATTTATTTGACTTTTTTCTTGTTTCTTGAGGTATGCCTGTATTGCTATGAACTTTCCCCTTAGCACTGCTTTTACAGTGTCCCACAGGTTTTGGGTTGTTGTGTGTTCATTTTCATTCGTTTCTATGCAAATTTTTATTTCTTTTTTGATTTCTTCTGTGATTTGTTGGTTATTCAGCAGCGTGTTATTCATCCTCCATATGTTGGAATTTTTAATAGTTTTTCTCCTGTTATTGAGATCTAATCTTACTGCATTGTACCACAGCTTTCTTATCCATTCATCTGCTGATGGACATCTAGGTTGCTTCCATGTCCTGGCTATTATAAACAGTGCTGTGATGAACATTGGGGTACACGTGTCTCTTTCATTTCCGGTTTCCTCGGTGTGTATGCCCAGCAGTGGGATTGCTGGGTCATAAGGCAGTTCTATTTCCAATTTTTTTAAGGAATCTCCACACTGTTCTCCATAGTGGCTGTACTAGCTTGCATTCCCACCAACAGTGTAAGAGGGTTCTATGTATAAGGGTAAAGTTTTTAAAAGCAGCTTAAAGCATTGGGTTTAGGAGTTGAGGTAGAGATAAGGTGTTGCCTAGTAAACATATGAACTAATATGTTTGCCATCAGGTTTGTAGAGCAATTGACATTTTAAACCCTGTACATGTATTATTTTAATAAATAAATATAAAATTTTAAGTATGCTTTATTTATACAAACCTGTTTTATTTGTAAACCAATTTAATGCAATTCAACAAGCATTTATTCAGTGCCTGTTATATAATATATTGTACAAGAGAGAGACATGTAAATACATGATTGTAAAGCAAAGCTATACATTGAGTATGTGCTTCCAAATGAAGGATAAATACGGATATATCTTAAAGCACCATCCATTCTGACCTGGGACCTGGGGGAGGCTTCAGTGGATCGAGTATTTGCAGTGGGCCTCAAAGGATGAGAGGAATATGAATGGGAGATTAAATGCCACCTGTGGCCAGTGTTGTCAGGTTCCACCATGACTGCAAATGTAACTGTATAGAAAAGTCTGGTAGAGCCGTGGGAGGCTGTGTTGACTTCTCTGCCTTTCCTAGTTATTTCTATTAGTCATTTTTTCCTGAGGATTTACTCCTCCATACCCTATCACCCAGACACGCTGAATTTTAGTATTGACTTGACCATGCTGGGTTAGGCGGTGGTTCTCTGAGAGAGCTGCCGGCACCCTGCCTCTTAAACTTTTGGTCTCATTTAGAGAGGGATAAGGAGAGAGAAAGGGAAATTTGGTTTCACTTAGCCAGGTGTAGATTCCTTAATAAAAAGATAGGATACTCTCTTCCCTAACCACACAAGCAGCTAGATATGGCTGTTGCCGGCTAGACAACCATTTTCGCGGTTTGAACATAATTCTTAGAAACCTCATGAGTAATGTGGAATACATCTAATTATTTGCAAAAGAAATGTAATAATTTCATATCTGTAAAATAATTCATTCCTGTTATTTGTCAAAAGTGCTATTCAGAAGTAATGGGGCAAGTAAGTGTGGGTGTGTGTGTGTGTGTGTGTGTGTGTGTGTATAATATCCTCCAAATTTCTGTTTTTGTGCTCTGGATTTGTTTTCTTTTATATTGTTGGGTCCATAAGAGGAAAAGCTGGCCTCGATTGAAATAGCAGAGCTAAACCATATGTTTTGTACCAAATTAGAAACAGGTGAAGGTTGTTAAAATCCAGCAAGAGCTTACAAAAGCTTTAGACTGAGGTTGTATTAAAGGCAGGTGGTTATATGTACAATAAAAAGCAGTCACCAGCACACCAGCTTATTGATACATATGTGATTGATCTTTTCGGATAAAAACAAGGAGGAGTTAATAAATCACTGCACAAAGCTATAAAGATGTTTGGGCTTGAAAGCCTAGCCTGTAAGAGCAAATGTGGACCCTGAAGGAAATTTATGAAGCATAGATCCTTTTAGCTTTACTTAACAGCTAACATCTGACTGACCCAGGGGGACCATGGAAATTTATTGCTGGGCCATTCAAATATTTAAGCTGTTGTGTGATGTAGAACAGGTAAAGATTAGCCCAATAACAAATATGAGGCTATAAAATAAAATGAGATTTCGATGACTTGTAAGTACTTGTCAGAGGTCAGCTCCAAATGACTGGTCAGAAATGGGAAAACCTTGTTGATAATTAAAGCAGATTGATTATGACAACCTAGATGTTAGCATTGGTTGCTCCCAGATCAATGATCCTTCAAGTTCCCTCCTCCTGTGAAATCCATACTTAAACAGAATGACTTTAGGGGCCCCTAAATTGTCCTTTTGTGTGTTGAAATTGGGTAAGATGATGAGTTGAGGTGATTCCTTTTGGAATTTTATAATTGCAAAAAAAACACAAGAGATACGTCTTTCTCAAACATACTGAGTATATGGAATTTGTAGAGAGCATATTCATTCTAGAAAACTGACTAGCTAACTTATGTATGTAATTTTGAGCTTTGACATCTACAAAGCAGGCAAGAAGTTTTTAGGCTTTCTAATAAGTCATCTTAAATTAACCTTTAAACTTATGTAGTTAACAGATTTATGCACACAGTTATTGAAAAATCAGTTTAGTGAAATCAAGTGGATATTTCAAAAATTTGTGGATTTATTTCCAAGCCTTTTGTCTACTTTGCTTTATAGAAGTATCCAAAATAATAAATGTATGTAATATTGTTACTAGGATTTTAGAAGTTGTGTTTTGGACTGTAATAAGATCTATGGTTATTGGTGTCAACATATCTGCATTTTTGACTTACTAAACCCAGAATGTTCTCATATGAAATTACTAGATTTGCTTGTTTTCATGGTGCCACCTTATCAAATCAGTTGGTATATTTGGTAATAATTTGTTTCATTAATATCTAATTTGTGAGTTGAAGAAATCCCACAAATTTTTATAAAAATCTTGAATAAGCGAAGTTTACAAAATAATACGAATTTACAAAATTGGAATTATTATTAGGTGGGGTGTTGGTGGGGACCATGGTATAGAATTAAAGTCTAAAATTAGGAGTCAGGATGTCCCTGGCAGTCAGGGGTGAAGACTGCATGCTTCCCATGTAGCGGGTGCAGGTTCAGTCCTTGGTCAGGGAACTAAGATCCCCATGTCACACAGCATGGCCAAAAATTTAAGAGAAGAAAAAAATTATAAGATTCGGAGTCAGGTACCAGTTGTAATTCTGCCTCCACCATTTCATCCGTTCATTCACTCCTGCCTACGTTAAACAAGTAAAAGTGTTCCAGACATTATGTTCTAAGAGCTAGGATGCAGTATTAAGGTGACTTAGGCTCACAGTTTTCATTCTAGTGGAAGATACAGAGGAATAAACCTGCAGTTACAATACAAAGTCGAAGGTGCTATGTTGGTGAGTGTACAGGGTTCTACATGAGAGAGAAATAACTAATCCCAGCTTGGGGCAGAGAAGTGAGGTCGAGGAAAGTAAGATCTGTGGTTGTAGTTGGGTGTTAGGAAAGACTGTGTGACCTTGGGCACCTCAGTAACAGTGCCGATAGGACAAGTGCTGGTGTTGCATGGATAATGTACGCTAAGTGCGGTACCTGCTGCGTAACAGATATTCAGTTAATAAAATCCAGCATCAGCGTTGCTGTTGTTTTGGCAGTGCTCATTGGCTCTTTCACTAGTGCTGAGTTCGTTGCCTCCTGTTAATGCACAGTAAACCTCATTCTGAAACTTGAAATTTCCTCCCCACCAAGGAATTTTTCTTTTGAACAAAGCTCAGGGCACTTTCTAAAAATAGGAGTTGGATGTCTAGGTATATTAAAATTAAGAAAGAAACAGTGAATGACAAAAATATTTCTGAATTTTTAAATCTTACCTTTTGGAAAATTTACTGGACTATATGTCACAGATATTTGTTGGTCAGTACTTAATGCTTGAATTTATTCTTTGATTTATTCATTTATTTGCAGATATTTGTTGAGTACCTTCTATAGGTAAGACTCTGAGCTTAACATCCATGTACTCAAGGAGCTTACATTTTAATAGAGGAAATAAGACAAATTTGTTATAACGTATGGTTGAAAGTACTGGGGGAATAAGAATGCTTTGTGATTTTAGAAGAGAACAAATTGAATAGCAAATATTCAGAAATGAATAAAATATAGTATCTTGTGCACTTAAGGACAGATACTGAGGAGGCAAAGCCTAGTAATAATAATTGAATGCCTGCTGAATCCTGGTAATCATGCCAGGTCTTAGATTTTTTGTTTAGTTTAATTCTCATAGCAGTCCTGAAAGATTGGTATTTTAAACCTATTTTAGAGATTTAAAAACAGGTTGAGTAGTATGCACAAGTTCACACAAGTAAGTCACAGAGCTGGGGGCTGAGCCTATGCCTTTCTGACTTTAAAGCCTTAACTTCTTACACCTAAATCCCCCTTCTACTTTTCTTCACCTCCCAGAAATAGGTGTTATAATTAAATAATTTTGATGTAAAGTTGAGCACCTAAGTGGCTTACATAGCATATACCACTAGTTGCACTGATACATTTAAGCAAACTTATATTATATGCACGCATTGTGAAGTTGTCTTTAGAAATTTAAAATGGAGAGTGGTTTTTCTTCCAAATTCATTTTCCATATGGAAACATCTTGGCATTTCCAAGTACGGTAGGTTTATGCACCTTGCATGCTTAATTGTAGGATTAAAAAAAAAAAAAACCTTTACAAATTTTGTGGGAAACAGGTGCTGTCAAACCTGGGCAAATGCAGGATGGCTGTTAATGCTGTGGAATGTGATTTTGATTTACTTGGCAGAATTTTTATTTTATAAAAATAGCTATTAAAATAGACATGCTTTCCATCTTTTAATTTTGCTCTGTTCATTGAAATTTGCTTATAGACTATTTTTCAACAGTTACTAAAAGGGTGTGGAAAAACTGGAAAGTTTCTACAAGGAAATTGATATTGAATTCTTTAACAATTTCCACAACCGTGCAACTTACCAAGTTTTAAAAAATGGGGATTATTTTTAACCTTCTTACTGAAATTATTTGGAATTCTATTTCCTTGAAATTCCCTTCTCTTTTTTAGTACAGCTCTGTCTAAAGAACTATATTTAATATTGGCAAAGAGAATAATCTGATGTAAATCTTTTCATTACATGATTTTTCCTTTAAAAACTTGTGATGGCATTTTACTACCTATTATATCAAATTTAATTTAATTTTTCACAGTTATATGTGATTTCCTATTATATATTCTATTTTTCTTGTCTTTCCCCAAAGGAGGAGAGGAGAAGATCACTCCTCTTCTTACTCTTTTATGAGGACTTACTTTTGTTACCCTCTGTCCAATCTGTTATCCCTCTTCTCACTTCCCTCTGAGATCTTTGCTGTGTTTTCTGATATTGCTCTTCAGTGATTATAATATATACAGGTTTTCAACCTCTTTACTATATAACAGTAGTATAAAACTTCTTGTTGTATGTTAAATCACTGTTTCTCCTCTGAAAGTATCACCCTGGAGTCTTCAAGAGGAGACTGTTTCTTCTACCTCCCATGTCTCCGAGTGTAGAGAAGGTAATGCCAAAACCACTTCTCAGTTGCATATACCTCATGTTTTGACATTTAGAGTGGATCTTTTTTTGTTTTTTTTAATGTGGACCACTTTTTAAATCTTTATTGAATTTGTTGCAATATTGTTTCTGTTTTGGTTTTGGTTTTTTGGCTGGAGGCACGTGGAATCTAAGCTCCCTGACCAGGGACTGAACCTGCACTACTTGAGTTGGAAGGCGAAGTGTTAACTACTGGACCATCAGGGAAGGCCCAGAATGGATCATATTCAATACCCTGTTCTCTATATGATAAAATTATTTTCAGTAACAACCATGAAATGACACGGATGATAATAGCCAAAAAAGAAAAGCAGAAAATTTTCTTTTATTGAAAAAAAAAAATACATATATATATGTATTTACTTTTTCTTTTGAACACGATTTCTGTGTACCCATCTTTAGGGAGCAATTTTAAAGGTTTGTGTTTTACTGTACCTTGTTCAAGGCTGATTGTAAATGTTTTTGTATCTGGATAACCTTAGAGTCGGACACGACTGAGTGACTGAACTGTGAACTGAACTGAACCTTATATAACTACACCAGGAAAAAAAATAGTTCAGAACTAAGAAAATTGCACATTGCTATATCATTGTTTATTTTGAAGCTACTGTTTAAGCATGGGAATATGTAATACCAGACAGTCTGGGGACACAGATTGTGTCCAAAGAAAGCTTGGAAGTAGTTCTTCAGATTAACTTTCATGTTGATATAAAGTTTAATATTAGCATATGCATAATGAAAACATCCTAATTTGAAGATTGCATTTATATTGAAATCAAACAGTCACTTCAGCAATTATTTAGAACTTAGACCAACAAAAGAATCCCCCCCCCCCCCACCTCTGGAGGATTATTTTATCACTGGCATTAATTTGTTGTTTTTAATCTATTGTCATTTTAAAAGCCTATTGAGATTTATGCACCTTCTTATAGACTGCCTCCATCATCCTGCCCTTGTTAGGCCACTAACCCTAGTATCTTCAGGCTTATAGTTTGTCTCTTTTCAGTATCCTAAATATTCTTACTCCATCATCCTTAACCCACTTAACTACAGGAAAAAGAAATTGAATAGTTGGAAAGATTGGAGCACTGTAAATTCAGAGTTGTCTATTTCAGTTGGACTGATACATCCTAGATATCTGGTTTTTCTATCTGACTGTCTCAAGCCTCTTCTTGTGTTTACCCATCTGCAGTTTTCCCTTTCATTCTTGATAAAGCATCTCATTTCTGATTTTATAAAGAAAATAGAAGCTACCAAATGGGAATACCTCAACCTTCCATCAAAATACTTGTAAACCTTTTGCAATCGTCTCCATTTCCTTCAAAATGCCCTCTACTTTGTTGACCCTGAGCCAGCCATCTAGTCCCCCAGCTGCTTCCTCTAAAGTGCGTCTGTAAAATCCTGTGTCTTCAGGCTCTCTTCTCAGGGAATTCTGCCTATCTCTTGCCCTAACTGAATCTGATGTTCTGAAGACCCCATGGGTACCCACTGGTAGCTGTTAATTTTCTTATATGCTAGTAGGTATATTCAGATTCAGGAGATGAGATTGGGGTTTTCATGCTGCACATTGCTTTTTCTAGATTCTAACCTCTTTGCCCTGTTGGCAAAGCAAACATACAAAAACCTATTCCTTTGAGACATGCTCTTTTCCCTTGCCAGTCTCTGTTATAACCCCATTACTCATCATGTGTTTTGGCAACAGAGAAACAAAGTACACAGATAACATAGGAAAGAGAAACAGTTTTTCTTTCTATTGAAAAGCTTGTTATGATGGATGACATTAACACACAGATGATTCATTCAACACCTTGGCCTTTCACTTGCTTGATCTTTGGCACCAGTGACCTCTTGTGTCCCATCGTTTTTATTTACTCCCATGGTTACACTCTGATTCAGGTCATCATTCTGTCAGTCCATATTCAGAATCTGATTCTAGCATCTTGCTCTCTGATGACTGCCTGGGCTTGTTCAGCCTGTATGTTAGCCTCCTGTTCATTGTTCTTCTTGGTGACCTTCAGACATGTCCTCTTTATCCAGTTACGTTCAGTTCAGTTCAGTTGCTCAGTCGCGTCTGCCTCTTTGCAACCCCATGGACTGTAGCACCCCAGGCCTCCATGTCCATCACCGACTCCCAGGGTTTACCCAAACTCATGTCCATTGAGTCGGTGATGCCATCCAATCATCTTGTCTTCTGTCGTTTCCTTCTCCTCCTGCCCTCAATCTTTCCCAGCATCAGGGTCTTTTCAAATGAGTCAGCTTGTTGCATCAAGTGGCCAAAATATTGGAGTTTCAGCTTCAACATCAGTCCTTCCAATGAATACTCAGGACTGATGTCCTTTAGGATGGACTGGTTGGATCTCCTTGCAGTCCAAGGGACTCTCAAGAGTCTTCTCCAACACCACAGTTCAAAACCATCAATTCTTTGGCACTCAGCTTTCTTCACAGTCCAACTCTCGCATCTATACATGGCCATTGGAAAAACCATAGCCTTGACTAGATGGACGTTTGTTGGCAAAATAATGTCTCTGCTTTTGAATATGCCATCTAGGTTGGTCATAACTTTCCTTCCAAGGAGTAAGCGTCTTTTAATTTCATGGCTGCAGGCACCATCTGCAGTGATTTTGGAACCCAAAAAGATAAAGCGTGCCACAGTTTCCACTGTTTCCCCATCTACTTCCCATGAAGTGATGGGACCGGATGCCATGATCTTCGTTTTCTGAATGTTGAGCTTTAAGCCAACTTTTTCACTCT
The DNA here is from genome assembly GCF_029407905.1 of Bubalus kerabau. Classification (NCBI taxonomy): domain Eukaryota; kingdom Metazoa; phylum Chordata; class Mammalia; order Artiodactyla; family Bovidae; genus Bubalus; species Bubalus kerabau. The sequence continues at coordinate 56,029,563 of NC_073638.1, forward strand.
CCTCTTTCAGTTTCATCAAGAGGCTCTTTAGTTCTTCTTCACTTTCTGCCATAAGGGTGGTATCATCTGCATATCTGAGGTTATTGATCTTTCTCCCAGCAATCTTGATTCCAGCTTGTGCTTCATCCAGCCCAGTGTTTCTCATGACCAGTTTACATTACATGGCCCATTATTTTAGTAACAACCTTGTCTTGCCCCACCGTGACTTCTTATCATTCTTATAGCCTTGCTGTCCATTTTCTCTCTACCTGCTGCATGCAAGCAGATGTGTAGAGAGTTACACAAGAGTTTCATTATAAACTCCAGATTAATGACCACTTCTGGGCTCTCATTAGTGCTCAGCAGTTCTATTACATTTCTTTGTTCAACTTGTTCTTCCATTTGATCAAACTTTCATCCAAAACAAAACATTGAGTTATTTATGATCTCTCCCTCTTTATCACCTTTCACGTCCAAACCATAATCAAATTTTTATGATTTAATCTCTTAAATATCTTCCGAATTAGTCTCCTTTTTTCCATTTCTAACATTGCCACATTCGTCCAAGTACCCATGATCTCTCACCAAGGTCACTGCCACAGGAGAGTCTCTCACCTTCTCCAAACCATCCTCCACCTGCAGTCAGCATATTTTTTTCAAAATGTTAATCCGTCGTTGTCAGTAAAGTTCAAGAAGAAAGAGTTGCTTAAAGAAGGAACACATCAAATGAAAATGTGAGCAGGTTACACCTTTGTTTGAAATCCTTCCATAGTTTCTTATTTTTCTTAGGGGGAGAAAAAAAATCAGACTGTGACCTGACCTGGTCTTGAGACCTTTGCATAATCCACCTTCCTATCCAGCTTTAACTTCCTCTCTTGCCAGAACTCCCCTCAGACGAACTGCACTGGCCTTCTTCCAATTCCACGTAGCAGCACGCTTCCCTCTGCGGTGGCTTCTTTGTATATGCTGCTTCCTTTAGTTGGAACATTCTTTCCCTTAGTTCCTACTCATCTTTGAGGTCTCAGCTAAAACATCACTTTCTCTCAGAAGTCTTCCCTGACTCTCTCAGTCCTTGTCCACCTCTTTCCCAGAATAGTGTTCCTTTCCTTCAGAGTATTTAATTTATAAATTACGTATTTGATAGTGTGGTTATGTGAGCAGTATCTGTGTGCTCCACTGTACTTGAAGCTCCGTTGTCATCACCAACCTGGCGCACAGTGTGAGTGCAGAGGAAAATTGTTGAAGCGTTAACCGTTCTGATGATCACTTTCTTTCATTCTTCCTATTATAAGGGAAGAGTTGGCCCACCTGCTATCCTGGGCAAATCCTCCTCCTGGGCCCTCCCCACCTGTAGGATGGAGAGCCCGTCCCCTCTCACCTTCTCAGGGCATCCTGCTATGCTTGACCATGTCCTTCTAGTTCCTGAGCTGTCCTCTCTTTGTGCCAAACTTCACATCGTCTCCATTTCCTCACCTCATCACCCCTGAGCTTACACCAGCCTTCCTTCATCTCCCACTGCTTCATTTAAACTTGTGTTTACCATATTACCAAAGCCACCTACCAGTGAACTCATGTAATTATATCCAGTAGACGTGTTTTCATGTCTGTTTGGCTTGAACCATCAGCAGCATTTGACTACTGATGATATCTTCCTTCTTAAATTAACACTTTTTCTGTGCTTTTCTGGTGAGATACCTGGTTTTCCTCAAAATCCTTCTGAGCAGTCTTTCTCAGGCCCCTTTTTATTTTTCATCTCTTGTTGATATTCTTAAGCCTCTGAAACAACCCTGTTCTCCATGATTTCTTCAGGCCATCTCATTCATACCTGTGACTTTAGCTTCCATTTAAGTTTTTCTGTAATTCTTTAATTGATTGTTTTTTTTTTTTTTAATGGAGGAGGGCATGGCAACCCACTCTAGTATTCTTGCCTGGAGAATCCCATGGACAGAGAAGCCTGGTGGGCTATAGTCCATGTGGCTGCAAAGAGGTGGACACAACTGAGCACACAACTGAAAGAAGAATTGATATTTTTACCCCAAATTTCTCTCTTAATTTTATGTATAATATTTTATGTAAAATTTATCATATATGTTGTACACATGAATAGTATGTATTACCTGCTTCTCTTCAGCCTTCCCTGTCTCAGTTCATAGACACCACTGTCTGCCTAAGTCACTCTCCTGAGAAACCAAAGTGTCATCTTTGACCTCGCTCTCTTCACCACTGTTACAACCATCAATCACAAAGTTCTTGCATTCTGCCCACAAATTGTAGCTCAGGTCTCTTCATATATGTTCCTCTTGACTATTGGAACCCTAACCAAAACCATCACCACAGGACCAGCAGTCCATCCTGGGCATATACCTAGAGAAAATCATAATTCCAAAAGACACATGTATCCCAATGTTTACTGCAGCACTGTTTACAATAGCCAGGACATGGAAGCAACCTAAAGGTCCATCAGCAGAGGAATGGATAAAGAAGATGTGGTGCATATATAAAATGGAGTATTACTCAACCATAAAAAAGAAAATAATGCCATTTGTAGCAACATGGATGGATCTAGAGATTGTCATACTGAGTGAAGTAAGTCAGACACAGAAAGACAAATATCATATGGTAGTTCTTATATGTCAAATATAAAAAAAAAGGGTACAAATGAACTTACTTCTCTGAGAGAAACTCATCTTTTCAGAACCTTCAGAGCTTCCTCTCTCATTCAGAGTAAAAACCAAAGTCCTTACTGTGTCCTGTGAGACCTAGTTTGATCTGGACCCATCACCTTGCTCACTGTGTCTCCTCTTCCTTTTCCCTCACCTTCTCTAGCCCTTTTCCATCTTATGTGCCTCTGGCCCAACGTACAGTTCTTCTGTATTATCACCAACTTGCAGTGAGTTATGCATAAAACTTTAGTGATAAAACTCAGCAGAAAAATGTTTTCCTTTTATTAGTCATGACCAAATATAATAGTCTCCTTTACTCTGCCAGGTGGAAGGAAAGAGAGAGATGAGCATTTCCAGGAAGTTAGCAAAGGTAGAAAGAAAGGAGCTTGGTGTGTTCATGAGACTGTGAGGAACACACTTGAACAGGATAAGGTTGCAAATAAATCCTGCAACAAGTCAGATCACTGAGGCCTTGAAACTGAGGCAGAGGAGTTGACATTTACAACAATAACGAATTAGGAAGCAGGGCTACTCACTGACATGATAAAAAGTTACTTAAGGAAAATAATAATACCTTATCCAGTGAGTAGAGGACAGGAATGGTGCTAAACATCCTGAAGTGCACACAACCACTAAGAACTTTCCAGAGTGGTGATGAGAACAGAGAGATGAGACTGTTTCACACACCAAAAAAATGACTTGTGGACCTGTTGAACTCCATACATAAAATGCAAAAAGGAATAAAAATCAAATGTCTGAGTAACTGAAGAAAGTTGTGGGGGCTACTGACCTAGATGGGAGAAAGTAAGTTGAGTTTGAAGAAAACTGTTGGCCTTGGAACATATTGAGGACATGTCACATTTTCTATACATACAATGAGCAGAAGTGACCTTAATATGCACAATAAAGGTTTGGAATTAACCATAGCCATATCTTCATCCTCAACAGAGCCATCAAAGAGCCAGACATGGCTGTGGAACTCCAAAGGTGAAGCTGAGAAACTATAACCAATGTGGAATCCTTTTTAGAAATGTCTGGCCTGGGGAGGAGAGGAAAAGGCTTAATATAATTGTGTCTTTTAGAAAAAAAGATTCAAAATAAATTTATTTCATAATTTTTTTCCAAATTGAGTGCAGCATATTCTTAATATACATATACACATAAAGTAATTTGAATATATATCATATATAAAATTTATGTGTATATATAAATTTTAAAAATGTTCCTGCTTTCAGCACATACATAGGAATCTGTTTTTCTCACATTTCATTTGCTGGCACTTCAGTAGGTCTTCTTTGCAGGCTTAGCTGATGCCTATCATGATGACCCTATTTCATTATACTCTTGAAATATATTCTCAGTTCTGGAAGGAAATGTGAAGTTATAGTCAATATATTTAGTTTGGCATATTCAGAACTACAGGATCTTGGAGATGAATGAGATATTTTATCTCATCAAGTGCAATGGGCCATCCAGTGTTTGATTCCCCCCTGCGTTAATTTCTAGGGCTGCTGTAACAAATTATCACAGACTTGGTGACTTAAAGTAGCAGATGTTTATCCTCTCATAGTTCTGGAGGCCAGAAGTCTGAAATCAGAGCACAGAAAGCTCTAGGGGAGACTCTTTCCTTGCCTTCTCCAGCTTCTGGCTCCAGGCATTCCTGGGCCTGTAACTGTGTAACTCACATCTCTGCCTCCATCTTCATATGACCGTCTCCTTTTCTCTATGTCCCTCCTCTGTATGTCCCTTAGAAGGACAGTTACTGGGTTTAGGGCCCAACTGGATAATCAAAGATACTCTAATCCCAAGATTTTTACCCTTTTTCCAAATAATGTTGCATTCACAGGTTATGGGTTTCCAGATATGGACATGTTTGGCGGCCACCCCAGGCCTCTGAATGCATAGTTAGTATTTTTTGTAGCTGTATTTGTTTTTGTTTTTATTTTTATTACACAGAAGGAGAGAGGAAGCAAAGGGACAGGGCCCAACATCGTCCCTCACAACAGCCTCTGAGGCAAAGGTTTGCCTGGGTTAATTTTGAAAAGGCAGTTGTGGGGTTTGTGTTCAAGAAATTCTCCGATCTGTCAGTCTCAATGCAAACAGCTTAAAATAAAAACCTCCCAGCTGTTCACCACGCAGGCATATACCACAAAATACAAAACAAATCTGTTTGGAAAATGCCTGACCTTAAAACAAGAGTGAGGCCTTAAAGATGCATTAAATACAGATTCTTCCAGAAATCAAGTTAGGCTATAACTTCACAAAACCAGAAGCACAGAATAACATTTCTGTGCTTAATAAAAGTCACTCAGTCATGTCTGACTCTTTGAGACCCCAAGGACTATACAAGTCCATGTAATTCTTCAGGACAGAATACTGAAGTGGGGAGCCCTTCCCTTCTCCAGGGGATCTTCCCAACCCAGGGGTTGAACCCAGGTCTCCTGCATTGCAGGAGGACCTGAGCCACAAGGAAAGCCCAACTGTAAAACTCCTAGCTAACAAAAGAGGAGGAAGATTACAGATGACAGGTTGGGGGTCCTCTCACGACACCTGCCTCTTTTTGTTCTAAAGAGACTCATAACCTGGAGAGTAGAAAAGCAGCCTTGGGGGTGGGAGCAGCTCAGTGATGGCAGCTCAGTCTCTGGGGAACAGAGAGTTGGCTCACTGTTTGCCTGCCTCTCTGCTTTTCCGGCTGATCTCTGCCAGTGCCTGGGATCCCGCCTCGCCCAGCGGCCCCCTTGCCAGGGCCTTTCTGCTGCTGAAGCCACTGCTGCCACGGCCCCTGGCATCACCTCCCCCTTGACTGTGTCGATGATCTCGTCAGGGAGTTGATGGTGCTGCTGTGGATGCAGCACTCAGGCACCCACCATAATTTGTCCCTGTTCCTGGATGTGCACATCACCTCACTGCAAGTTGATGTTCATCCAGTTGTTGCAGCTCACCAGGTGCCCACTGTACATCTCCCCATTTTGGAGGTCCACCAACACTGGGTGATTCTGAACCACTTCCAGCAGCAACAAGGGGAACGTGGAGTCAACAGGGACCAGGCTCCCTGGCCACTTCCGCCAGAGCTGCTGCAGCTCATCATATGATTATTATTTGTTGCTCAGCCTCTAATTGCTGCCTTCACTCAAGATAGTTTAGGTTTTAACTAATTCTGTGGTGACATCGATTTTCCTATAACTTTTAACCATTTACTTTGGATTTTCCTGCTTGAAGCCATGAGAACAAACCAGCCCCTATTCTCTCTGAAAGTCCTTCATTTGTCATCCATGAGACTTCTGTCCTCCAGGCTAAACACCACTGGTTCCTTCAACCATTTCTCTCAAAACTCCCATGTCTCCTGTTCTTCCAATCATCCTGGGTATTCTTCTCTAAAGGACCCAGAGAAAGAATACTAAATATATAACTGAAGACCCAATGCTGAGGTCATATCTCTTCCACTAAGGAGGTGACTGAGGCAGGACAGTTTTTTTTAAATAACAAAATCACTGGACCACCCTACTTCACTGCATGCTTTATATAGTCAAATGAGATTATTACAAAACCTGTAAGAAACATAACCTTTTAGAAAGGTTCCCACTTATGTATCTGTATACTTGTAAAAAGAAATTTTAACTCCCAGAACCGAACATAAATCTGTCAATATAGTCTGAGCCAGTACAAAGTGGTTGACACTAACACGTCCCCTGGTTACCTGCTCTGTTTCTGTTAATACAGCCTGGAAGCAAATTAGCTTTATAGTACTTATGTCATAATTCTCCATTCACACTGAAATTACTATGTACTAAAGAGTGCTAAGCCATCTTCACAGATAATCTATTCATTGCTTTCTGATTCACTGATTTTTGCCATGTAGAATCGGTGAATTTTTATACAACTTGGCAATATAATTTAAATTGAAAAAGAGTTTAATATTGTTCATTTTAATTGCATTTTTTGTAAAGGTATAATAATAGAAAATATATAGTTGTTCCTCTAGTTATTTCATGTAATATTCCCTTAAATGAGTTCTACTTGTGCTAAGAGCATTTTTCTTGTTGTACTTAAATGACCACATTCCTGTCTAAACTTGCAGTTTGCTAGTGAGATTCTCTATGTATGTTGAATTAAAATGCCTTTGATTTGTATCTCATGTCCCGATGGTAATAGATTTTACCCTTTTAGATGGATTTCATTTTCCTAGATTGCTTGTTAGTAGGTCTATAAATCCATGTACTATGTGATAGTTCAACATGACATGACTTTTTAAGAATTTGAAAGCAATATAAGATGTGAACTCTGTCCTAATAGTTGAACTGTCTTAAAATTTCCCTATTTGAATCTTTGGCTCTACTCACTCTTTAGATTGGTTTTAATGGTACATGCACACTTTGGGGCTCTTTCTTTCTATGAAGAAATCCCAATGAAGTAATAATGTCAATGTTATAACATCCATTTTTCAGGATTTAGAGGCTTGGTTTTCAGTGTATGCTTAATTCAATTTATTTTCCAACATTTGAAACAGTTTCTGCATTTATAACTTGAAAGTGGAGATATATTGTGGATTTGGAGAGCTGTGCAGATGATCTACATGTAGTGATTTATAGAATAACAGCTATACAGTGTAGAGCTTGAAGACTAGTAGATTTCTTCAAAATACCCCTGTGCTGGTATATCCTTTCAATTAGGTAGTTTCTTTGCAAGCTTTTCCATACAAATTTGAATGATTCCCAGATACCCTGTAAAAGCCTGGCGTGTTACACTTTGCTTATCCTGACTTTGCTTTGCTATCATTTTGAATGCATCTCAATTTAGGGCCAAGCCATATGTCCTCCTTTATTTTTTTATAGCTTCAATTAAATACAAAGCTACATCTTCTTGATGGGTGTATGAAGCATTTGGTGTTCCACTGCAGAGCATAAAGACAGTTCATGACCTGGCTTGCTCCCCAGTGCCTATAATTTTATAGTGCAGCGAATTTACCTTTTGGACACTATGATATCAGCAACTTGAGAATTTAATGTAAGGCTTTAAATTCTGTTTCCTTTCTTTTATTTTCCCTAGAAAACAATATATCCTTCAAGCATTATGGAATGTATCTTTTTCTCAGACAGTTAAACCACAATTGAAATTAAAACTATCTAGTAATTTATTTATTTCTGTAAGATTAAAATAATCATATATTGCAAAACTAAGGACAGTAAAGTTTCTTCTTGACCATATTTAAGTTGTGATTGATCTGTCTATAGAGAAATCTATTGCAGAGGTTAAAATGTATGATTTGTCTGGAGAATCAGGAAAAAATATGATAGAACATAGATACATGCTAACCTTTTCTTCTTCATTTATAGGAGTAGAAAAAGGAAAATAGTGAAGGAAACTTACTCCCTAAAATAACTCATCACCTATATAACGATCTATAGATCTCATGCCTCTGTTGCCTCAGTGAGTCAGGTTAAAATGGAAAGCTTTAGAAGAACACTATGGCATGAGTACATTGCCTTGAAGAAGTAACATCCAAATGGCACTCTATACACATGTAAATGAATTTTTTTATTTTATTTTATTTTTAAACTTTACATAATTGTATTAGTTTTGCCAAATATCAAATTGAATCCGACGGGGAACACATGTATACACATGTAAATGAATTTTTGATGAATTTTTGCTCACTGGTGCTGTTGATTTGACTAACCACCTCAGAAGAAACAGAAAGCTTATATATTGCTTTCAAGTGCGATTTTTTTTTTCTTAATTTAATAGAAGTTGAGATGTCAGATCCAAAGAGTTAAAGGAAAAAAATTCTAGGATCTTAATCTTAGGGTGGTAAGTTTATAGTATATAAATATGAGACATAGGGGCCTCAGCTCCTTGAGATTGGTGGATCACTATCTTATTTATTAGTCCCTTGTTGCAAGAGACTTACTCAATTCTTCCTTTGAAACAAAACTGCCATCATCCTGATCTGCCTAATGTTATGAAGATATTAAGATAATAGCTTGCAGTGACTGTGTAAGTAGCTTAGTCCAAATTTTCAGATATTTATGCTGTATCCAAGATGCTTCCACCTTTGTCAACTGCCTGGAGTTGCTTTACTCCAGTTTTGAAAAACTTCTGACCCTGCTTTACCTTTTTTAGGTTTCCATTATACCCAAAAGGAGGAGAGAAGTTGCAGTTTGATTACGGTGTGTATCTTCTGAACAAAAATATAGCACAGGTAAGTAACCCTTCTGTGCTCATCTCCTACTTGGCACATGGCAGCCTGCTTTCCTGGATTGCTAACCCTCTTTATGAATAAGTTCTACAGTGTACTCTTTTTTTTTTTTATATATATAAATTTATTTATTTTAATTGGAGGCTAATTACTTTACCATATCGTATTCCTTTTGCCATACATCAACATGAATCCACCACGGGTGTGTGTACACGTGTTCCCCATCCTGATCCCCCCGCCCACCTCCCTCCCCATACCATCCCTCTGGGTCATCCCAGTGCACCGGCCCCAAGCATCCTGTATCCTGCATCGAACCTGGACTGGTGATTCGTTTCATATATGATATTATACGTGTTTCAATGCCATTCTCCCAAATCATCCCACCCTCTCCCTCTCCCACAGAGTCCAAAAGACTGTTCTATACATCTGTGTCTCTTTTGCTGTCTCGCGTACAGGGTTATCGTTACCATCTTTCTAAATTCCATATATATGCATTAGTATACTGTATTGGTGGAGAAGGCAATGGCATCCAACTCCAGCACTCTTGCCTGGGAAATCCCAAGGATGGAGGAGCCTGGTAGGCTACAGTCCATGGGGTCACTAAGAGTCAGACACGACTGAGTGACTTCACTTTCACTTTTCACTTTCATGCATTGGAGAAGGAAATGGCAACCCACTCCAGTGTTCTTGCCTGGAGAATCCCAGGGACAGAGGAGCCTGGTGGGCTGCCGTCTATGGAGTCACACAGAGTCGGACACGACTGATGTGACTCAGCAGCAGCAGCAGCAGCATACTGTATTGGTGTTTTTCTTTCTGGCTTACTTCACTCTATAATAGGCTCCAATTTCATCCACCTCATTAGAACTGATTCAAATGTATTCTTTTTAATGGCTGAGTAATACTCCATTGTGTATATGTACCACAGCTTTCTTATCCATTCATCTGCTGATGGACATCTAGGTTGCTCCCTACAGTGTACTCTTTTATTTAACTAGTTACAATGATAATACACAGTTCTTTTTTGGCCACAGTATTTTTATGTGCCATTATAAATACTACAGAGAAGCAATGGGTACAAATTGGATTCCTCCTGCTACACTCAGAAGCCTTTTACTGAATTATTACTTGCTAGTAGGTTGTAATTGAATGTGTGGGCTTTATAACCTCTTGCCTCTTCAGCTTGACTGGTAATAGCTTTCTTCTCACATAACTTTCTTCTCTTAGACCACTTCTAGGAACTCATTTTACATAGGGAGTTGTTTATGGAATAAAAGTTTAGTGACTTTGGCAAGTCCCTAACAGTCTCCTCACCTGTTATCCAAGGCCCCAAAGAAAAGTCCAAGCATATGGTCCTTCCAGCCCATCTTGGGTTTTTGTGGCTCTTCCAATGTCATACCCATTCATATCTCACTTAATATCTTTCCATATGCCATAGAAAGATTATCAGATGCTTGGGTTTGCATTTTCCTGAAACAAATATACCACATATCCTTAGCACACATGGCTCTACTTCAAGAGGTAACATGCCATAAATTTTCTAATTGTAGAGTAAGATCAGCTTCAATGCCTTGTTTTTATTCAGACATCATTCCAGTTGGACTGTCACATGGAAGAGATCCCACTGTTTGGCTGTTATTTAAAGACATTATCAGCTGTATCCTCAGACCTTTCTTTTATATAGAAGCAATAAGTTTTATGTTGTTTTTGTTTTTATGAGCTGAGTTGCATTTTATCCATATGATTCTAAAGACTCACTGAACAATTCCCATATTCATTTCTGGTGGATCTAGAATTATTCTATCCCTATGGTGTCACCTTTGCCTTTCTTCCTGTCATCTAACTTCAGTTTAATGTTGTTTGTTTTTTTTAATTTGGTTTTTATTAGACTCTTAACTTTTCCAATACTGAATCAGATTTCTAGTTTTCAGTCATCGATTAATCATTTGCTTATAACCTCACACTCACACTGCTTTTACTGTTACTGCCATCCAACTCCTGTTCTTCATTCCAGGCGCAAGCAGCCTTGCTCACAGCCTCTAGCCCATGACTCATCTTTCCATGTGCCATTCTTCCCACAACTGAAGCTTTCCCTCCCTCCAGTTTTGGCAGAAGAATATCTCGGTCTAAGAAACAGGACCTTAATTTCAAGTCTGTGTAGCTCACATGACTAATGACAGCTGTCATACCATAGAGAAGGTAGTGCTCAGGTGAAAACTGTCAAGCAGTGGCCAGACTAAGGATGCATTAAGGGAGAAGAGATCTAAGGAAATTAGAGAGCACCTCCAGTGAAGTCAGCCAAGGTGGAAAAGAGCATATGGACACTGGGGTCCAGAGTCTGGGAGTCAGGATGTCAGGAAAGTTGTCCTCATTTAGCAGAATTAAATTCTGATCTGAGTTCAGAGGTTCTTCTCTCTTTGCCCTCTTTTCTGTTTTTTGCTTTAAACATGTAAGGCCTAAGTCAAGAGTCTTTTAGAAGTTTCCAGGTGAAACCTACTAATTAGGGCTAGGGCTGAAATGCCTGGATTTCCTCATAAATCCCAGCTTCAAACACACACATGTGCACGCACACATGCACGCATGTACACACACACACACTTAATTCTTCTCAGGTCCAATAGGAATGGCAAAGTGAGGTATAAAGGGGGTGCTAAGAATAGCCTCCTTTGAGAACAAGACCAAGAGGGAGGCTGACTAGGTGCAGTGGAAAACTGGGGACAGCCAGCCCTCTTCCTCAGACTCTGCTCCAGCACTGTTTGGGCCTCACTTTAGAGCACTTCTGATTTTATCCTTAACTGAACTAAAGCCACAAGTATGCTGAGCTGGTTTTATTTCTCTGTTTAAAAAAATGGATCATTTCTACTAATTTTGTATCTTCTACAACTTTATACTCTGAGATTCAGAGAGTAGTACATTTGTGTGTGTGTTTAATGGGTTAACCACTCTGATTCCATAGGGAGCAAGTATCTTGCTCTCTAGTGTTTTTTCATCACTGTTACGGCAGTTTTAAAAGGAGACGACAATAAACTTCTTATAAACAGACGTTCTTAGGTTTCATAGTTCATTCATGAGGCCTCTTCTGAGCGTTTAGAAAGAGACTTTCAACAAATTTGTGACCTTCAACTTTTTTCACGTTAACGCCATTTTGTCTTTAGCCTTACTACCATCACTTTCTTACATTTCAGCTTTTAAGAATTCACAGAACCATAATTATTATGGCTCCTAACCAGGTATTATATTAATAAGATACTTCCAACTTGTGAAGGTTAATTTTAAATGTATATATATATATGTACACACACATACATACATACATACACCAATACATGTTGTCAAAGGGGAGTTTGTCTTCTCAGCCAGTCTCACTTATACCCCATCTCTAGAGATGTGAACAAATCATACTATTAAAATGACCCCACCTCAGTAATTTATAAGCCACGTTGGTGGAGGTGGATGAAAGCACTGGCATGTGTTAAAGTGCCAGAGAAAAAGGAGTGAAGTCATTTAATACTGCATCCATAACTTGGTTGAGGGTTTGAATAGTCAATAGGACCTTTCATCACAACCAGAAGTAGTAGTAAAATCACTTTTTTTGGTAGAGGAAATGACAGAATTTAGTAATATTTGTTACTTCAGTATTTGGGATCGGTCCAGCCCAAGTTTTGAAAGCCCAAGCTTAGAAAGACAGGCCTTCAAGTAGAAATCCTCAAGTGTTGTTTGAAGAGCTGAGAGGGTTGGTAAGGCCTGCCTGCCCTCTTCCTGTCACTGCTGTCTAAAGGGGTATGTGTGTGCAGGGTTGGTATTAAAAGTGAATAACGCAAAGTGCCTTGTTTTTAACACCATTTACTAATATTTTTCAAGTGCCAGCCCCTTTGGTTGGAAATAGTCTTCCCTCTTGGGCAGCCTGTAACACTATAGAAATGGACCTGGCAAAATTGAGGTACAGTGTAATTAACATGGTTTAAGAAACCAGCTCCTGCCATAATTGTCAGTAAGTTTATAAGGACATTATATTAGTATTTGTGTATAGCACAGTAGTTTGCTTTTAGTTCCCAGAGTAGTAAATCAAAAATTATAATATTTTTTGGAGAGCTTTACAGTCTATAATATACATATATATATATTAATTATCCAAGTGACCCTTGTCATCACCCTGCACAGTGAAAAGGGCAGCATTTGATCCAGCATTTCCACTTTGGGGTATTTGTCCAAAGAAAATGAAAACACTAAACTGAAAATCTATACCCCCTCATGTTTATTGCAGCATTATTTAAAATAGCTCCTCTGCCCATGGGATTCTCCAGGCAAGAATACTGGAATGGGTTGCCATGCCCTTCTCCAGGGTATCTTCCGAACCCAGGGATCAAACCTGGGTCTCCTGCATTGCGGGCAGATTCTTTATCATCTGAGCCACCAGGGGAGCCCATTTAAAATAAGACACGGAAATTACTTGTGTCTATCAGTGGATGACCGGATAAAATGTGGTATGTGTACACACATTCACACACACACACTAGAATATTATTCAGCTATGAAAAGAAGGAAATCCTGCCATTTGCAACAACATGGATTGACCTTGAGGGTATTATGCTAAATGAAATAAATAGCATATGATCTCACTTGTACATGAAATCTGAATTAATAACAACAACAAAAAAAGCCCAAACTCATAGATTAAAAGAACATATTATGTGGTGGTTGTCAAAGGTGAGGGTAGGAGGTGGCAGAACTGGGTGAAGGTTGTCAAAAGCTACCAACTTCCAGTTATAAAGTCAGTCAGTCCTGGGGATGTAATGTATAATGTAGCATGTTGACTACAGTTAATACCATGTTGTATATTTGAAAGTTGTTGGGAGGGCATATCTTAATGATTTTCACCACAGGGAAAAAAAAAGTTTGCTACTTTGTGTGGTGATGGATGTTGACTTATTGCTGTGATCATTTCACAATATATACATACACTGAATGTGTTATATACCTGAAACTAATATAATATTATATATCCCAATATATTATGGGAGATGAACTAATGGATTAAATGTGGGAGACTGGAGAAAATGAGTAATTGAGAATGACTCCTAGGTTTTGTATGTGAGCAGCTAGACTATGAAAATGCTGTTTATTGAGATGGAGAAGGGTCCAGGAGTCAGGGTTTGGGAGAACCAAAAGTTCTGCTTTGGAAATGTTAAACTTGACTTGCCTTTTAGAAAGCCAAGTAGAGTCTTGAAGTAAGCAACAGGATGTATGAGTCTGGAACTTAGGGTGGGAGCTAGTACTAGATGTACAGATTTGGCCATCATCAATATAAAGGTGATGTCTAAATTCATGGTTCCAGTGTGATCAACCAGGAAGAGAGTGCAGCGCTAGCTCCAGAGAGAGAGAGACAGGTACAGACAGAAGCGTACAGTGGGATTTAGCCCCGGGAATTCTGGTTTAGAAGTTTAGAAGAAGATGAACCAGCAAAGACTGAGAGGAATGGCCAGTTGGATAGAGGGAAAACCAGGAGAAAGTAATAATTTGGTAACTAAGAGAATTTCTGGAAAAAAAGAGTAATCATCTATATGAAATCCTCCTATGAGATGAAGTATCCAGTGGACTTGGGAATATAGAAGTCATTGACAAGAGCGTTTTCATTAGAGGAGTAGAAGAGGGAATAGGAAGTGAGGATGTGACACTGACTGGAGAAAGCCCTTCTGAGGTGTTTTTTTGAAGTGAGATAGATGGGTTCATAATTGGAAAAGATTGTATGTTAAAGGGAGATTTTTTTATTTTCTTTTTTTTAATTTGGTTTTGGAGGGATGTGGAACCTTTTTGGTGTGTTTTCTTTTTTTAAGATGGGAAATATCAAGGCATATTTATATGATAATGTGAGTGATCAAATGAAGACAGAAATTGCCAATACAAAATTAAGAAGGAATAGTTGAAGGAGTAATGTCAAGAATCTTGATAAAGCACTAAAAGTTTTATTGTATTAAATGTTGACCCTTGAGTATATATTTTTAAAATATTCTGTGTGATAGAAAGGGAAATAGGCATAAAACACTTGTACAATTGAGTTGCTAACTAAAATAGCTGATTTTTTTCATGGAGCAATATTTTGAAAGATTGTCTAATAAACAGCCAACTGTACAGACTTAGGTATTTGGCAGACATTGTTTTCAGAAATGAATGAGGTGAGCGTTTCAAAGGAAATTAACTGATGATGAAATTCAAGATTTTGAATGAAAATAGTATGTTGGGAAACTTGCATTTGCCACCATGACATTGACAGCTTCCCATTTCTTAAAGATGTTTTTGGTGAAGTTGGTAGCGATACTTAACGGATGAGATTTTGAAATATTTTATAATAAACGTATAATCTTTGAAAATCTATATAACTCAATGAGCCAGTATTTTCAAAATGACCAGTGTATGTTGCTCTGAAGTCATGTACAAGTAAAGATCTCTTCACAGTGCAAAAAGTCTAATGGATTTTATTTAACAGATGCAAAAAGTATATTGATAAGGCTTCAGACTCTATATTGCTGCTGCTGCTGCTGCTGCTGCTAAGTCGCTTCAGTCGTGTCCGACTCTGCGCGACCCCATAGATGGCAGCCCACCAGGCCCCACCGTCCCCGAGAATCTCCAGGCAAGAACACTGGAGTGGGTTGCCATTTCCTCCTCCAATGGATGAAAGTGAAAAGTGAAAGTGAAGTCGCTCAGTCGTGTCTGACTCTTAGCGACCCCATGGACTTCAGCCTTCCAGGCTCCTCTGCCTATGGGATTTTCCAGGCAAGAATACTGGAGTGGGGTGCCATTGCCTTCCTAACCTTTAAAAAACTGCTACTTGTTAAGTATGGAGATAGTATCAGAGAAGAATATCTACAATTGTCTGGAAAAGGCTGTTAAAATTCTCCTTTCTTGCCAAATTACATTTTCTCATGAAACAACATGTGGTAACAAAATGAATGCAGAAGGATATATGAGAATGCAGCTGTCTTCTGTTAAGGCAGGCATTGCAAGAGACTTGCAAAAATGTAACATGATGTCACTCATCTCACTAAATTTCTTTCTTTGAAATTATGCTTGTTTTTCATTAAAAGTGTTATTTATATTAACAAATAATAGATTTATTTTATTAAAGTGAATCAATAAATATTTAAATGCTTTTTAAATTTTAACTTTTAATATAGTAAATATTTGTATATGGACCTATTTAAACAAAAGCTTTTGGAGGTCCTCAATTTTAATAGAGTAAAGGGATCTTGAGAGCAAAAATGTTGAGAACCACTGTCCCAGAAACCTCAGTTGCTCATAGTCTGATAAACCAAGGCACATGTGTCAGTTCTCCAAGTGTGGAAACATTATATAAGAGACCTCAAATTTGGAATTCCAGTAATATGTGCAATACAAGTCATCAGATTGGCAGCTCTCAGTGGATTCTCCTCTGTTGCTTTTGCTTTTGGGTTTTCTTAAAGCCAGGCTTCTTCTCTTCTTTCTTGGATGTCCAAGGAAACTTAAGAGTAACATTTTGTGGGTGTAGTTTACAAATACTAACCATAATATACACTTGTATTGATTTCAGTGGCATTTGGTATACTTACACCTGTGATTCTCATTTCATACTCAGATCAGATCAGATCAGTCGCTCATTCGTGTCCAACTCTTTGTGACCCCATGAATCGCAGCACGCCAGGCCTCCCTGTCCATCACCAACTCCCGGAGTTCACTCAGACTCACGTCCATCGAGTCAGTGATGCCATCCAGCCTTTTCAACCTCTGTCGTCCCCTTCTCCTCTTGCCCCCAATCCCTCCCAGCATCAGAGTCTTTTCCAATGAGTCAACTCTTCGCATAAGCTGGCCAAAGTACTGGAGTTTCAGCTTTAGCATCATTCCTTCCAAAGAAATCCCAGGGCTGATCTCCAGAATGGACTGGTTGGATCTCCTTGCAGTCCAAGAGACTCTCAGGAGTCTTCTCCAACACCACAGTTCAAAAGCATCAATTCTTCGGCGCTCAGCCTTCTTCACAGTCCAACTCTCACATCCATATGTGACCACTGGAAAAACCATAGCCTTGACTAGACGGACCTTTGTTGGCAAAGTAATGTCTCTGCTTTTGAATATGCTATCTAGGTTGGTCATAACTTTCCTTCCAAGGAGTAAGCGTCTTTTAATTTCATGGCTGCAGTCACCATCTGCAGTGATTTTGGAGCCCAGAAAAATAAAGTCTGACACTGTTTCCACTGTTTCCCCATCTATTTCCCATGAAGTGGTGGGACCGGATGCCATGATCTTCGTTTTCTGAATGTTGAGCTTTAAGCCAACTTTTTCACTCTCCACTTTCACTTTCATCAAGAGGATTTTGAGTTCCTCTTCACTTTCTGCCATAAGGGTAGTGTCATCCGCATATCTGAGGTTATTGATATTTCTCCTGGCAATCTTGATTCCAGCTTGTGTTTCTTCCAGTCCAGCGTTTCTCCTGATGTACTCTGCATATAAGTTAAATAAACAGGGTGACAATATACAGCCTTGACGTACTCCTTTTCCTATTTGGAACCAGTCTGTTGTTCCATGTCCAGTTCTAACTGTTGCTTCCTGACCTGCATACAAATTTCTCAAGAGGCAGATCAGGTGGTATGGTATTCCCATCTCTTTCAGAATTTTCCACAGTTTATTGTGATCCACACAGTCAAAGGCTTTGGCATAGTCAATAAAGCAGAAATAGATGTTTTTCTGGAACTCTCTTGCTTCTTCCATGATCTAGCAGATGTTGGCAATTTGATCTCTGGTTCCTCTGCCTTTTCTAAAACCAGCTTGAACATCAGGAAATTCACGGTTCACATATTTCTGAAGCCTGGCTTGGAGAATTTCATACTCTGTGAAGTACATTGACCTGGTCTATCTTTAAGAAACTGGCAAACAGAATTCAAGATCAAATCTTCTGAGGACAGATCTAACAATAGCCCGCTTTGTTTCTTCTTCTTTTTTCCTTTTTAATGTGGGCCTTATAACAATCTATGAGGTGAATAAGACATGGACAGTTATCTGCCTTTTACATATAAGACCCCTGAGATCAGGAATTCAGTAGAAGAACTAGGATTAGATCCTGGAGATTTCATGACCTCTCTTCTTTCTATCCTATTAACTCTCTTTTTTCTCAGTTTACTTTTAAGACTTCATAGAAAGTAAAAGTAGCTTCTCCTTCCAAAAACAGTTGGAAATTTCTGTTCTGCCAGGGACATAGTCTTTCTGTAAGACCTGACTACTCATGGGGCCCACAGTGCAGAGCTATTTAGAAGGGATCAGTGCCAGTTTACCCAGCGGCTTAAATTCACGTCTCTTTCTTTAACATACAGTTCAATGTATATGACACATGAGGAGAAAATGCATTTTTATTTTCTTAATTCTTCTTGGAATTAAGAATTTAAATTCCAAGAATATTTTAATAGTCAAAATACCACCCACCCCCCGCCACTGCCTACAAAATTGCCAGTAACAGAGTAGAAACTTTTTAAGTCCTGTATCTTAAAAAATAAACAATTTACTGAGATACAATTCACAAACCATACAACTGACCCATTTAAAATACAATTCAATGTCTTTTTTTTTTTTAATTCAACTAATTATGCAACTATCAGCACAGTCAGTTTTAGAATGTTTTCGTTGCCCATAAAGAAACGCTGTCCTCATTTGTAGTCACACCCTGTTCCTGTAAGACTTCCAACCCTAGGCAGCCACCATTCTACTTCTGTGTCTCTTCTGAACATTTCATGGAATAGAATAAAATATGTGGTCTTTGTGACTGGTTTCTTTCCCTTAGGATAGGTTTACAGTTCATCCATGTTGTAGCATGCATCAGTCTTTGCTTTTTATTAACAAATCATTTTGGCAGTTCAAAGATGTATATGGATATACCACATTTTATTCATCCATTCATCAGTTGATAGACGTTCGGATTGTTTATAGTTTGGAGCTATTATAAATAATGCTACTATGAGTACGCATGTACAAGTTTTCTGTGGGGACATGTTTTGCGTGGAGTTGCTGAGCCATATGGTAACTATGTTTAACATTTTGAGTAACTGCTAGTCTGTGTGCTAAAAGCAATTACACCATTTTACACATCCACCATCGGTGTATTAAAATTCCAATTTTTGTCACTTTTATTACAGCCTCCTGCTGGGTATAAAGTGGTATCTAATTGTGGTTTTGATTTGAATTTCCCTAAAAGCTAATGATGTTGAGCATCTTTTCACGTGTTCATCGGACGTTTGTATATCTTCTTTGGAGACATGTCTGTTTGAACCCTTTGCCCATTTTTAAATTTGGTAACTTGTCTTTGTTCTTGAGTTTAAGAGATCTTTATATAATTTAAATAAAAGTCCCTTCTCAGATGTAGATTTGCAACTATTTTCTTCCATTCTGCAGGTTGTCTTTTTCATTCTCTTGATAGCGTCTGTCGAGATACAGACGTCTTTAGTTTCAGTGAAGTCCAGTTCTTTTTCTTTTCTTGTTTATGCTTTTGATGTCATGTCCAAGAAACCTCAGCCCAAGTACTTTCAGGTTTTCCTCTGTGTTGTTTCAACTTGTGCATTTAGGTCTGTGGTCCATCTTGAATTAATTTTTTTGTGTAGTGTAAGGAAGGGATCTAACTTCATTCTTTTCCATGTGGATATTCATTTAGCCCAGAAAAAATTGTTGAAAAGACTACTCGTACCCATTGAATTATCTTGGCACCTTTGTTGAAAATTAATTAACTATAAGGACTTATATCTGAATTCTAAATTCTATTCCAATAATCTATATGTCTGTCCTTATACTAATGATACCATATCTTTTTTCTTTAAAAGATATTTTCAAAAATAATACTTTCCAATTGTAGAAATTTTTTAAAGTATGAAAAAGATTGAAGAGCAGAATTTTTAAAATAGTCTACAGCTTACTTGTACCTTCATTTCAAACTTTTTTGTCTTTTCCTTTATAGTTGGGATAGCATTATATATAGTGCTCAACATCTTTTTCCTTTGTTGACACAAGCATTTTCCCAAACCATTAAAAGCTCTCTCAGTATTTTTAATATGTAATATTAGGGGATCTTCCCGACCCAGGGATCTAACCCAGGTCTCCCGCATTGCAGGCAGATGCTTTAACCTCTGAGCCACCAGGGAAGCCCTGTGTGCATAGTGTGCATATTATAATATATAATTCATTTAACTGTTCCCCTAATCTTGGACATTTGTTCTTTCCTGTTTTTCTTAAAATATTTTCTTAAATATTAAGTTACCATATTAGCACTTAAAGGTGTCTTACATATACATATATGGTCTTGTAGAGTGATGTTTTCAGTTATGATAGATTACAGTAAGGTAGATATTAAAACACTTTATTGTGACAGAAATCCTATCTCTTAAGATTTTCCTTGGGCTTGACATTGTTTCATGTAAATCAGTTCAGACTTAAGCTTCATACTGCTGTGGACAAAGCAGATTTTCAGTCATATCCTCAGTTTGAAAGATGATAATGATGAACTCTACTCCTAAGTGTTCCTTGGTGGGCTTTGTTTCTTTTTAATAGTAGAACCATCACATTTTCATGTTATGTATGTAATATCAATCAAATATCTGAATGAGCTGTGCAAGGCCTATGAGAGGCTGATTTTATCCCCAAGATGTTTATATTCAGGAAGAAAAAATATGCACACTGTGTAAACCGTACAAGGCATGCAGATCCCTGTCAGAGGAGAAGTTCTCGTCCAAGTGTGGTTCTGGCTCAGCAGGGAGAGCCCCGCACACGTGGATGTGTGTTCCACTGAGCAGGTGAACTTGGGCACGTATGGTAGTTCACTGCACCTCCATTCCCTTATCTCTGTAGAGACTGGGTGCGTCCCATAGGATCGTTGCAGGGACAAGAAACAGTGAGGGTTAAGTTTGTAGCTCAGGCATCATCTACAGAAAGGGCCCACGATAAATAGTAGCTGCCATTGTTTGTTCTTTGTGTTGTCATTATTCTTGTTAGGCTGATACAGAACGGGAATGCTTCAGTAGAAAGATACGGCACCTGAACTGGAAATTCAAGGAAGGAAGCCTCTGGCTAGTAAGGCTGTTTAAGGTGTATCAAGGCCAACCTGGCTAGAATAGGTTACCTGACTAGTGGGGACAGGAAAGGTGTTTTTGGTTGACCATGTTCAGCCCTAGCACCATACTGTTACCAGTTGTTGTACTTGGAACTAAAACTGGTCTGTGTGAGCTCCCTAGGCATGTTTAGTAAATATTTATTGAAAGAATGAGTGGTGAATGCATCAACTAGGAGATTGTTCTTTCCTCCTTAAGACTGACAGGTAATGAACTTATTTCTATTTAAATATGTATGTATTTAAATATATATTTAAATGTATCTTGACTTATCTCTAAATGGAAGCTTTACTTGAAGTAGAAAGTGTATATAGTTATTTTTCAGAAGTTCCATTCTGTATTTAAGGGATCACATACTACCTTTACATACTTGCAAGTGATTGATTAAATGTTCTTGTATTAATTTTTTTAAAGAATCACATTGACAGTTAACCAGTTTACTAAACATTTTTAATGATGTATTGACTTTGATCACTGTACTTTGAAATGCTGAGAGTGATAAATTAACAAGATAAAATTATTTGCTTTTTCATCAGTTGGACATTTTCTCGTATTTTAAACTGAAACTAGAAACCCAATGCCAAAAATATCCAAATGAAAAATAAAAGTTTTAACTTATACTCATATAGCTTACTTTACTTATATTACCTCTTTTGTCCTTTTATAAAGGCCTAAATTGTTAGTAGTATTATCTGCATTTTACATTTAGATAAACTGAGTCTCTGAATAGCAAGCAAAGATATTCAGACCCTAATCATCTGACTTCTAAGTTCAGGGGATCGTACTTGCTGCCTTTCTTTTATCAGACAGAAAGAAACATTAAATAACAGGCTTCCCTTTTGTCTGAGGCCACCTAAGAGCCAAGTATAAGTTTAGCACTTCATTTGGTTTAACATCTTTTATACCTTCTATCTCCTCTTTTGTCCTAGTTGCTAAAAATTCACTTTAGCTCTTTATTTTGCATATTTTAATATTTTAAGCAGGTAAATTATTTTCTTTAATTAAAGAAATAGATTGCTTATTCAGTAATGATGTGAGCCTTTTCCAAGACACCATTATGAGTGACATTTGTTGCTGGGAGAAAAATATTTGAACAATGCACTCCAGTTGAAATGAAATACATAATGCTTAGTTCAGAGAAGGTAGAATATAAATTGTAACTATTTTTTATGGCTAAGCCTCATGAAATGAATTACAAGAAATAATATATATGAAAAGTGAATTTGGTCTGATTTTAGTTGGCATCAAAAAGACCAGCGTAGCTTCGGTTTAAGCTTTTTAAAGAAAAGAACTTCAAAAAATCGTTATATGTAAATTTTGGTATCTAATAGAGAAAAGCATTTTAAAATATGCTGATTTGGGTTTCCAGGGAGGATAAAATTAGTACCCTAATTAGTGTAAATTTATCAAGGGAAAGGTCAAAATCCTAGAATGAAATGAATAAAGTGCAGCATAGTTGAATATTTAAGAGCAAGTACTATGGATTTAGATTACAAAGTTCAAATGCCCATTTATCACTTTAGCTATATGATTTTAGATAAGTTACTTAATCTCTCTGTGTTTCAGTGTCTTTATCTGTAAAATAGGGATAATAATACCTACAATTATAATTCCATCTTTTAGAGTTGTTATAAGGATTAAATGATATTTTTAAAGCATTTAGAATAGTGCCTGAAACACATTTTAGAATAGTGCCTGAAACAGAGTAAGTAGTAAAAAAAAAAAAAAAGTGCTTGCAAAATAAATAAAATGCAAAGTGTAGTGTAATCCTTGCGACCAAGAAATTCCAGGCTCCACAAATATGAAATGAAGTGAAGCTGTATGGAAGTGGATTACAAGCTAAGTGCAAGTTAAAAAGTGAAAGGGTAGGGGAGTTGCCTTTTTAGATGCATCAGTGAGAATACTGCTATAGGGAAGGAAAATTCAGATAATTTGTTCACTCTTAATGTAGTGAGCTTATAGTTGTTTCAAGTTAAGGCAATACTTTTCCTTTTTTTTTTTTTTTTTTTTTCAAAATAGAAGTAACGTTTCAAATCATACAAATGATTCAATCTCAATATGAATTTATTTTTAAAATATAGAAAAGTATTAAGGAAAAAAATTAAACCACTTTTGATTCTATTACTCAGAGATAAATACTGTAGTATTTTGGTGATCAGCTTTCCAAACATCTATGCAAATATACATGCCTAAATGAAACAGGTAAAACTTCCATAAACAGTGTCACATTGTGCCTTCTGTTGTATGTCTTACTTTTTTCATTCAGTATATTGTGAAGATAGTTTCATATTGATGAATACAGTTGTGTAAGATCTTGTTGTCCACATTGCACTCTGTTTGTGGACATAAGCAGTAGATTTCCAAGATTTGCCTGTCGTGAACCACATTATGGTAAGAGAAGCATCTGTCTTCTTAGATATACCTGTGTTCAGTTATTCCCTTAAGATAAATATCAAATTGCTAGGTCAAAGAATACATAAATTTTAAAGCTTGGTATCTGTTTTTTATCCTCTTACCAATGTTGTTTGTTATTAATCTTTTTTAATATGAGAGAAGAAATATAATATCTCTGCTTTTATTTGTAGCTCTGATTATTAGTGAATGTTACGTTCAGGCATTTCATATATCTTTTTAAATAGTGGGTTGGTCAAAAAATTGGGGTTTTCCCATAAGATGGGTACAGGAAACCCAAATGAACTTTTTGGCCAACCCTATAAATATATATATTTCATTTCATATAAATATATATATATATACACATACATACATTTTCTGTTTAAAGTTCTTTGGTGAATCACCAATGCCTTTTGATAAATACGGCTTGTAAAAAAAATTATGGGTAGACTGTAGAACTCCCAAAATAATATAAGAAAATAATACATAGGCCTTACAAGTGAGGGTGAGGAATTCACTGAGTCACAGATTTGTGTCAGTTTTTCTCTGTTATAACCTTCTTTCTTCCCCCAGTCCTCTCTAGCAGTGTCAGTTCCCCTGCTGTATAAAAAGCAGTCCATGGCAGTTAGGACAAAGGCTGGACTGAAGACAGCTTTTAGAAGAAGCATCTAAAATCCCAACTCCTGCTGTCTAACTCATTTCTTCACTGTTTTCCTCTCCTTGGCACTTTGCATCTGCTCTAACATACTTCTCTTCTTTCATCTGAGTCCTGTGACTGGTATAATGACTTCTCTTTCCTCTCATGGTGTTTCTGTGGCTCCAAGCATTGCTGGTTGATCACTTACTGTATATCAGGTGCTGGGTTGGGCATTGAGGAGATAAGGGTGAATAGGACTCTATTCTTAAACCTGGTTTCCCTCTAGCCAGGGTGACATTACAGTGTATTACACTAACAGGAGAGTAGATGTGTGTGTAGATCCATATATCCTGTTGGTGTATTACACTAGATAAATGTGTAAAGTTCTTTGGGAAATACAGTTTTTTTTTTTTCTTTTAATTATCGCCTTCAAGCTTTTTGACTTACCCCAACATGATCAGAAAGATTTTAAGATTCTCTAAGATATAATTTACAAGCAGCATATGTTGGTAATTTTGTTTATAGAAAATAAGCAGAGATTTATGGAGTACCATGCCATATAAATAATGGGTCAATGTAAGTCAAGTACAAGATGAATTTATAATAATGATGATAATACCACCATATATTTGAGTAGTGCTTTGTAGTTTTCCAAAGGGCTTTCACACAAACAGCTCATAATTGATCCTCACAATGTCTTCTCTGAAGTAGAGTTAGTAAGAATTTTCAACTTTAAGAATTTCTTCTTAGGAACTCTATCATAAGGAAATAATTCTAACTTCCTGGAAACAGTTAAAAGACATTTATCATACTGAAAACAACTGTCTAGGGGTAAGTTAGATAAACAGAGAAACATCCATAGTCATTAAAACTTTTATGAAGATTAGATAATACCAAAGGATTCATTTGTTATTAGTGAAGAAAGGAGGATAGAGAGTTAAATACATATAACACAATTACAATTATTAAAATAAAAACTTTAAAGACACCAAACATTTACCCTTTCTGGAGGGGTAAGAAAACTGCCCAGATATATGCTAAAATTGTGTTACATGCTTATCTTATGGGAGTGTTGCTACTTGATAATCGTGGTGTTGTCTGAGATTTAACCCTGAGTCTCAGTGTCCTTATTTATATAATGGGGCTCAAAAAACTCAACAGAACGTTGTTTTTGACTTGTTTTTCTAAAAAGCTTTAAAACATTTTTGTGTCCCCACTGTGTTCACATGTATAGATGATGGTTGTATCTTTTTCTTTCCAGACTGCTTTGCAAGGCAGCTTAGTGTCTTAGGAAGAGCTCTAGTATGCTAACCTCTAAGCAAAGAATCACCTCCCAGTTATATTAGGCAAGTCTCTGAATCTTTATAAGCTCTAGATTCTTTTATTAATAAAATAAGGAAGGTGAAATAAATAACCTCTTCATTTCATCTGGAAATTCTTTGATTCCTCCCAGTCTTGTTTTGAGCACATGCATGATTAAAAAAAAAAGGGGGGGGGGGCACAATAAATTAGTTAGGTAGAGGTGATGAGAGTGTAAACTGATAAAATCATTTTAGAAAACACTTTGGCATTTTCCAGTGAAACTGAAGATATACATATGAGATTGTTTTGACATCACTATTCATAATAGCTGAAGACTGGAAATGAGTTGAAAATCTGTCACCAATATGTTTACCCTTAATGATATATTTCTATGATGGAGTACTGTGCAGGCTTGAAATCATAATTATATGCAGTAATAAGGATGAATTTCACAAACCTAATGTTGAGAGACCCCATGAACAGTATGAAAAGGCAAAAAGATAGGACACTGAAAGATGGACTTCCCAGGTCAGTAGGTGCCCAGATTGCTACTGGAGATCAGTGGAGAAATAACTGCAGAAAGAATGAAGAGACAGAGCCAAAGCAAAAACAACACCCGGTAGTGGATGTGACTGCTGATGGAAGCAAGGTCTGATGCTGTAAAGAGCAATATTGCATAGGAACCTGGAAGGTTAGATCCATGAATCAAGGCAAATTGGAAGTCGTCAAACAGGAGATGGCAAGAGTGAACGTCGACATTTTAGGAATCAGCAGCCTAAAATGGACCGGAATGGGTGAATTTAACCCAGATGACCATTATATCTACTAGTATGGGCAAGAATCCCTTGGAAGAAATGGAGTAGCCATCATGGTCAACAAAAGAGTCTGAAATGCAGTACTTTAATGCAGTCTCAAAAACGACAAAATGATCTCTAACCATTTCCAAAGCAAACTATTCAGTATCACAGTAATCCAAGCCTATGCCCTGACCAATAATGCTGAAGAAGCTGAAATTGAACGGTTCTATGAAGACCTAAAAGACCTTCTATAAGTAACACCCAAAAAAGATGTCCTTTTCATTATAGGGGACTGGAATGCAAAAGTAGAAAGTCAAGAAACACCTGGAGTAACAGGCAAATTTGGCCTTGGAGTATGGAATGAAGCAGGGCAAAGGCTAATAGAGTTTTGCCAAGAAAATGCACTGGTCATAGCAAATACCCTATTCCAACAACACAAGAGAAGACTCTACACATGGACATCACCAGATGGCCAACACCGAAATTAGACTGAGTATATTCTTTGCAGCCAAAGATGGAGAAGCTCTATCCAGTCAGCAAAAACAAGACTGCGAGCTGACTGTGGCTCAGATCATGAACTCCTTGCTAATTCAGACTTAAATTGAAGAAAGTAGGGAAAACCACCAGACCATACAGGTATGACCTAAATCAAATCCCTTACCATTATACAATGGAAGTGAGAAGTAAATTTAAGAGGCTAGATGTGATAGACAGAGCGCCTGATGAACTATGGATGGAGGTTCATGACATTGTGTAGGAGACAGGGATCAAGACCATCCCCAAGAAAAAGAAATGCAAAAAGGCAAAATGGTTGTCTGAGGAGGCCTTACAAATAGCTGTGAAAAGAAGAGAAGTGAAAAGCAAAGGAGAAAAGGAAAGATATACCCATTTGAATGCAAAGTTCCAAAGAATAGCAAGGAGAGATAAGAAAGCCTTCCTTAGTGATCAATGCAAAGAAATAGAGGAAAACAATAGAATGGGAAAGACTAGAGATCTCTTCAAGAAAATTAGACATGCCAAGGGAACATTTCATGCAAAGACGGACTCAATAAAGGACAGAAATGGTATGGACCTAACAGAAGCAGAAGATATTAAGAAGAGGTGGCAAGAATACACAGAAGAACCATACAAAAAAGATCTTCATGACCCAGATAACCATGATGGTATGATCACTCACCTAGAGCCAGACATCCTGGAGTGCGAAGTCAAGTGGGCCTTAGGAATTGTCACTATGAACAAAGCCAGTGGAGGTGATGGAATTCCAGCTGAGCTATTTCAAATCCTAAAAGATGATGCTATGAAAGTGCTGCACTTAGTATGCCAGCAAATTTGGAAAACTCAGCAGTGGCCACAGGACTGGAAAAGGGCAGTTTTCATTCCAATCCCAAGGAAAGTCAATGCCAAAGAATGCTCAAACTACCCCACAATTGCACTCATCTCACATGCTAGTAAAGTAATGCTTAAAATTCTCCAAGACAGGCTTCAGCAATACTTGAACTGTGAACTTCCAGATGTTCAAGCTCGTTTTAGAAAAGGCAGAGGAACCAGAGATCAAATTGCCAACATCCACTTGATCATCAAAGAAGCAAGAGAGTTCCAGAAAAATATCTCTTTCTGCCTTATTGACTATGCCAAAGCCTTTGACTGTGTGGGTCACAACAAACTGTGGAAAATTCTGAAAGAGATGGGAATACCAGACCACCTGACCTGCCTCTTGAGAAGTCTGTATGCAGGTCAGGAAGCAACAGTTAGAACTGGACATGGAACAACAGACTGGTTTCAAATAGGAAAAGGAGTACGTCAAGGCTGTATATTGTCACCGTGCTTATTTAACTTATATGCAGAGTACATTATGAGAAACGCTGGGCTGAAAGAAGCACAAGCTGGGAGAAATATCAATAACCTCAGATATGCAGATGACACCACCTTTATGGCAGAAAACGAAGAACTAAAGAGCCTCTTGATGAAAGTGAAGGAGGAGAGTAAAAAAGTTGCCTTAAAGTTCAGCATTCAGAAAACTAAGATCATGGCATCCAGTCCCATCACTTCATGGCAAATAGATGGAGAAACAGTGTCAGACTTTTTTTTCCTGGGCTCCAAAATCACTGCAGATAGTGACTGCAGCCATGAAATTAAAAGATGCTTACTCCTTGGAAGAAAAGCTATGACCAACCTAGACAGCATATTTAAAAGCAGAAACATTACTTTGCCAACACAAGTCCTTCTAGTCAAGGCTATAGTTTTTCCAGTAGATATGTATGGATGTGAGAGTTGGACTCTAAAGAAAGCTCAGCACCAAAGAATTGATGCTTTTGAACTGTGGTGTTGGAGAAGACTCTTGAGAGTCCCTTGGACTGCAAGGAGATCCAATCAGTCCATCCTAAAGAAAATCGGTCCTGAATATTCATTGGAAGGACTGATGCTGAAGCTGAAACTCCAATACTTTGGCCACCTCTTGTGAAGAACTGACTCATTTGAAAAGACCCTGATGCTGGGAAAGATGAAGGCGGGAGGAGAAGGGGGCGACAGAGGATGAGATGGTTGGATCGCATCACCGAGTCTATGCACATGAGTTTTGAGTAAACTCTGGGAGTTGGCGATGGACAGGGAGGCCTGGTGTGCTGCAGTCCTTGGGGTCACAAAGTGTCGAACACAACTGAATGACTGAACTGATCTGAACTAAATGTTGAGTAGAAGAAGCAAAACAAAAGAGAATCTCCAGAAAGTTACTCTATTTATATATAGTTCAAAAATGGGCAAAATTAGAATGTATTGTTAGGGATGAAAACTATATAAAAAGCATGGAAAATGACAAGCTCTGAGAGAGAGAAAGGGCTGTAATGAGAAGGGGTCACAGGGAGCTTGTAAGGCTCCAGCATCCTGTTTCTTGACTAAGTAGTGGTTATACAGGGGTTTGCTTTTAATGATCCTTTAAACAAAGCATTTTACTCTGTATGTTGTATCTTGACATTAAACAGTTATAGGAAAACAGCAATTAAAAAAGTATATATGTGGGAATTTCCTGACAGTCCAGTGGTTAGGACTCAGCACTTTCACTTCCGGGCCCTGAGTTCAATCTCTGGTCAGGGAACTAAGGTCCTGCAAGCCATGTGGCACTGCTGGAATAAAATATATATGACACCATTCTTAGAGTCTTTGAGACATATTTACCAATGCAAAGGGCTGGATAGTCATTGTCATAAACCAGAAGAAAAAGAATTTTGAAATAGAGCACTTGGAAATTCATTTGTCTTAGTTTCAAAAATAAGAATGTCTGCTTTTATTAATTTTACCTATATGCAAAGCACTTTTTATTCTTTCTAATTTTTACAATAATGGCTTTTATTATTATCCTTATTTTACAAATGAAGAAACTGAGGCTAAGAGTAATTAAATAACTCCTTGGTAGAGGAGGAATTTTAAATAAATCACTTCATAGATTTTAAATAAATTACTGAAAAATCTGCGTGGACTAGTTTTGACCTTTTTTTCCCTCCTCCATCTTGTGGTAAGATAAATTGAAAACAACTTTTGTGAACATTTAAAAATATGTAATATGAAAATAAGCTCTGAACAAATGAATAGACTGAGTTTTGGATAGATATCTTTTTTTTTTTTCTATTTAAAGATATCGTTTTTTTGTGCCTTAAAGTATGAAAGATTTCCAAGTGTCTAGTAGTAAATGAGTTTGTGGGCGTTTCGGCATTTACCACTTGTAGGTCAAGCCCCTGCACTCAGCGTTAAAATTGAACCTAATTAGAAGAGAAAGTGAGAGAAACAGTGTCTGCATTTTTTATGTGCTAGCTGTGATGGTCACTTTATCCCGAGTTTGCTGGGCCGTGACAACTAAGCTAACTCTCATGGAAAGGAAATTACTTTGTCTAGCTAAGCCTCCCCCCTCAAAAAAAAATTGTTTTAGATGTAGTTTGTAATGTCACTTAAGGTTCTTCCTAAAGGCTTGTGAACCTTCACCTTCTTTTAATAAGGCTTCATAATGACAAAGTCCCCTGAGAGTGAAATCATCTATGTGGAATGTGCCCGTGTCTTTAAAAAAATTCTGATAAACATCACTTCATGGTATTTAAGAGATTAAAAAAGGCTTAAAATACATAAATGTTACTTTCAGGTTATTATAGCCAAGGAAACCTGTGGCCCAGCTATCAAAACAGCTTAGCTGCAGCAAGTTCTGAGCAGTGGGCTTAGCCAAATTGGTTAGCCCTTTTTAGGACTGACTATGCTGTCTTTGGAGTTGACCTTTAACTTACAATATAGAATATAATTGTTTCGTCTCTGAAGCACATTTATGTATCCCTTTGCCCCAACACTAATTCATCATCTGCTTTATAGTAATTCCACTCAGACA